>NC_141289.1:1407500-1635000 GCF_037954325.1 Fistularia commersonii | reverse complement strand
CAAAATTAAAAGAATGAAAAAGTAGTGACAAATTGCAAAAAGTACAATCAGAACCAGCAAAAAAAATGGTCAAAAATAACAAAAGAAATTAGGGATGCAAATAATAAGATTAAAAAAAAAATGCAAAAAAATAAAAAAATACAATAAAAATGCAAAAATATGATCAAAAACTGCCAACATTACAATAAAAAAAAGCAAAATAATGATCATAAAATGCAAAAATAAATAAATAAAAAATATGATAAAAAATGCAAAAATATGATCAAAAACGCAAAAAATGTGATCAAAAATGCAAAATTAAAAGAACGCAAAAAATAGTGACGAATTGCAAAAAGTACAACCAGAACCAGCAAAAAAATGGTCAAAAATAACAAAAGAAATTAGGGATGCAAATAATAAGATTAAAAAAAATGCAAAAAAATAAAAAAATACAATAAAAATGCAAAAATATGATCAAAAACTGCCAACATTACAATAAAAAACTGCAAAATAATGATAACAAAATCCAAAAAAAAAAAAAAAGACAGCAAAAAAAAAAATATCAAAAATGATCAAAACATGCACGGTATATATTAATAATACTAGCAATAATGCACAATATTATACATAATGTTTCTGCAGTGGGGGCCCTGGAGGGCCCGGAGCTCCCGGCAGCCAGAAAGTCCTCCCCTGCTCCTGCATCTCCTGGAAGACCTGCAGAAGGTCCATAATGAGAGTCAAGCTCATCAATCTCACCCCGGAGGTTCCCCTCGCCGCCGCCCACCGGCTTCCCCCGGCCAATGGGAACGCTTCCTCCAAACCCCCTCCCGACCTCCGCCGGAGTGTGACGGAGCCGAGCTGTCACTGGGACAAAAACCAGGAGGAGACGCTGGACGCTTCTTCTTCTTCTTCTTCTTCTTCTTCACCTTCTTCTTCTTCTTCTTCTTGCCTTTCCCTCTATTTTTTTGTTTTTTTTTCGCCTCCCCCGCCTGGAACCTGAGAGACGACGACACACCGGATTCTGTGAGTGTAAGGAAAGCACTTTCTCTCAGCCGTGTGTGTGTGTGTGTGTGTGTGTGTGTGTGTGTGTGTGAGCTGCTGCACCGTGTTAGGAGAAAACACTCTGCATTACACACACACACATTAGCTGGTCTGTGACAAATTATAAGGTGGCAGATTCATTTCATATTCTGGTATGCATTTGTTTACACTTCTGCATAATACCGGATTCCTGTGTGTGTGTGTGTGTGTGTGTGTGTGTGTGTGTGTGTGTGTGTGTGTGTGTGTTGCTGAGGGGGGTGTTTTCCCTGACACAGTGTGGCGGCTCCTCGACCCATTTTGACCCCCTGCGAGGGACGAACAAAAAGGAAGCCTTCTGATTACAAGGCACGCGCACACACACACACACGCACACACACACACACACACACACACACACACACTATATATATATATATATGCAGGTGTTTAGACTTTCTACATATCTATATATGTGTGGTAGATTTTTTCTTCAGGACACCACAAAGCAGCTTCTCGACCCATTTTCACCCTTTGAACTAATAACACACACACACACACACACACACACACACACACACACACACACACACACACACACACACACACTCACCGCTAGTCCGTAACAAATAAGCAGCAGGCATTTCCACTCATACATTTCTTTCAATGTATCACTGTTGCACAATCCTGTCTTCGAGGGTGTGTGTGTGTGTGTGTGTGTGTGTGTGTGTGTGTGTGTGTGTGTGTGTGTGTGTGTGTGTGTGTGTGTGTGCAGAGCAGGTGTAGCTCGGCCATCATCAGTGTCACTGAGCCTCAGACAAATGTGTTTCATTCAAGCATGGGAGTGGGGGTGTGTTCAGTGTGTGTGTGTGTGTGTGTGTGTGTGAGTGCTCCCCTATGCTGAGGCTTTGTTCTACAGTCAGTGCAGCGTGTGTGCGTGTGTGTGTGTGTGTGTGTGTGTTGGAGGGGTTCCACACTGAGGATCCTCCAAAGAACAAGGAAGGTTTCATCTAATCTGGATTTAAAAATCCTGACTTTTACAAACAAATCCTCTGTTTTTCATTCATTCATTCATTCATTCATTCATTCATTCATTCACACAATATAACAATCATAAATCTACACATTTGCACCTTTTTGAGACGTTCAACCATTCACACGTGCACACATTTAAATATCCCATCCATCCATCCATTCATTCATTCATTCATTCATTCCTCCATCCATTCATCCATCCATCCATCCATTCATTCATTCATCCATTCATCCATCCATTCATCCATCCATCCATCCATCCATCCATTCATCCATTCATCCATCCATCCATCCATCCATCCATTCATTCATTCATTCATTCATTCCTCCATCCATCCATCCCTCCTTCTATCCATCCATTAATCCATCCATCCATCCATTCATTCATTCATGATCTAGACGTTCAACCGTTCCCTCATCCATCCATTCATTCACATGTAAAAACAAACATTCACCCTCTCACCTGCACATCATGCATGTGAGGGTGATAAACTCACTCATCCATCCGTGTTCGGCTTATAAACTGGCCACCGAGCGCTCGGGTTGTAATCGGATTACAATCCCATTGTAATCCGATTACAACCGCTGCGATTTTCAGGTGAGATTTCATCGGTTTGGCGGAAAAGGGACCAAAATGGCGGTTCCGGGTTCGACGCCTCCCTCTGCTCGGGCGCCACGTGGTTCCCGCCCGCCCGCCGAGTCGACCAATGGCGTGCCGGCATCCCCCCCCCCCCCGAGGACGCCGTCCGCTTTGAAGTTCTTTTCCAACGTGAATAATTCAGTCGATGATGATCGGAATTCCCGGGACGTTTGAAAGCACCGCGGGGCGTTCGTAACTGACGGTTAATAAATAAAAAATAAATAAATGCAGATTATTTAACAAATCTAGGCTTTTAGAAAAAAAAAACTAAAATATATATATTTTATAAAAATAATGTGACCCCTTTCAGGCTGCGCCGTCAATGTGGGGAGATTAAAAAAACAAATACATTAAAAAAAACAAACAAAAAAAAAAAAGGATAAATATTTCAAAAGCATCATAAAGAGCTGACATAAATTGAAATCAATTCAAAATCTTAAAGCTTTAAATTTTACGGAATCAAGGAAGCAAAAACGATAAAAAAAAAACAGTTATAATCCCTTCGGAAGTAGCCGAATTAACCAGAAGACCAAAAAATAAATTGAATTGCATTAAACTAAAAAATCTTAAAGCGTTTAAATCTCTGGTAAACAAGGCCGAAAAATAATTTAAAAAAAAAAAGCTACAATTCCTTCAAACTCAGCCGAACAAAATAAATAAAAGAAAAATTAAGTGTCGTGGGAGCAAAAATAGGCAAAGTTAAAAAATTGGTAAAAAATATAAATATCATATCAACGATTATTATTACAATAACTATTGTTGTTGTCATAAAAATAAATTAAATAGAGGATAAAGAGGAAAAATAGTGGATTCAAACAAATCAAAAATTACATTTTTTCATTTTAATTCCACCAGAGTAAAACTCAATGTCAAAATATCTGTTTCATTCAGCGTAAGATGAAGTATCGTAATTTCTGGACTATTGAGCGCACCTTTATATAAGCCGCACCGGCAAAAAATTACAAAATACATCTATGTGTACACTAATAGGCCGCATGTAGTTGTGTAAAACATCATCCTCTCATTCTTGATATAAATGTTTTAATTTTCCCTTTATTTTTTTTTTTTAATCGTAGCTCAATGTCAGGCAGACAGAATGGGAAATACATGTTGCTTTTTAACGCATTGAAACGGCGCGAAAAGACAAAATGTGGTCGGGGTGAGAAGGTTAAGTCTCGGACTTTGGGCCGCGTTGACGTTTGAAGCCCGAACCCTCTGTTCTCCAGCGCCCAGCTGTCCGGGGTCGAACGAAAACAGCAGCTGGGCCGTCCTCGCCGAGCCATACATGTCCTGCCCCCTTCAAAGACATTCAGCGCGTTGGCATTTCGGGAAAGTTGGTGGCGGCGGCGGAGATAACGGGCAGGATACGTTCTCCAAACTGACTACTGAAGGCGCAACTTTGGGCTCAATCGGGGACCCTGATTTCGACCGATGGGATTGGTCGAAGGATCCGCCTACTGCGAGTCTTGTCACTGCTGACCGAAAGCAAGCTAGCGGCGATCAGAGAGCATGGGAATCCAACCACTACCAGCCTGGATAAAATAACCTCAGAAAAGTACAGGGGGTCCTCGTCTTAGTCCTGTTCCTGCCGCGCATCATAACGCAATGTTTGCCAAACAACACAAAAACAACACAAAAGAAACTTAAGTACAACCGGCGAATGTAAACAAACGTGACGATGAAGTCATCCGCTCCGCTCGCCGACTAGTTCCCATGCGGAATATGTTCTAGCATCGCAAATGGGGTCCATCGGAATGATGGAACAAGACTCTTAATAAACTCACGGCAGATGACGATGTAACCCTGAAACGTAGATCGCGGATGTCGTAAAAGCTGGGACTTCCTGTAGTTGAGGAACCGCCGTTACCTAGCCGGAACCAGAACACGCCTCAGCTGTAACGCAAATGTTAGCAAAACTAGCTCGAAAGCTGGCGACCGGTTGTTGTTTTTTTTTTTTTTGGAATCATAGTAAGGTGTAGAAGACAGTGGTGAGACCAGCGATGATGTTTGGACTAGAAACTGTTCCAATGACCAAAAGACAGCAGGCAGAACTAGAGGTTGCAGAGATGAAGATGGTGAGGTTCTCTTTGGGAGTGACCAGGATGGAGAGGATCAGGAATGAGTCTATCAGAGGAACAGCACATGTTAGATGTTTTGGAGAGAAGGTCAGAGAAGCCAGACTGAGATGGTTGGGTCATGGACAGAGGAGGGATAGTGAATATATTGGTAGACGGATGCTGGAATTGGAGCTGCCAGTCAAGAGGTCTGGAGGAAGACCAAAGAGAAGATTTATGGACGTAGTGAGAGAAGATATGAAGGTAGTTGGTGTGAGAGAGGAGGATCCAGAGAATAGGGTTAGATGGAGAAGGTTGACTCGCTGTGGCGACCACTGAAGGGAAAAGCCCAAAGGAGAAGAAGACTCTGTCACAGGGGTGCAAGACATGTATGACCGAGACAAAGTGATGATTGAGATGTTTTGGACATGAACAAAGGAGTGTTCATGTCCAAACCATGGTGAAGATCTGGGTAGAAGGTTGCTGAAGGTGAAGCTGCCAGGCAGGAGGTCTGTAGGAAGACCAAAGAGAAGATTTATGGACGTAGTGAGAGAAGATATGAAGGTAGTTGGTGTGAGAGAGGAGGATCCAGAGAATAGGGTTGGATGGAGAAAGTTGACTCGCTGTGGCGACACCTGAAGGGAAAAGCCGAAAGAGGAAGAAGAAGAAGAACCCAAATGCTAGCAGTCGTGGAAGGGCGGTGTTGTATGCTCGAGTGCCAGCGGGAAAGGAACAGAAAAGAAGAAGAAGAAGAAGACAAAATGGCGTTCGGGAAGCGACCTCTGAGTTGCCCTCTAGTGGACGTATTGGTAAACAGCTTTATCGACATCATGGGAAGTATTTGGACGGTGGCGTTTGGCTACACCTAAAAGGAACGTACCCATTTACTTGCTGAGCCTGAGCATACGTGAGCTTCACGGTGTCTGCTAGGTGAAGGGCGCCCTCTAAGAATCCCGCTGTTGGTGTCCTGATGTTACAGGGTTGGAAGTCCTCATCCATGCGTGGGTCCAGCCATGGAGTCCTGGCCGCCGGCGACCTGGCTCCTGCTCCTGATCGCCACCCTGGACCTCCTGAGGGCCGCAAACGGCAGGGACTTCACTGAGCAGGACATCATCTACCTTCACCCCTCCAGTGAGTCCCGGAAACGTCTCGCGGTGAAACCTATGGGCGATGGAGGGGATTCTTAGCAGCTGTTAGCGCTAGAAAACTACAAACAGTCGGATCAGTGTGTAGAAAGACAACCAACATCCTCTTATTTACACATCTGGACAATTTAGGGGAATTAAATCCAACCAGGGACCGTCTTGCTGTCAGACAGAAGCGCTAAAAAATAATCCTTTTTTTTTTTGAATAAAATTAAACCAAAAGGAAATTAAATTGGTTTTATATGGAAATAAAATTAAATGAAATGCAATTTTAATTAATAAGGAAATTAAAAGAAGAAGTGTAATGATCATGAAATACAATGACATAATATTAAAATCAAATTTATAAGGAAATAAAACTTAACTAAATTTAATTCATAAGGAAATTAAATTAAAAGAAATGCAATTAAATTGATAAGAAAATTTGAAAAAATAACTTAAATTATCATGGAATACAATGAAATCATTATAAATCAAATCTATATGGAAATATCACTTAAGTAAATTGAATTCATTTGGGAAATAAAATTAAATGAAATGCAATTAAGTTAATAAGAAAGTTAACAAACAAATTATCATGAAATACAATGAAATTATATTAAATTAAACTTATAAGGAAATAAAAGTTAATTGAATTGAATTCAAAAGGAAATGACATTAAATTGGATTTATAAGGAAATAAAATTAAATGGAATGCAATTAAATTAATAAGGAAATTTAAAAAAGAAATTGAATTATCGTGAAATACAATGACATTATATGAAAATAGAATTTATAAGGAAATAAAACTTAATTAAATTGAATTCATTAGGAAATCAAATTAAATAAAATGCAATTAAAGAAGAAAATTTGAAAAAATAAATTAAATTATCATGAAATACAATGAAATCTTATTAAATCAAATTCATAAGGAAATAAAACTTAAGTAAATTGAATCCATTTGGGAAAGAAAATCAAATGAAATGCAATTAAATTAATAAGAAAATTCAAAAAGGAATTATCATGAAATACAGTGAAATTATATTAAATCAAACTTATAAGGAAATGAGATTTAATTGAATTGAATTCAAAAGGAAATGAAATTAAATTGGATTTATAAGGAAATAAAATTAAATGAAATGCAATTAAATTAATAAGGAAATTTGAAAAAATGAATTAAATTATCATGAAATACAATGACATTATATGAAAATAGAATTAATAAGGAAATAAAACTTAATTAAATTGAATTCATTGGGAAATTAAATTAAATGAAATGCAATTCAATTGATAACAAAATTTGAAAAAATAACTTAAATGTTCATGAAATACAATGAAATCATAATAAATCAAACTTATAAGGAAATAAAAGTTAATTGAATTGAATTCAAAAGGAAATGAAATTGAAATGCAATTAAATTAAGGAAATCAAAAGACATTAAATTATCATGAAATGCAATTAAATTATATTAAATCAAATTTATAAGGAAATAAAAGTTAGTGAACTCAAATTAAATTGAATTCATAAGGAATTAAAACTAAATGAAATTAAATGTATAACGATATACGATGAAATTAATTTAATCAAATTTATAAGGAAATAGAATTTGATAAAATTTATAATTAAATGAAATTCAATTTACAAGCCAGTAAAATTAAATTCATTATGATATTTAAAAAAAAAAGAAAATAAAAGGCATCAACTGCGACAAAGCCTCCGGATGAAAAACAAGCGATTTTTAGCATTAGCTCTGCAGCCTCATGCTAGGAGTCACTGTGCGGTGCACAAGCTAACTTTAGCTCGCTAGTTTACGGCGTGTGTCAAGGCAACGCAGCAAACACACATAACTGGGTGTGCTCGCCGTGTGAGTTACTGGCGGCGGATCGGGGGGCTGATCCCGCCGCCGTCGGGGCGGAAGCAGATGGCGAAAATGGGGCTAAGGAAAGAAAGCACGCCAGAAATGACTGCGGGGGGTTGTCATGCCTTGGAAACGGCGCGCTGGGCAGCAGCAGAGGGTCGTTTTTTGACCAACCAGTCACCGGCATCTTAGATTATTTGCTGTTGTTGCTGATCATAAAAGGATAAACTCGGACAGAAACACATGGCGACTTCGAAAAGGGGAGATGGGGATATCAATGATTGGGAAAACAGGGAAGGCTGGAGCCTATCCCTGGACCAATCACGGGGCCACATATAGAGACCATTCACCCTTCCATTACAAGTAGTTTTGAAATGTATTAACTATCGCCCCTCTCATTAACATGTCATACGGACATACAACTGTTGCCCCTCGGGTTCACATGTTATACGGACATACAACTATCGCCCCTCTCATTCACATGTTATACAGACATACAACTGTTGCCCCTCGGGTTCACATGTTATACGGACATACAACAGTCGCCCCTCTCATTCAGGTCATTCAGACATACAACTATCACCCCTCTCATTCACATGTTATATAGACATACAACTATCGCACCTCTCATTCACGTCATACAGACATACAACTGTTGCCCCTCGGGTACACATGTTATACGGACATACAACTATCGCCCCTCTCATTCACATGTTATACAGACATACAACTATCGCCCCTCTCATTCGGGTCATACAGACATACAACTGTCGCCCCTCTCATTAACATGTCATACGGACATACAACTATTGCCCCTCTCATTCACGTCATACAGACATACAACTGTTGCCCCTCGGGTTCACATGTTATATGGACATACAACTATCGCCCCTCTCATTCAGGTCATACAGACATACAACTGTTGCCCCTCTCATTCACTTTACACAGACATACAACTGTCGCCCCTCTCATTAACATGTCATACGGACATACAACTATTGTCCCTCTCATTCACGTCATACAGACATACAACTGTTGCCCCTCGGGTTCACGTGTTATACGGACATACAACTATCGCCCCTCTCACTCACATGTTATACGGACAAACAGCTATTGCCCCTCTCATTCACGTCATACAGACATACAACTGTTGCCCCTTGGATTCACATGTCATACGGACATACAACTGTCACCCCTCTCATTCCCTTTTTTTACAGACATACAACTGTCACCCTTCTCATTCACATGTTTTACAGACATACAACTCTCGCCCCTCTCATTCACATGCCATATAGAGGCATTCATCCTCTCGTCCACGATATTTCAAACCACCAATAAAAACGAGGACATTCAGACTCCATGTGAGTCAGATCAATTAGCTGCTGATCGTCTCCATGACTCAACGTGATCCTCGGACAATAAATGTCAGGACGGCAACCGCCAGCCTTCAGCAGCAGGTGAGGCCCTCGGGGTTTCACAACTCAAGTTCAAGAAGTGCTCAGTGTTTGTGTAAAACGTTGGTCACTCATTCCAGCGCAGCAAGAGAATCTTACAACACCACTTAGGTTACTACGTCGGTTTTTTATTAAAGGCCGTTAAATCGGCGTATAGAAACACAGGATACTCACCCTCTCATCATACAGGCATACAACATTCGCCCCCTCATTCACAACTCATAAAAAAAAAAAAAAAAGGGCTTTCAGTTTCTGCTGACCTTGGATAGAAGTTAGTTTTCAGGGTGAAGGCCCCCAGCTGTCTCGGGGGGCAGTGTGTGTGTGTGTGTGTGTGTGTGTGTGTCAGGGGCGCTCTGATTGACTCTATGGTACCAAATTGGAAAGCAAACAGTGCAGCCCTTTGATCCCAGCAGATGGTCTTCATTGGAACAACTGCAGAATTAGCGGACCGGCTAGGAGGCGGAGCTACGGATCACTACTCCGGTTATAGCTAACCAGCTAGCACCTGGCTAGCTTAGCGAATTATCGATGAAGGTTTCCTGACTCGGCCTGTGCTCCCGTTCCATGGCTGGAGCTGTCAAAACATTTTTTTGTTTTGCGCCCCCTTTTTTGTGGGACGTCAGGAAATGAAGACCAAGCTGAACCAACATGAACTTCCTGCTGGTGGACCTGCTCTTGTGGAATTACTGTTGCGTCTCAATTTCCATGACAATAAGATGAACTTCCTCTAGGAAGCCCCCGAGGACTAGACCATAACTACCATTGAGGGGGTGGTTACTTTGCATAATTCATTTTTATTTGACATATTAGCCCAACAGCTGCCGTGCTAGCACTTCCAGCAGTTCCATAAATCATTTTCAGACCTCCACACATTCATAACTGTCAGATCCCTGTTTTTGAACGTGCTAGCTTGAAAAGTAAATCTCTGCAATGTCAAGAACAGCGAGCCCCCTGCTTGCGCCTGCCGGTTCTTTTCCTCTAGCCAATAGCAGTTAAAAACAAGTAAAAATATGAAATAAAAATAAAGACGGCTAACATGGGCTTTGCTAATCGAACAATGTTGAGCAGGTGAATTGACGCGTTTTTCCCTCTAAGTTGCACTTTACTTTAAGCTACTTTTTTGAAGAACGCTTCAAGCTAGCACTAGCTGCTAGCGATGCTGCCATAGGCTTACTCTGCTGAGGGTTAGCGCATGGTGCACTTCTCAACGCTCCTCTTCGTATCCTGACTGCGCTAGCGTCCCCTCGTTAGCGCGCGCTAGCAACCTCACGAGTCCTTGGGCTCTCTCATTGGACGAGTTCAAGGGGCGTGGCTTGATCTTCTGCAAAGTCCTGCCAAATGCTTATGCTAGTATGCCGTTGATGTATCATGTCAGCTATTAGCATGTAGCTATTAGCGCTACAGGTAGCTCTCCAGCCTTCATACCCAACATATCCCTCTATCTCACTCACAAAACTTTTCGAGGCAGAAGGTCGCCCACATTGATCCGTCCAAAGTTCCTGCACGGACAACCGTGCGCTGATTTGAATGTAAATAAACGCGACGTAGCGACGGCTAGCTCAAACAGCTGAAGCCCTGTCGTTCAAACGCTAGTAACTCCGAAACATCTAAAAAGATGTTTCGGAGGCGTCCAGGTTCTTCACCTGAACTTGAGCAAGAGATTTTTTTCAGTTTACGTTCCACTCCTAGCTTGAGAGATTCATGCTAATAAAGTCCGTTTCCCTCCCACAGCCACTCCGTTTCCTGGCGGATTCAAGTGCTTCACTTGTGAAGACGCCCGGGACAACTTCAGCTGCAACCGCTGGGCGCCGGACGTGTTCTGCCCGCGCGGTAAGATCGATTTTCACACCTTCACGCTCCGTCCGCCCAACACATGTTGCCGCCCCATCTCGGTCTAACGCGGAGATTAGCCGAGAGCGTTAGCGCCGGCGGGATTTTTTTTTGATTGACGTTAGCGGGTCACTTCGTCGACGCCGCGCACTTGTTGCGGGATCCGCCGATTCGTCGCGCTTGACGCTTTTTGGGCACTGAGGCTCTAAAGCTTCATCCGGGGGTCATCTCACCCTGACGTTTGTCTGCAACAATTTGCAGCTTGTACTGTAAGATTAGAAGACGGTATGCGGGCTACATAACTTGGACTTGTACAGTGAACTTAGAGGACGGTATGCGCGCTACATAACTGCCGTTGCACCCACTTGGCGGCGGAATGATGAATGGGAACTCTGACAATCTGAAGACGTTTGCCGATGATCCGAGCCTCGTTGAGTTACTGAGTGAGTCGTTCGTTTTGGAACCGTGTAGGGCTACTGTGAGTAACCGAGTGATTCGCTTATTGAGTTACTAAGTGAATCGTTCGGTTTACAAGCAGGGAGGGCTAATGTGAGTAAACTGAGTGATTCATTTGTTGAGCTACTGAGGGAGTCGTTCGTTTTACAAATAGAGAGGGCTACTATCGACCCCTGACGGGAAAAGCCGAAAGAAGAAGACTATCAGTAAGTCAGTGATTCGTTTGTTGAGTTACTGAGTGAGTCATTTGTTTTGTAAGCAGGGAGGGCCACTGTGAGTAACCGAGTGATTCATTTGTTGACTTAATGTGACTCGTGCGTTTTGCAACCATGTAGGGCTACTTTGAGTCACTGAGAGATTCGCTTATTGAGTTACTGAGTGAGTCGTTCGTTTTGGAACCGTGTAGGGCTACTGTGAGTAACCGAGTGATTCACTCATTGAGTTACTAAGTGAGTCGTTCAGTTTACAAGCAGGTAGGGCTAATGTGAGTAACCGAGTGATTCATTTGTTGAGCTACTGAAGGAGTCGTTCATTTTACAAATAGAGAGGGCTACTATCAGTAAGTCAGTGATTCGTTTGTTGAGTTACTGAGTGAGTCATTTGTTTTGTAAGCAGGGAGGGCCACTGTGAGTAACCAAGAGATTCATTTGTTGACTTAATGTGACTCGTGCGTTTTGCAACCATGTAGGGCTACTGTGAGTAACTCAGAGATTCGCTCATTGAGTTACTGAGTGAGTCGTTACTACTATCAGTAAGTCAGTGATTCGTTTGTTGAGTTACTGAGTGAGTCGTTCGTTTTGCAAGCAGGGAGGGCCGCTCTGAACTGCTGAGTGATTTGTTCGTTGAGTTACTGGATGAGCTATTCCTTTTGCAAGCAGGGAGGGCTAATTTGAGTAGCCGAGTGATTCAGTTGTTGAGCTACTAAGTGAGTCGTTCGTTTTGCAACCATGGAGGACTACTGAAACGGAGTGATTCGCTCATTGAATTATTGAGTGAGTCGTTCGTTTTGCAACCATGGAGGACTACTGAAACGGAGTGATTCGCTCATTGAATTATTGAGTGAGTCGTTCGTTTTGCAACCATGGAGGACCACTGAAACTGACTGATTTGCTCATTGAGTTACAGAGTGAGTTGTTCGTTTTGTAAGCAAGGAGGGCCACTCAGGACTGCTGAGTGAATCGTTCGTTGAGTCACTGAGTGAGCTATTCCTTCTGCAAGCAGGGAAGGCTTCTGTGAGTAACTGAGTGATTCATTTGTTTACTTACTGACTGAGTTGCTTCCTACTCTAGCTTAAGAGGAACATGGGTTGAAACAAGAAACCAGACCTGTTGCTCTTCCCACAGGGCGAGTACGGTGATTAGCTAGGTATGGTTACACATTCGCAGTTAGAATAGCGGTTCTGCAATAGCAACGTGTTGTCAAGTATCTTATTTGCAGTTCGCTAGCTAGCAGTAGCAGGAACCAGTCAGGGAATGAGTTCACGGCCAAAGGCATCAGGACTCGTGAGGCGAATAAACAGACTCTCGAGTTTCAAACGATTCGTTGACTACTCACACGTCTCTAAATCTGAGAATCCAAGAATTACTGACCATTGGCGTGTCTTTGAATGCCTCACTACCCAACACCCTGCAACCTTCTGCTCCTCAGCATCAACTACTTCCACTTGACCAAATTTCTGACCAATCACACAACAGTTCTATGACTTCAAACGAGAAAAAAAGTAAGCTCTGTCTAGATGATGTGTGGAGATCCAAGTGACCTCCCATTGAACCTCAGAGGTGCGAATGGACCAAAGCCGGAGTTTGATTCTGCGCCACAGCTGACAACAGTCCACTGGCTCCATCCCATAAAGATAGAGGTTGTCGGCATGCGGCGTGTAAATGTAGGCTTAGGACGCCTGTCTCCGACACGACAACAAAGGTCACGGTGGATTTCGCACCAAGCAGAACTAAACCGAGGTTGTCAGGGAACTCCAGCTGCTTGTTCTCACTTGTCTACATTGCTGTTTCTGCTTCCAGAAGCCAAATACTGCTACACGCGCCACGCCATGAATGGGATGGGACACAGCCTGTCGGTGACCAAGAGCTGCGCCCGGATGGACGACTGCCTTTCCGCCGGATGTACCGTCACGGATCAGGAAGGAGAGAAGGTGTGGTAGTGGTGGGACCTTCTTCTTCTTCTGGCTCCTCACTTCAGGGGTCACCGCAACTAATCCCCTACCTCCATCTAACCCTCAGCATCCTCTTCTCTCCCACCAACTAACGTCTTCCTCTAGCTCTTCTCCAACCTCCATCCGTACCATCCCTCCTCTGTCCAAACCATCTCAGTCTGACTTTATCTCCAACCATCTAACATGTGCTGTCCCTCATTCCTGAACCTCTCCTTCCTCCTCACTCCCAAAGAAAACCTCCACATCCTCATCTCTGCTGCCTCTGGCTCATCTTACTAAGGGCATCAAGGACTAGGAGATACCTTCCACTGCACATGTCAGAGCCTTGTCTGGTGAGCTCCACCCAACGTAAGAACAAGGACTCACAGGAACAAGGACATATAACTATTACATCCATGACATGAAACTGGTAGAGACAGTACCTTCTGTCCATCCTGTCCATTCTAAGGGAGCTCACGGATATGTAGCCAAGTGCAGCAAAAAAAGCCGTAGCACCAGAAGCTGTGGGGGCAGAGTTGTATGCTCAAGGGCAACCAGCGAAAGACATGGCATCTCTTGTACATCATCATCAGCCAATCATCATCAGCTCTTCCGCCTTGTTTGTTATTGTGCGAAACAGAAATCAGAGCTTGAAAGGGCACTCTGCGCTGCCCCTTCTGGGTGTACTGCTGGGTGTACTGCAGCAGACCTCTAGAAAGACCTCTAGACCTCCGCCACATGGGAAAGTGTCATCAGACAAGGTTGATTTGATTTGGCGCCATGTGGATAAAACCTGGCCCGACAATTAGCCTGATTAGCTTAGCCTGTCTGATTGGTCAGTTATGAAATTTGAGGAACCCTGAGGACAACCCAGGAGGCTACTTGCTGACAGAGCTGCAAGAGGTGAAGCGGTCAAACTAGATAGGCAACCATCTTGGTGGACTTCTTGTTTGTTGCCCCATGTAGGGGCAGAACTTTTTTTTCTTGCAATGTGCAATGGGCATGCTAGTGTTCCCACTTTTCAGACAATAGCATCTACGCTAACTAGCTAATTCAAGATGTCTTTTTGTTTGCCATCCAGGTGTGCACTGCCTGCTGCCAGGGGAACATCTGCAACCTCCCGGTGCCGATGAACGAGACGGACGCCGTCTTCACCACCCGCTCGCCGCTAAGCGCCGCCGCGGGTCTGTTGCAAAGCTACGCCCTCGCTTTCTCCCTGGTCTACAGCTCCTTCGCCATCTCTTCCTGAGAAGTGACGCCCCCTGAAGCTGGAGAGTACAGACCAGGTGCTCCTTCTGTCTCTACCAGAGGAACCGGGCCAACCAAGGGAACCTCACGTCACGTTCCATGTTTGACAAACAAGAATCTGTTAGATGCTGCTAACAGAACGGGCGCCTTTTTGGGGGGCGTTTTGGAGTTCCTGTTGCAAATGTCATACATATCTGAGAAGATCAGTTGAAGCGGCGAGCTCGCCGGGTTTTGGGCCCATAAACAAGAAGACCAGAGACCCTGCACTGCAAACACTTCAGTTCCAGGTTTTCAGGTCGACCTGCAGCCGTGGGGGGCGGAGCTAAAGGGCTAGTCGCTAATCTCTTGCAATGCAAATGTGTACATAATCATCATAGTATTTATTTTTATATAACCATGTTCTCCTGAGAAGTGCTAATGGAAAAGAGCGCGTTGATTACTGCAGTAGCGACACACACAAGAAAAAAAAAACGAGTATGTTGGGACGCGGCGGTCACCAGGATGACATCACGGACACAGGTTGCTATGGTTACCAGGGGTCTCGATGCAGTCCCGCCGCGTCTGGCACACTGACGCAGGGAATCCACAGCGAGCGCCGCCAACAATCCGGTTGTTCTTTTGACGTCCAGGATGCCTGTGTTTGGACGAGGGCGGCGACCTTTGACCTCTTTCCCCGCTCATCACCGGCGGCGGCGAGAAAACGCTTTGTCCACGATGAACGTGCGACCGCGAGCGAGACTCTTCGCTCTCTGTTTTCCAAGCAAACACTCGGACCAAGTGTTGACTTTCATCAAGCAGGATTTCCTTTTTTCCTCGGGTTTCCTTCATTCACTTCTTGCATACGTTTATTTTCTGCAAGTGGAACCGCGGCATGTTGTTCTGCTGCAGTGATTCATCCATTCGTTCTTTATCTAAATTGCTTCTCCTGCACTCAGGATGGGGTAGAGGGGCTGGAGCCTATCACAGAGGCGGGTTCACCCTGGATCGGTTCAACATATGACCATTCACCCTCTCATTTATATGTCACATAGGCATACAACTCTTGACCCTGTCATTTATAAGTCAAATGGAGGCATACAAGTCTTGACCCTATCATTTATAAGTCAAATGGAGGCATACAAGTCTTGACCCTATCATTTATAAGTCGAATGGAGGCATACAAGTCTTGACCCAATCATTTATAAGTCTAATGGAGGCATACAACTCTTGACCCTGCCATTTATAAGTCGAATGGAGGCATACAAGTCTTGACCCTGTCAGTCCCAGATTTTGGACAACGTAGAGTCTCCAGTGACCCTCCAGCATGTGTTTGGACTGTGGGAGAAACCCTGAGGAACCCGAAGCAGACATGTGGAGAACATGGAGACTCCACACAGAAAGGGAATCCAACTATGGACCTTCTGGCTGCGAGACTGAACCTCCAACCTCTGCACCTCAGTGTCTGACTGTAAATACGATGTATCCCGTGTATAAATACATTCATACTGTATGTTCCCTCATGTTCCTTCCATGTCAAACATATCACCGAGGTATCTCGTCCATGGTGGAGATTCGACGCGCCACGTGGTGTTGTTGAGTTTGCCGTGTTGTTCTTTCCACCGTATCTGCAAAGCAGGCAGAAAAAAAAGCCAAGATAAGACTTCCTCGGAGCAGGATGACGCCAAGCCGGTGCTCGGGGAGGGGAAAGCAAACAGACGCCGTCCGGTCGGCGTCCAAAACCCCACTGGAGGACATCGCCGCCATCTTGGAGACTTCAATGTCTTGACTAAGGGTCGGGAATTAGCATATCAGCTAACAGTTGGCTCCTTTCCCAAGTCGGAATGAGTGAATCCCTGAAGCTAATGACTTCATCTTGAGGAATAGAACTAACCAAACACACACACACACACACACACACACACACACACACACACGTGCACACATGCCTCTCCAATGGCGTCTCTTCTTACCGTTGCCACCTGCTGCTCTTTGAGCCTGCCGGTGTAATTTGTAATCCTTGTCCGTGACGGGATTAGCCTCCGGCCTTCGTGCCCTCAGCGCTGGGACGGCGAAGACCCGCCTCCTGACCCTGAATGCACCGCCACCCCGACACACACACACACACACACACACACACACACACACAGCTACTTCATTGAAGTCGTGACGAAAATATATATCACTCTCCACTCAGTTCCCAGTCGTCTATAGTCAACTTTAAATGGTAAACATTCATTAGCAATACCGCTAATCCTGCTAAGGGGTGCTGGAACTGTGATTGGTTGAGTGGCCGGTTAACCGGTCAGTCACCTGATCCTAAATGAAGATCGTTCACCCTGTCATATAAGAAACACATATATTGGTTGAACATGCTAACTCTGAACACAATTCCCTTAAGGAATGGAACCAGGGACCTTCTTGCTGTGAGGTGGAACAACCTGCCGTCCTAAAGGGTTTATGGTCTGTGGTTTCAAATCACTTCACACTCGAAAACATTCACAACGATGGAGGCAGAGCTGCCGTGCGAGGAGCTAGCCGGGCTATCGGGAGCAACGTCAGAGGGTTCAGCATCTTGCCAGAGGACGCTTTGACATGCTAGGGAATTGAACTTTCAACCTTCCAATCAGGGAGACGCCTGCTGTACCGAGCATACCCAAACCTGATTTCAGGAATTGACATCCGCTCCATTTGTTTCAGCGCTAACTGCTGCTAAGCTACCCGTCAGCCGATGCCCCCCATTGATATTGTTTTCTGGTGAAAACGCAAAACTGCGGTTGTGTTACAGCCGGACATGTCCTGCGTGGAAAAGATGAGTAAACACCGGTTTCCATGGAAATAGGGAAAAGGCTAAACTTTGAAAACAAGGCAAGCTCGCTAAGGGTGCAGACATTTTCCATGTACGAGTGGGTCAACCCGTGAGCCGATAACAATAGCAAACTCCAGAGTCCTTCGGGTTACTCCAGAGTACTCCAGCGCACTCCAGAGTATTCAAGAGTACTTCAGTGCACTCCAGAGTACTAAAGAGTACTCCTGTGCACTCCAGAGTACTCAAGGGTACTCAAGAGTGCTCATTCATACTCCAGAGTGCTCCCTAGTACTCTTGAGTACTCCAGGGTCCTTCACAGTACTCAAGAATACTTCATGGTACTCCATTGCACTCCAGTGCACTCAAGTGTACTTCAGCACTCAGTACTCCAAAGTATGTCACATTACCCCGGGGTACTCCGTAGTACCTGAACTGCCATGACTCCCAGTCTACATCCCCTTCGTAGCCCAGAGTCACTCCAAGCAGCAATTCCACCTCCTTGTAGGTACAAACACTGGATTGGTTGCCGTTGTTGATGCTTACACTCGCTGTCTTTCCCGCGTTTGTCATCGCGACGACACAGGAAGCATCTTAGTCCGTCACAAAATCACAGCGCCGTCTACCGGCCTGACACGTATACTACAGCACTTCTGCTGCTTCTTCAGGTCAGCTGTGCACGGCGACTGTTGCCGTCTGCTACCGTGGAGCGGTTCGAAAACGCCGACTGAAAACAAAACGCTACGTCGTCGTGGAAACAGAGTTAGCTGCTTCTCTCTCGATGGCTGGAAAGCACAAGGCCAACACTTCGCCACCCGCAGACGTCTTTAGTGCTACCAATATCCGGCCCACGCCGACAGCAGAGGAACTCCAGTGGGGAAGCCGCTGCTTCTGAGACCAGGGGCAATTAATCCCCTGCACCTGAACCCACCGTGCACATTTCCGACCCTTCAGCCCCGAGAAGGAACTCCCCCTTACTCCTAGCATGTCAGGGGTAAGGGGTTAGAGGCAGGTCAGAGGCACAGGCCAGGTGAGATTACGCAAATTCCTGAGCGTGAGTGTGTTTTTATGCCGATGCCGCTGCATTTTATTTATCTTAAGACAATCTTTTCTGATCCGGTTCGAGTTCCCGTCACGGCTGATCAAACAGTGCACCTGTGCTCCCCCTCCGCCCACCGCCATCTGTATGAGGCTATTAGAAAATCACAAGAGTGGATTTTAACGGCCTGTAATTAAAGTGTCCTGCTAGCAGATGCGTCTGAGGGTTCGGCCCGATCTGACAAAGCCCCGCTCGTGGGGCCCGCGGGGTCGATCTCAGGCCTAATTGAAAGGAATTCCTGGTGGGAATGCCTAACAGGATTACGAGATGTGGAGGTTTGGTCACGCATGGAGGGGGGTCGACAAGGACCAATCACATTGCTGCGCTCAAAAATCCCCCAAACAAGGGTTCTGGAGGTTCTGCTTCTAATGTTTTGCAGAAGACGGTGATGTCTAGGTGTCGGTAAACAAGTGTCTCACCTCATGTTTCTTAGCTCCACCTGATGGATTTTCCGACAGCGAGTAGTCCTTGTCTTGAAGAAGTACCTGCTTCACCTGACCCTGCAGGTGAAGCAGCAGCTGTTGCTCATCAGGCTGATGATACCGGGTTGGGGGGGGGGGGGGGCATCCATTTTTTCCTGATTGACAGACCATGATGAAATAGCTGCAGGTTGAGGTTGGACTGTACCACCTGACTAGGGGGGTGGAAGAAACTTTCGCCTCTGGAGAGCAATATATTCAGAATTTGACCTGGATCCTGAAAACAGCGGGGATGTTAGCAGCGCGACGGTTAGCCTCACAGCGAGAAGGTTCACAGTTGTGCGGCGTCTCCATGTTCTCCCCCGTATCTGCGTGGTGTTCCTCAGGGTTCCTCCCAAAGTCCTACACATGAAGGATGTTCACTGGAAAACCTAAATTTTCCAGATGCAGGAATGGGAGGATTAAGACTTGTATGCCTCCATTTGACTTGACAGGATCAAGACTTGTATGCCTTTATGACTTGTATGCCTCCATTTGACTTGACAGGATCAAGACTTGTATGCCTTTATGACTTGTATGCCTCCATTTGACTTGACAGGATCAAGACTTGTATGCCTTTATGACTTGTATGCCTCCATTTGACTTGACAGGATCAAGACTTGTATGCCTTTATGACTTGTGAATGGTTTTATGCCTCCACATGTTCCGCAGGTCAGTCCAAGAACAATGCAGGACATCCCCTTCAGACCCTGATGAGTGAATGAATGAGGGAGTGAACCGTCATATGTCTCTTTTGGACGCAAAAATGACCAATAGAACGCCAGTCTCTAGTTGCAGCCCTATGATTGGTCCAGGGTGAACCACTGCCTCTCTAGAGCTACCTAAAAATACAAGCAAAAAAATAAATACAAATAAATTAACTCTGAAGTGTACAAGTGTAAAGTATAAAATAAAATACAATTTAATCACACATTATTCCAAAATAAATACTTTATTAAGAGGAAAATAAATGTTCACAGGCAAAACAGATTACACGATGTACACCCACGATGTGTGTGTGTGTGTGTGTGTGTGTGTGTGTGTGTGTGTTCAGCTGCCCTGTAGCTTCCTCATCACGGGGCTGTCGGGCGGCGCGCTGGTGAAAATGGTCCCCACGAAGGCGTGCGTCCCCCACAGGGAGTGTCTGATGACCCGGCAGCAGCCCAGGTCCTCGATCTGGAAGCCCAGGTGTCGGTACCGCTCGTCCGTCTCGAACAGGGTGTTGTTGGTGTACGAGCCGAAGAACTGGCGGGAGAGGAAGGCGTTCAAAATCACGGTGGAAATATTCGAAATTCACTTTTATTGTTACGTATTACCTTGCGGATAACGCGGGGAAATTAAATCAGGGTAAATTCAAATATTTTCTGTGTAAACTGAAAATATCTGGCATTCTTGGCATCTGGCTAAGCTAACACAGTACATGGAGTTTAGACAGAATGTGGCAAAGTTACATTTAGCATAGCATCCTAGCATCAGACGTTAGCATCAGAAGTGTAAGACGTTTTTGTTATTCATAAATATCGCTCATCTAATTAACAAACATGGCAAAAGCTTGGGTCTGGAAGGGATTAATAGCATTTTAACTCGTTTGAATTGATATTTATGCAAATTCAGTTTTAACCTTCGATCACAGAACTGATTCAACTCCGAAAGGACGGATTTCCTGGATTTAGTTGTAAAAGTGTCCTTTCTCCACTAACAACTCCTTATATGGAACTTCCTGTTGCGTCCCAAAAGCAGACTCTTAACTTTTAACTTCTTATTTGTTTGTTCCTTTTTGGTAAACAATAAATCCGGCTGGCGTCTGAGAGAAGTCCAGTCTGAGCAGGAAGGTATTTCGAGGACAACACAACACGACGACACTCGACAATTTGTTCAATATATACAATATATTCAACAATTATGTAACAAACTACAGGAGGGAACCAGTCAAATTCAAAATAAATCAGTTCTGCTCAACTTTCACATTTATATTCACTTCAATTCCTGTACCGGAACCAATACCGACAATTTTCACAAAGTAATTTATTTATAAATATATACACATATAGATATTATTCTCTTTTTTAAAATTATTTATAAATATAATTACTTTATTTAACCTTATTTGTGTATTTTATTTCATTTAGTTACCTTAAATTTTATTTATTTATTTATACATTCATCTGTTTATTTCAACTTTACTCTTGGTGTTCCAAACTTTGGTGCTGCTGGAGGAACAAATAGTTTTTCTGATTCTATATTTCGTTTCTTGAACTCCTTTCTTATGGAGGTCTGTTGTCGCCATCTGCTGGCGACTCTCTGTCACCGCACCCACGGCATTGGCAGCCAATCAGAGACGACTTCATTAGCGCACGATGGCACGTCCAATATTAAAAGTTGTTATTGCGCCGCAAATTCCGGCATATTCCGCTACTTTTTCACACCCTTTGAGAAATGCCGATTTTACAACGATGCGGCTAATTGATGGATTTTTATAGGGTAATTACGCTAGCTTCCTTATGCTAACACCGTCTCAGTAGAAAAACGAAACGGTTTCGGCAAACCCGGACCACCAACGAGTGGAGAAGGAAAAGGGATAGAGCGAAAAAAGCAGAGGCTCTGCAGATACTGGGGAAACGCTGCGAGGTGGGAAAAAAATACCCAAAAAATTGAGTTGTGGTCCGTAAAAAGTGACCCTGAAAGTTTGCAAAATCTCAGTCAAACCCTAAAATCTGGTCTTTAGATGTTCGGGCGGCAGTGAAAGGAGGACAGATGGACGGCGAGGCAGGATCTCACCGCCAGGCCGGAGGACGGCTCGATGAAGTCGGCCCAGAATCCTTCTCCCTGCAGCGCCATGCAGATCTCCTTGGCTCCGTTCACAAACTACGGCCACACAGACGAGGGACAGCTTCAGCTTCCTCAAACGCCCCCAAAACGTGGGCGTCGACACTGCGTTGACGCAAAAAACGAGCTGGGAAAAAGGGGGACCTTATCCAACATCTGCTCCCTCTCCTGCTCCACGGCGGGGGACCACGCCGTCATGTCGTTCCGGGTCTTCTGGGTCACCGTGACGACCATCATGCTGGAGGACGGGGCTTCGGGGAACATGTCCCGCAGATCTGGAGACGCATGAACCAGAGCGACACGTTTGGAAGTCTGCCCCTAGTGGCCGCGGAGGGAACCGCACCCCGCCGCCTTCCCTTTCGTTTCGGACGCACCTTGCCTCAGCAGCTCCGGGCACGGCTGGAACGCACACTCCACGCTGGACCTGTCGAAGTACTGCTCGGCCGAAGCGGCGCTCGGACTGACGGCGGAGTCGTCCTTCTCCTGCGACACACAAGACAATCCAGAATCCCGACGGATTAACGGCGCGAACCATTCGTCGACATCCTCTCGGGACCTACGTGGAGCTCCGTGATGAACTGGGCCAGGACGAACTCGTGCCTCTCGCTGTTGGACGGCGCCGACAGGACGTCGGGCAGCGGCTTGCTCGCCGGCGCCCGCCTCCTCTCCGCCACCCCCTCCAGGTGGCTGTCGAAGCCGACGTTGCCCGGCAGCTGGAAGCGCCGGTCCTGAGGCCCGAACGGACCCATGCTCTCGTCCGGCCACACCGTGCGCGCACCTGCGGCGGGGGAGCGCTCGTGAATCGGGGGAAATCGTAACGACGATAAAAAAGCTTTTGAGACATGAGGTGCGTCTCCAGACCAGGAGATTTAAAGTCCATGTGGTTAAAACAGTTGTAAATTTAACACTTCTTCAAAGAATCTGATTTTTGTAATCAGGATCAATAATAATAATAATAATAATAATTGATCACCGACCCATTTCAGGAGGATTAATGGCGAGGTGGGGTTCATCCGAGCCGGAGGATCCGGCAGCAGAGAAGGATCTCGCTCCGGCAACACGACCAACCAGGACGTGAAGCCCTGGGAGGTACGTGACCAGCCTGGCCCTGCTGCACAGCACCTAACACACACACACACACACACATACACACACACACACACATAGGATACACAGCACATCAACCCAGTGTGTCCACGTGAAACGCAGAGGTTTATTCTCATCGTCACTGATATTATTGCAAGAATTAGACGTTATTTTTAAATTTCTTTGAATTCACTTCTGGATTTGGAACAAAAAAAAACATCTGGTTACTTTTTACTCCTTTTAAAATATCATTCAATGCAAAATGATTTCATTGCACATATCACTCTAACACACACACACACACACACACACACTTGTCTTACACTGGCCATCCTGCGCTTTCTTGCAGTGTCCAGCTAGTCACCTGTGAGAGCAGATAACGAAACAAACACAGTAAGACATAACTTCCTCACCTGCTAAACTTATATTTACATACATTTTTAAAAACCTGCATGACGCGAAAGCACATTTTCATTCTCCTGAAATGAAAACTCAGGTTTGTAAACAGACCATGACACACATATAAGACAAATATCACATCAAGATGTTACCTATGATATTCAATTCTCTACAATATTCACAAAATGTACGATCAGCTTGACTTAGAGACGAAAACTGTCCAGTTTTCGTGGAAATCTTTTATGTTTAATTTTGTTTTGTTTCTTTCAAACGGGAGGCGGATGACGTCATACAGGTTGCTGTCAATCATTGCCGCCTCGTCCGATGACGTAAGAGCGAACTCGCGCGTGGACGGCTGTTTGACAGGGTGAAAAAACTCAAATAAAATAAGCTTAACTCGTTAATACTTCTGTCCGTTACTGTTTATTCTGTTATTGACTATCAGAGTTAATTTTCTCCGTCTAAAGCCGGACGTGTTTGAACAACCTCCGGTAACTTAAGCTAATGTTTGATAGCAAAACAGCACTTACCTGCTAACGGTGACGGGGGAAGTTGAAAAAAAAAATCAATGTAGAATTGCTATCATAATCCACTCATAAATGTCCTAACAATCCCGTATACGTGTGATAAATTTTACTTTTACACGGATATGGTGTAACAGAACGCAAAACTACGAACGGTCTACTTGCTAGTGAACTAGCGTCACCTTGGGTTTGCGCATGCGCTGTGTGAGCGAGTCGTCTTCTTTCCGTGTTTGAACGGCAGCCGCTGAATTTGTTTTGTGAACGCTAGCGCCATCTAGTGGTCGGAGGTACGCATTCCACCATGAGAAGAGAAGCTTTTACAAAATATTCCTGTCTTTGCAACAGCAAAGAACTGATGAGAAATAATGATAGTACATTTTATTATAAATATTTATTATAAATAGTTTAATTCTGAACAATAAGACATTTGAGTGCAGCTTGGTGTGCAACTCACAAAGTGCAGGTGCAATGTTGAGCGCAGTTTGAATGGCCGGTAATTGTGCTGATGTGCTGCATGTAAAGTGCAAAAAACAAAAAGAAGATTAAGTATCAGTAATTCACAGAAAAAAGATCCTTCATCTACAAATGTGCATACTTACATCTTTTAAAATGTACACTACAGTGGTTGCACAAATAGAATGTGAATCTCTGCATGGACATTTTATATGAATATGGACTCAATATTCAAAGTGAACAGTGGTTGCACGAGATTGCACATTATACTTTTGATGTATAATGCTGTATTATTCTACATGATGTATAAAATTGATGCCTTTTTGAAGTTTTATGTAAAAATGGCATGTATTATTTATATAAAAAAAACATGACATCCCAATTATATCTTGTTGTAAGTCTTTATTCATGTAGAAATCTGCCAAAATAAAAAGAATAAAAAAATAAATAAAAAATGAATATTATGATGCATCACAATACAAAGTTTATGGCCACTAGATAGCGCTATTACGCATTTTTTTTCATTATTCTTATTCCACAATTCACTCCGTTTCCCTTTGGTTATAGGAAGAATTACATGCATGAACTTCATTCGGATGTAAATTGATCTCCACCAACTAATAAGTGACACAAATGACAAAAATAAAAAAAAGAAAAACAACATATTTATCTATTAATATACACTTTCTCTTAGATGAAGGAAAATACAATAACTTGATAAATCACAAATCATTTTTTTTTAATCTTAAAATTGATTTCTTTTGCTGCAAAAAAAAAAAAAAAAAAAAAAAAAAAAATCAATTAAAATTAAATTCTTCGGTTAAAATGCGTGGAGTTTTCCCAATTTGAATGCAGGGATTATTCGATAAAATGGATCATTTACTAAAAAAAGTTTTTGTTACGAAATGTCACGTGACTTCCAAACTAAAAGCCGCGTCCCGTTTTGGTTTCTTTTGACAATTTTACCCCTGACTATCCTTGAATATCAAGTGAAAATGATCCGTTCCCATGACAGGCCCCGGGGAAGAAGATGGGGTGGGAGGCGGGGGTGGTCGCCATGGTAACATCATCCTGTGTTAAAGCCATGTAGTGAATGTCTTGTCCCGTGTTGTTATTTGACCCACATTTCTCTTTTTTTTTTTTTTTTTTGTTAGTCACTTTTCCCGGAAGGTCTGACGTCCATTAGGACATCGGGATCGTCCCCTCGGGCGTCTTCCGATGTTCTTTCCTCGCCGTCGTCACATGGCCTTTCCGCGGCGACCTGGAGGTCCATTAATTCCCCTCTTTGTTTGCGAGGAAGACCAGACTTCTTGGGCTCCTTTACAAACAAAACAAAAATAAAATAAAAAAAAAAAAACAGCAAAAAAATGGGATTAAATTTGGGATTTATGAAGGGAGTAAATTTGCATGAATGAGATTCAAGATAATAATAACAATAATAAAAGCAGTGATCATATAACAACAACAAAAATAATATTAATGAATATTATCATGCTGAAAATAGAACACAATTAAAAATATTTCAATAATATTACTAATAAAAAAAACCCTGTCTTTATTGACTTGCATATTTTGACTTGATTCTTGTGATTCTTGTGTTTTACTGAAAGTTGCTCACGCTTTCATTTGAAATAAATGAATGTCAAGAATTTAATCTGGAAAATCGTTCAACTGTATTTTTCTAAGGTTACAATGTTTTTTAAAAAAAACCCACACACCCAAAATATTGCCACAATATAACATATAATGAGACCTTATCTTACGAAAAATTAGAGTTTTTAATTCCATTTTATTTTTGTAATAATTATCATTATTATTATTATCATTTTAGATTGGATTCCTTTATTGTCATTACACATGTAAAGATACAGAAATGCAGATACGAAATGCCTATTATAATTCATTATTATTATTATAATTGCTATTATCATTATTATTATCATTAATATTGCTATTATTATCATTTTTACTATTATTATTATAACACAGGCCATATTATAACACATTAAACTTGATGGATAAGTGACTTAATTCACATCCTTAAAACAATAGCAATCTTGATGATAATGTGGACTAAGAATCATAATAATAATAATAATAATAATGACGACGGAAACAAAAACAACAGTAATAATGATTATTATGATAAAAATAATAGTAATAAAAATAATGACGATAATTTTAAAAAATAATGACGGTGGCTCTAATAATATTAATAGTGATCATAGTAATAGTAAAAATAATTATGCTAATAGAAAAAATAATTGTACAACAACAATAATAGTGAGGAACACAATATGAAAATGAAAATGGCGATAATGATAATGATATTAATAATAAAATAATGATGGTGATGATAAAAAATAGCAAATTTTGCCACAATGCCAGTGATAAGATAATGATGAAAATGGCTGTAATCATAGTCATTAAAATGATTGTTACAATGATGATAAAAAATAAAAATGGCTATAATTCTAGTCAAAAATAATGATGATGAAAAAGAACAATAATAATGGCTATGATAATACCAATAAAAATAATGATGATGATGAAAAAAATAACAAAATTGGCTATAATAATAGTAATCAAATTATGAAAATGATAAAAAAAATAACGAAAGGGGCTATAAAAATAGTAATAAAAATGATTATGATGATGATAAAAAAAGAAATGGCTATAATACTAGTCATAAAAAAAATGCTAATGAAAAAGAACAACAAAAATGGCTACAATGATAGAAATAAAAACAATGATGATGAAAAAGAGTAACAAAAATGGCTATAATAATAGCAATAAAAGTAATGATGATGATGATAAAAATTAAAAATGGCTATAAATACTAGTAATAAAATAATAAGTAACATATCCAAATATTAATACTGATGATAACAACAACAACAAACGATGGCCATAATAATGATGGTAATAATAATAAAAATTATATATAATGTTTTTTTTACTGTTTATACAATTTTCTACTATAAATCTATTATTGTTATGTTTTACTTGAAACTCTGGAACAACAATTTCTTTCGGGATAAATAAAGCTGTTCTTATTCTTATTCATATTCTTAATGATGATAACTGTTATTATTATTGTAATCAATATTACCTTTTAATTTGGTTTTTAAGAGTAAAAATAATGATGAGACTTATTGTTATTACAGTGGTAGTAGTAGTGGTAGTATCGTGTGAAGTTGCGCTCCGGTCCCCGGTGCGCCCCCCGGCGGAGCCCCGCCCTCCCGCCGGCGGAGCTCCGAACCCGGGCTGAGCGCTCGCCGACATCTCCGGAGCGGCCGGGCGGGCGGACGGACGGACCGACGGATCCGGACCCCGCCGGAGCGACAGCTCGGACACCGGCAAGTCGAGCGCGGACGCCCCGGGCGGAGGCGCCATGGAGGCGGGCGCGCAGTGCAAGCTGGTCGCGGTGGGAGACAGCCAGTGCGGGAAGACCGCGCTGCTCAGCGTCTTCGCCAAGGACTCCTTCCCCGAGGTGAGGCACCCTTTCCCGGCTACGATGGGACGGGACGACCGGGGGCCGGAGGTGGGTCCGACTGACCCCCCATATGTATGTGTGTGTGTGTGTGTGTGTGTGTGTGTGTGTGTGTGTGTGCGCGCGCTTGTGTATGCATGCATGTGTGTGTGTGTGTGTGTGTGTGTGTGTGTGTGTGTGTGTGTGTGTGTGTGTGTGTGACCCACGCAGGGTTACGTCCCCACGGTGTTCGAGAACTACACGGCCAGCTTCGACCTGGACCTGCAGAGAGTGGAGCTGCGACTGTGGGACACCTCAGGTGTGTGTGTGTGTGTGTGTGTGTGTGTGTGTGTGTGTGTGTGTGTGTGTGTGTGTGTGTCTGGCTCCTTAAACTCTTCCACACATAAACAGAGGAAACAAAGGGACTTTACACTTTTCTCCAAAACCCACTAACTTTTACACATACACACACACACACACACACACACACACACATACACACACACACACACTTTAATCTGTGCTAATTAACAAAACCAGAGTGTTTACATGTCTGCGTTTAAACACACACCCTCCAAATAAAAGGTGAAGAAAAGTGAGGTTGATCCCCGCTTAGAAGATTTAAATTTTAATCTCCATTCACGATCCCCGATAATCCCAACCCCGTTAATCAGAAATTATTATAATATTAAAAAAAAAAAGTTAAAGTCCAAGGCTCCCCTAGTGGCCAAACTGTGGAACTGCAGCAGTCGGACTTTCACCTGTTGGAAGATTTTAGCTGTTTTTTTAATATAATTTTTTTTTCTTTGAATCCCCACTTTGGAACAGCCCGCGGGTCTGATTGGTTCGGTCCGCTCGCGAGTTAACAAGTTTGTATCTCTACATGGTGCGTGAATGGGAGGCCTGGATGCATCTCTACTCAAAAATGATGTAACTGCTCTAAAATGCAAAATATAGACGTATTTATGAATATATTGAGCAGTATTTATATGTCCAATATATGTTGGTGTACTTTGCATGAACGCAAATTGAACAATACAACTGTCATGACCTTACTTTGTATATTCTGGACAGTAGCTAATGCTAGCCAGCCTCGGGCACACTCCCAAATTATCGTAGTTTTTACCAACAGTCCGAAAACGCAGCTCCACATTTGCCTTCTTCAATGTAGCGACGGTAGATTGACAGATGAGGCAAACGCTCTTCTACTTTAACAGAGCTAGGTAACTCGCTAGCTAGTTTAGCAGATACAGAAAAGGTCAGATATCGAACTGATACGGCAATTATGTGAGGACGGATGACTGGCTGACGTCCAATTTTTTTTAAAAACACTAAATCTACGCACATTACTTTGCCATCGACGTATTGGACATCCCTGATCTATGGTGAATGGTTGTAGGCTATGTCCCGAAACGATATGTGAATGAGTGAGTGAATGGCGGTTTCTAAATGACACGTGAATGTGAAGTTGAATGCTTGTGTCTGAATGAGTGAATGAGTGCTTGCATGTCTGTACGGCACAGGAATGAGAGGGTGAATGCTTGTATGCCCCTAGATGACATGTGAATGAGAGGGTGAATGGTTGCGTCTCCATGAGATGTGAATGAGAGGGTGAATGCTTGTATGTCTAAATGATTTGTGGATGAATGGTTGCATGTCTATAAGGCACGTGAATGAGAGGGTGAATGGTTGTTTCTAAATGACATATGAATGAGAGGATGAATGAGTGAGTGAAAGGTCGCATCCCCAAATGACATGTGAATGAGAGGGTGAATGCTTGTATGTATCTCTATGGTGTGACAATGACAAAGTGAATGGTTACATTTTATGTCCCCTAATTGTTTGAATGAACAAGTGAAAGATTGTGTCCCCAAATGACATGTGAATGTGAGGGTGAATGCTCGTCTGTCTCCACATGCCATGAATTAGAGGGTGAACGGTAGTTTCTCAATGACATGTGAATGAGTGAATGAATGGTTGCATGTCTGTATGGCACATAAATGAGAGGGTGAATGGTTATAAGGTATGTCCCCAAGTGACATGTGAATGAGAGGGTGAATGGTTACAAGGTGTGTCCCCAAGTGACATGTGAATGAGAGGCTGAATGCTTGTATGTGCCTCTATGGTGTGACAATGACAGAGTGAATGGATACATTTTATGTCCACTAATGGCGTGAAAGAACTAGTGAAAGGTCGTGTCCCCAAATGACATGTGAATGAGAGGGTGAATGCTTGCATGTCTCTACAAGATGTGAATGACTGAGCGAATGGTCGTTTCTAAATGTGAATGAGAGGGTGAATGTGTGTCCGTATGATGATGTCGTCGACATTCCGGTCCGTCCTGTCGTCACTAAAAGAACTGGAACAAACGGCGCGACTCAGTCAGCTGTTTCCTATAAATAACCCTGTAACTCGGGGCTCGGCTGCCTCCTCGCCGCCCTCAGAGGAGAACCTTCCTTCCAAGAATCGCACCACCCTTGACCTTGAACCAGAAGGTCGTGGGTTTAGGGGTCAAACCTGTCCGGAAGGAGAACCCGGAGGTAGAAAACACGCTATTAACTCGCCCCGGACTCCAGTCGTGACCTTCGACCTCGAGGTCCCGCGGTCCGACCTGCAGCTCGGGCGGAAAAAAAAACAATAAAAAGAACATTTTTATGATTATTACCGCACAACACCGAGTTTGAAGATGTACAGCCTTTCCATATTTGGAAAGAAAAGCCTTGAAAGCTATAAAACGAACGATGAGAAACATCACGAGCTGGAGAACATGTGACCAAGTTACCTTTTTTTTAGATGTTCCTGAAGGAAAAAGGTGTAGAAGATGGAGGTGAAGAGCAACCACGGAGGTTCCTCAGTGAGAACGAGGAGGATGGAGAGGATCGGAGATGTTCTGAAGCCACTTTGAGATGGTTTGGACGTGGACAGAAGAGGAAGGTTCTTGAGGAAGACATGGAGAAAGATGATTGGCTGTGGAAGAAGAAGAAGAAGAAGAAGAAGGTGTCCGTCTTCTGGGCATGCTCAGTTTGACTGGACTCAAATCAAGAGCTGAACCGATACAGTCGGGTTAGTCAACAAGACGAGGACGCGGGGCTAACTGCTAACCGCTAACTGCTAACTCCTAACCGCTAACAATAGCTTGCCTTTCCAGCTAACCGCGAGAGAAGAAGAAGAAGGTGATATTTATCGCTTTTAAAAACATCGGTGAGCTCATTTCGCCTTTAAAGCGTTGAAATCTTCCGGTCGTTTCAAAGATTTTTTTGCTTTTTTTTCCGAATCCCCGCCCGAAACTCCGGAGGAACGACGAAGAACGACGGCGAGCTCTGGAAGGGTGGGTGGCCTCCTGGTTGTTAGGCAGGGCTTGAAGCTGTAAAACTCCGGAGAAAAAGCGTGATGCTGTGCGTCTGGAATGTAGGCGAAGCCTTGGCTCGCAACTCTGGGTATAAACCAAAGAGTCAGATTTCACTGCAGTCCATAACACACACACACACACACACACACCTATCCGATACCAGAGGCCTTTTCTGTGCCCTACTTACAGATTCTACGTCTGGACAAAGGAATGCGCGAATGTAATCCACGGCATACCGAACGTGTCATTTTCCGAAGCTTCTTAGCGATTCCCGACTCTGGAGGTAATTATGCCTCCCGCCGTTCGCTGGTGGCGGCTCCGCATCTGGATGAGGAGCTACTTTTAGAAATAAAACTCCCGACGCCCACCTGCCGCACCCCCCCCCCCCCCTTAGGTGATACGGCTCCGGGTTTATTTTGCAGGAATTGAAGACTCCCGTCCCGCTGAGTTTTGTTTGATACGCTCGGCAGGGGGTGCAACCGCCGCCGCCACCGCCGCCGCTATCGCGGGTGTCTAATATTATTGATGTAAACAACAAAACATAAAACTTGTCGTTGGGAGGAGGTGAAGAAACCAAAGTTCAGGGAGTATCTCGCTCTCGCTGTGAGCTGGGAAGCCACGCAAAACACCATTCGCTATGGTTAGCTATCGTTGGCTATTATTGGTAGCCATGGTTAGCTATTGTTGGCTGTTGTTGGCTATGGTTGGCTATTGTTAGCTACAGGTAGCTATGGTTAGCTATTGTTGGCAATTACTAGCTATGTTTGGCGTTGGTTAGCTATTATTGGGAGCCATGGTTAGCTATGGTTGGCTGTTGTTGGCTATGGTTGGCTATTGTTAGCTATGGGTAGCTTTGGTTAGCTATTGTTGGCTATGGTTGGCTATTGCTAGCTATGGTTGGCTATGGTTGTCTATTGTTGTCTATTGTTGGCTATTGTTGGCTATTGTTGGCTATGGTTAGCCATGGTTAGCTATTGTTGGCTATTGCTAGCAATGGTTAGCTATTGTTGGCTATCGTTGGCTATTGCTGGCTATGGTTAGCCATGGTTAGCTATTGTTGAATATTTTTGGTAGCCATGGTTAGCTATTGTTGGCCGTTGTTAGCAATGGTTGGCTATGGTTGGCTATTGTTGGATATTGTTAGCCATTGTTAGCTGTTGTTGACTAGTATTGGTAGCCATGGTTAGCTATTGTTGGCTATTGTTGGCTATTATTGGTAGCCATGGTTAGCTTTTTAGCTATTGTTGGCTATAATTAGCTATGCTTAGCTATCGTTAGCACTCATTTTATCCGTTCAGCTCTTGAATTCAATCCGGACACACTGAGCATGCCCAGAAGAAGGACACCTTCTTCTTCTCCCTGTTGCTTCCTCCACAACCTCCTTACTGGTCTTCCTCCAGACCTTCTTGCAGAGAGCTGCAACATCAGCATCCTTCTACCCAGATCTTCTCCATCCTTCTCCATATCCAAGTCCAAACCATCTCTGACTCCAGAACATCTCTGATCCTCTCCGTCCTCCTCACGACCCCAAAAAGAACCTCCACATCTCCTCAGGTTCTCCAAACCAAACCAAACCCCGGTAGAAGGAAAGGTTTCTTGTTGAACCAAAAATCTAGTTTCGTCTTCAAGCGATGAAATGAAGATGGACCTCCGTGACGTTTCTCATCGTCTTCTTTTCTTTCTTCCCAAATATGCCGTTTGAATTGTACATCTGGCGACAACATGTGGCTAATATGGTAGCGTAGCATATTGAAATGCAACGGATAGCTGCTTTTACAGGGACGGTTCTAAGAACTATCCAGCTTGAATAGCATTCCAGGAAGTAGCCTCCTTTTAGCTTAGCATTCTGGAAGGCAGTGCGGTATCACGGTAGGTGACGCACTACTCAAAAACAGACCACGGAAGAAGAGGAAGACGACAGGGACGACACGGAGGTGGAAGCTAGCATAGCGTTCATCGGATGTTCAGATGGTTGTTTTTAAGTTTCTCCCTGCACTGCAAGAACCCCGTTAGCCGCTAGCTAACTCCACCCTTATGTCGGGACCGAACAGTTCGTCTGCGAGCCCTGGAAGAGCTTGGACCTCCTCGCAAGAATGAGCGTAGCTTGAGGCTACCACCAAGCATCTACGTCGCGGGAGTTCCTAAAACTCTACCTCGGAGTCGTCGAAAATGCGTTCTGGGAACTGATGTTCACACTTCCTGGTTCCTCTGCTGACCCCAAACTGTAAAAAGTTCCTGACAAAACACCACAAGCTGCAAAAACTTCCTACATGTGAACGGGGCCATTGCCGTCGGCGAGTCTCCGACGGTTCAGAAGAGTCTCAGCCGGTCCGATCACAGGAAATAAAAAAAGAAATTCACCCTTTGAATTATTTAGCAGCCAGCTGGCGGCTGACCCGAAGGTGACGCATCTGCCAAAAACCAGAAACGGACCAATGCGGCGCTCGGGCGGTGACATACCGCGATTCGCTCGCGTCGGAGTCGAAGGTCCGGCCTCCCCAACCCTCCCCTTCTCTGTTTCTTCAGAATTTCTTCATCTGTTCTTTCCCGAAAACATTCCTGTGGAAAAAGAAAAAAAAAGGAAAAAAATAAAAAAAACCCAGACCGCAGATCCCGAGGGATGCCGAACACATTTTCAAGACGCATTTTCGGCGACGAAAACAAGGTAGCTTAGCGGACGAGGGAGTGTTTCATCGCTGTTTACATCGGCTCTTGGGAAAAAAATCGGGGATTCGCTTTACTTCTTTCGGCGGTCCGAGGGTCGGGTCCGAAGCGGACCCCATCTGGATCCCATCTGTGAACACAAACATCTCGCGCCCTCCGAGGCTCCCGGAGTCGCTCCCGGAGGCGATAGATCGGGTTTCTTGTCGACGTCCCTGCCGACTCGGACATACGAGTCTCCGTCTCTTCGAACGACTCTTCGCTCGGATCAGGACGAATGTGCGCCGTTTGAGGCGGTTCAAAGCAGGATTTGTCTTCTGCGGCGTCAAAGCGAGAAGCGTGGCTTGTGTAATTCATAGTGGCTAAGCTAAGTACGCTAAACAGCACAGCGGCGCCTGGACGAATGTGCAAAACGGCGGAAAAGGAGCAGTAGTTTGACAAGGCCGGCGCCTCCTGTTTTTTGTGACAACCTGGCTTGGGTTGAAATGTTGCTATAGCAACCCAACGGGGAGATGCGGCGAGAGGTGCTTCCCGGAAAATCCGATTTTAAAAACGATCGAATCATTCGAAACGATTCGGGGTTCGAAACGAATCAGCTGAGCGAATCTTTAACCTGGTCGTTCGATATCTAAACACTTTAAAACATTCTCAACCAGCAGGATGTGTTGCTAGGATACTTGCCAGGCAACAAACCCAAAGATCTTCTCCTTGAAGGCCTGTTGAGACGCATTTTGTAATAACGGTGCATTTTGTAATAAACGTCCAAAATGTAATAACTTTTTCATTTCATTTTGTAATAAAGCCGCATTTTGTAATAAACTGCCCCGATGCATTTTGTAATAAATGTTGCCGCATTATGTAATAAGTTATTACATTTTGAGTAGATTATTACAAAATGCACTTGCAACTTTTTTATTTTCTAGGAAATGTGATAACATGGTGCATGATGTAATAACAATTCTAAAGCATAAGTTTGTTAATTGTATTTTATTTTACTTAAAAGTATTTGTAAAAGCTAGGCCTATTATTAGTATCAGTGTATTAGCCTAGTAGCAGTACTTAGCAATTACTATCAGTTCACTATTCAAAGGTTGCATTAACAGAGAATATTCTATAAATTCCATGTTATTACATTTCCTAGAGAATAAAAAAGTTGCAAGTGCATTTTGTAATAATCTTCTCAAAATGGAATAACTTATTACATAATGCGGCAACATTTATTACAAAATGCGTTGGGGCAGTTTATTACAAAATGCGGCTCAACAAGGCCAGAACCCCTAATGCTTCTGCTTGAAGAGCCAAAATGGCGTCCCTGTTAGCGCGTTAGTTTCCCTAATCTAAGCTAGCGCGGCTTCGTTTCTCCAGCTTTCTGAACGGAACGTGGACGCACACGACCTTCAAGCTCCATCCAGGCGTCACTCGACACCCGCTGACCTTTGACCCGCCCCGTCATGTGACAGATAACCCTCCGTGTCTGGAGGGCATTGCCCTTGCGAGTTGAACTTATCGTACCCGGACCTCGGGAACTCCGGGGGAATTCTATACCCTCCCATGTGAACTCCTGCTGGAAACATGCCTGGGAGGATTTAGTGTGCTGGAATGCGCCTGGCGGAAACCCGAGCCCCGCTTTGAAACGGCGGCGGGAAGATGGCGGGGTTCCCCCCCCCCCGTCCCCCCCCACCTCCTCCTCCTCGCCTCTTCGGGGAACTCGGACCCGCCCGAGCAACAACGGCGCGGTGACTCAGCTTTTTTTGAAAGCAAACTGCACTTGTAGATCTTCGCGGCGCCCGCTAGCAGCTGGAGATCACCGGGGACGAGTCGCTCCCGCTGTTTTTCCAAACGTCCCGGCAAATATTGGATTAGAGGGCGGGTTTGAGGGGGTATCCATTACACCCCCCCCCCCGAGGATTAATGCTAAATGATTTTTGGGCTGAAATTGGGAGGAGCCGCGCATTCCTGCTAGTCATGGTCAATTTTGGTCTGGTTAAAAATCTCCTCAACCCTAAAAACTAGCATTAAACCACCGACTTTGACCTTGAAAGTGTCGTCGGCACCACTTCATTTAGCATTTGTTGATCGTTCTCCCATGGGGGATGCTAATGCAGCATCGAGTGCTAACGTCCAACAATGGGTACTCCCTAATCAGTAGCTCGCCATAGCTAACGCTATTACCAAACATATAACACATTAAGTTTGTTAAAAAACATAGTTTCAGAGGAGATGCTTGATTTTTGTTTATCTACACCGCTTGTTCTGTACTCGGGGTCACGGGAGGGCTGAATCTCAACTGTGATTGGCCGAGAGGCCGTGTTCACCCTGGACCAATCACAGAGCCACATCTAGAGACATATAACCACTCACCCTCTCATTCACATGTCATGTAGACATACAAGTCTTGCGCCTGTCATTTATAAGTCAAATGGGGGGATACAAGTCTTGCCCCTGTCATTTATAAGTCAAATGGGGGGATACAAGTCTTGCCCCTGTCATTTATAAGTCAAATGGGGGCATACAAGTCTTGCCCCTGTCATTTATAAGTCAAACGGGGGCATACAAGTCTTGCCCCTGTCATTTATAAGTCAAATGGGGGGATACAAGTCTTGCCCCTGTCACTTATAAGTCAAATGGGGGGATACAAGTCTTGCCCCTGTCATTTATAAGTCAAATGGGGGCATACAAGTCTTGACCCTCTCATTCCGACATCTGGACAATTCTGAAGTGAACCTTCTGCATGTGTAGGACTGTGAGAGGAACCATGAGGAACCCCACGCAGATACTAGGACGACATAGTGACGCCGCAAAGAACACCCGCCCAAAGGTGTTCCAGGGACCTTCTTGCCGTGAGGCTGAAGGTCTCACAGCCGTCCCGCCCGGGGCTTACTTTTCTAATTCTTATTTTTGGTCTCAAAGGTTCTCCGTACTACGACAACGTGCGTCCGCTGTCCTACCCCGACGCAGACGCCGTCCTCATCTGCTTCGACATCGGCCGTCCGGAGACCCTGGATAGCGTCCTGAAGAAGGTGGGTTATCCCATGATGGGTCCACCTTCTCCAAACTTCCTTCCTTGCAGTCAAATAATCCGGATTAAGTGTCTAGAAAGTTCTCAGTCAGGTTGAGATGATGTCGCTCCTGATGTCCCAAACTCTTTTGTCCGTCCAGTGGCGGGCGGAGATCCAGGAGTTCTGTCCGAACGTCAAGATGCTGTTGGTCGGCTGCAAGTCCGACCTCCGGACCGACCTCTTCTGCCACAGCCGGCAAACCCCGGTGTCCTACGACCAGGTGGGTGAAGATCTCCGCCCAAACGTTGCTCCTCAGCTCGCCTCCTTCTCCAAGTAGAGCCCGACCTCTGGTGGGGGAAGCTGAGCACTGCGACCTGGTAGCTGAACGTCCACCAAGGAACTTGATGGGATTTTAAATCCATTCATTTATCATATAGACATATTTACCCATTCCGTGTTTGGCAAAAAAAAAAAAAAAAAAAAAAAAAAAAAGTGATGATAACGCGCTAATAATATAGACATATTTATTATACGTTAAAAATTCTACATGGCTCTCGGTGAAATATATTTAGGAATTTTTGGCTTTTATGGCTCTCCAGTTCCCGACCCCTGATATAAACAAACTACATTCATTCATTCACTCATTGATCATATAGATATACAAAGTTACCCATTTATTCATCATATAGAAACATTCTACATTCACCCATTCATTCAGTCATGCATTATATAGATGCATAATATTCACGCTTTCATTCATTCATAACAAACATACAACATTCACCCATTCATTCATTCACTTATTCATTCATCATATAGAAACATACAAAATTCACCCATTCATTTATTCATTCATTCATCACATAGGCATTCATTCATTGTTTTATTCAGTCATTCATCATTTATCAAATAGATAAATATTCGCACTAACGTTCATTCATTAGACAATTCATCCATTCATTCATTATATAGATACATTCTACATTCACCCATTCATTCATTTATTCATTCATTCATCATATAGACAAATATTCACACTTAAATTCATTCATTACAGACATACAATCATTCACCCATTCATTCATTCATTCATCATATAGAACATACTAAATTCATTTATTCATTCATTCATCAAATAGATAAATATTCACTTACATTCGTTCAGACATACACCAATTCATTCATTCATTTATTCGTCTCAGAAACATATTACATTCACCCCTTCATTCATTCACCACAAAGACAGAGATTTAACAAAATTCACCCATTCATCAGAAACATCCTGAATTCACCCAGTCATTTGTCATATAGAGACATAGACATTCATTCATTCATCAAATAGATACATACTACATTCACCCATTCATTCTTTCATGCGTCATATAGACAAATATTCACGCTTTCATTCATTCATCCCAGTCATACAATTATTCACCCATTCATTCATGTCATATAGACACATACAACATTCACTCATCATGTGGACATGCTTCATTCATTCATTTATCATATAGAAACATATTACATTCATCCATTCACCACATTATTATTCGCCCATTAATTAATTAATTAATTCATTCATTCATTCATTCACATATTCATTCATTCATCACAGACATGCAACCATTCATTTATTAATTCAACCATTCATTCATCCATTCATTCATCATATAGACATATTACATTCACACATTCATCACATAGACATCCATTCATTCATTCACCCATTCATTCATTCATCACATACGCATTCATTCATTTATTAATTCATTCATCAAATAGACAAATATTCACGTTATCATTCATTCATTCATCATATAGACATTCACCAATTCAGTCATTTATTTATTCATCATATAGACATACTACAGTAATTCATTCATTCATCCATTCATTCATTACATACACATTTACCCATTCATTCATTATATAGAAACAAACTACATTCACCCATCCATTGTTCATGCGTCATATAAAAAAATATTCACGCTTTCATTCATTCATCACAGTCATACAACCATTCACTTATTCATTCATGTCATATACAACGTTCACTCCTATGGACATGCTTCATTCATTTATTCATCATATAGAAACATATTACATTCACCCATTAACTCATTCATTCATTCATTCATGCATCATATAAACAAATATTCACGCTTTCATTCATTCATTACAGACATGCAACCATTCACCCATTCATTCATTCATTCATTCATTCATCATATAGACATTCACTAACATTCATTTATTCATCATATAGAGACATACTACAGTCATTCATTCATTTATTCATCACATAGACATTTACCCATTCATTCATGATATAGAAACATACTACATTCACCCATTCATCACATTCAGTCATTCATCCATTCATTCATTCATTCATTCCATAGAGACATACAACCATTCACCCATTCATTTTTCATGCGTCATATAAAAAAATATTCACGCTTTCATTCATTCATTCCAGACATACAACCATTCACCCATTCCTTATATCGCACTACAACATTCACCCTGTCACTCATGTTCTATTTATTAATAACGGGCCTGTTCATTCATTCATTACAGACATACAACTATTCACCCATTCATTCATCTGAAGAAATTCACCCATTCATTCACTTCTTTATTCATCATATAGAGACATACTACATTCACCCATTCATTGTTCATGCATCAAATAAAAAATATTCACGCTTTCATTCATTCATAACAGACATACAACCATTCACCCATTCATTCATTCATTCATCTGAAGACATTCACCAATTCATTCATTTATTTATTCATCATATAGAGACATACTACATTCACCCATTCATTCATTCATTCATCACATAGACATTCATTCATCCATCTATTCATTCATTCATTTCATAGACATACTACATTCACCCATTCATTCTTTCATGCTTCATATAGAAAAATATTCACCCTTTCATTCATTCATTCATTCATCACAGACATACATTCCTTCTCTCACTTACACATAAGAGACGTGCAACATTCATTCATTCATTCACCAAAAAAGAAGCGTTTTTCAGATTCTACCGTCTTCCTCATCTTCCCCTCCCAGGGTTACAACGTAGCCAAGCAGCTCGGCGCCCCCTACCTGGAATGCTCGTCGCTGCAGTCCGAGAACAGCGTCCGGGACATCTTCCACGTGGCGGCGCTGGCCTGCGCCGGCAAGACCTCCAAGGGCGCCAAGAGGCGGAAGTCGTCCCGCGCCGCCGCCAAGAGGATGTCCCAGAGCGGCGGGGAAATGTCCGCCGTGGTGCCCGGACACTACCAGCGCGCCAAAGCTAAGAGCTGCGCCGTCATGTGACCTCGGATGTGAAGGCGAGAGGAAACAAGGGGAAGGAAGAAAACCATGAGACTCGGATTTGTGCTTCAAAATGTGAATCTTTTCCATTTTTTTTTTTATGTTTCGAATATATCGTTCACGTCGCCGGATGTTTCCCAGGTGACTTCTTTCCTGCCGCTCAGGTATTCGGTGTCACAGAAGGAACTGAACTCCGGCGATTAGCAGTTAGCGGTTAGCGCTTTAGCTTCCCGTTCTGCGTGGGGGTTCCTCAGGGTTCTCCGGGTTCCTCCAGAAGTCCAAACAACATGCGGGAGGTTCATCGGCGACCTCGCATCGCCCGAACGCGTGAATGGTTGGACGTCTGTGCATGTGGACCAGATTGACTTGCAGGGTGACGAATAAATGAATGAATAAATGAATGAACGGATGAGTAACTTACTTCACATCGGGCGCCGTGATTGGACGGTCAAGTCCGACCCCGACACACGAGGACGCGCGATACCGTGCTCCCCGATTTCCTGCTCCTGATTTTCCAAAATAAAAGTACCAGACACTCTAGCTGTGCATTGTTTTCCATATTAAGAAAAAAAAAAAAAAAATTAAATTATCTTTTATTTTTTTTTATTTTTTTATTTTAATTATTTATTTATTTACTTATTTATTTTAATTTCCTGTTTGTTGTCATTTTCATCATTTGCAAATTTGTTAAAAATACAATCAATGGAGTTTAATGTTTTTTAAGGAAGGGAAAATAAACAGTTGAAATCCATCCCTGCTCACTGGCGCCCCCTAGTGGACAAAAGTTGAAAAGCAAATAAGAGACGCTTTTGTGTCAAACAGCACGGGGATAAATTTACAATTAGAAAAAAAATACACAAACTACTTTTATTTGAATAAAAATGCAGTATATTAAACTGAGAAGACAGAACTGTTGAAATTGCACTGATTTTTAGCATTTAGCTGTTCTCCTTTACACTAAAACAAAGGAAAAAAATTGGACTTGTTATTATGTGTTATTATGATTTTACTTGACCTCAAATTTGGCCGCACCAAAATGTGTGTAAAGTTGTTAAAAATACAAAAAAAAAAATCAGAAAAAAAAGAATTCCCTATAGTCTGCAAAAATTTACCTAAAAAAATTGCAATAAATGAATTATCAAGAAATAATAAACATGTGCACTCTTTCCCCTGCAATTAAAAATAGTAAAAAACATAAAATAAAAGGTAATTTTAGCGCCGTCAAAAGTAAACGAACTGTTGAAAACCGGTCGATAAATCATCAATAAAAATCAAATTTTTCCCCGTAAAGTTTTATATCTCGTCCCGAAGTATGACAGAACGCAACTTTACTGAAAATAAATACATCTTTATTATTCTTACCTCTACAGTGAGCCCCCCCCCACAACATCAATGAAAAATAAACATCATTATTAATAGACATCGATAGAAATTAATAGATGCCGACAGCAAAGTGTGATTAGAAGTGTGTGTGTGTGTTTGTGTGTGTGTGTGTCACCGGTAAAAAATAAAAATAAAAGTGTAAAGAAAGGAGGCGGCGCCACGTTCGATAACCAATAACCGATCAATAAAACGCCGATCAATTATTCCGTTGGGTTTAGTGTCATGAAATAAGCCTGTTGATGAGAAGCAGGTGGGCAGATCATGTGACATGTTAGCAGCGGGTTATTGATTTTATATATTAGCAATACTCTCAATCATCGTTTCCCTTAGCCCTCGGGGCGCTAGCATGCTAACGTGCTACGGGTTCGGACACCTTCGTCATCACATCATCATCATCATCATCATCAACGCCGTCGCTGTGGCAACTTACCAAAAAACACGCCGCTCCAAAGTTCCACCCTGTCGCTAAAGCTAGCTTAGCATAGCAGGGTAAGTGGTCAGTGAGCTAATTTGAAAGTAGGAAAGCATTGGTAGCATAATGCAGAGTGGCTGCTAATGTGGCTGAAGCTGGTTTTCTGGTGGTCAAGTTAGATTAGCTAACAGGCTACTCTAGCTAACACCCTGCTAACTAGCATCATGATGATGATTGCCGTCACCGTGGCAACTAATCAAAAAAACCCGCCACTCCAGCGTGACCTCTGAACGTCACATTTGATTTCTTCCCCCTGTTCCCAACCAGTTAATGAGAAGTTTAAAAAAAACGTTTCTTTCCACCCTGTCGCTAAAGCTAGCTTAGCATGGCAGGGGAAGTGGTCAGTGAGCTAATTTGAAAGTAGGAAAGCATTGGTAGCATAATGCAGAATGGCTGCTAATGTGGCTGAAGCTGGTTTTCTGGTGGTCAAGTTAGATTAGCTAACAGGCTACTCTAGCTAACACCCTGCTAACTAGCATCATGATGATGATTGCCATCACTGTGGCAACTAATCAAAAAAACCCGCCACTCAAGTGTGACTTCCAAACGTCACATTTGATTTCTTCACCCTGTTCCCAACCAGTTAATGAGAAGTTTAAAAAAATGTTTCTTTCCACCCTCTCGCTAAAGCTAGCTTAGCATGGCAGGGGAAGTGGTCAGTGAGCTAATTTGAAAGCAGGAAAGCATTGCTAGTATAATGGAGAATAGCTGCGAAAGTGGCTGAAGCTGGTTTTCTGGTGCTCAAGTTAGCTTCGCTAATGGGCTACTCAAGCTAACACCCTGCTAACTAGCACCATGATGATGACTGCCGTCACCGTGGCAACTAATCAAAAAACCCGCCACTCCAGTGTGACTTCCAAACGTCACGTTTGATTTCATCCCGCTGTTCCCAACCAGTGAATGAGAAGTTTAAAAAAAACGTTTCTTTCCACCCTCTCGCTAAAGCTAGCTTAGCATTGCGGGCGAAGTGGTCAGAGGGCTCATTTGAAAGCAGGAAAGCATTGCTAGCATAATGGAGAATAGCTGCGAAAGTGGCTGAAGCTGGTTTTCTGGTGCTCAAGTTAGCTTCGCAAATGGGCTACTCAAGCTAACACCCTGCTAACTTAACATCTTAACGTCTCTTCTGAGATTAACTTGCAGATTCAAATTTCTACCATTTTTTCTTATTGATTAGTTTGGGGATGAGAATGAGATTAATGTCGTCTTCTTGGAATTTTACATAAAAAAACAAAAAAAAAAACAAAAGGTCAAGCTGAATGCCTGGTTGAAATGGAGAAGCACGATGATGACGGTGATGATGGGAAGCTGTGCGACCGCACTTAGCGAAGCGAAAAAGCGAAACGTGAGTCGAAAAATAAAATTAAAAAAAAAAAAAAAAAAAGAAATGTAAACCTTGTAAAAGAATGGGCGTCGGGTATTTACAGCTCGTGTAGTTTCCGACGCGCTTCGTCCGTCTTAAGACAAGGGAAAAGCGTATAGAACACGTGATTTAGCAATAAATAAAAAACAAAAGCGGAGGATTTCACATCTGGGACTCCGGTCGGCACCGGAAGCAGTACGACTGGCAGTGGTTGTAGTTTTGAAAAACACGAAAACGAGACGGCGGCGGGCGGGCGGCGTGTTCAGTGATACAGACATACAGTGTTCCAAACGGACGGCTTACCCGGTTCTACAGTGATACAGACAAGACAGTGGTGTTGCTAACGCCCCCCGGCGGTTGCTATGACTACAAAGGGTGTTGCCTTGCGGGGAGGGACGGTCGTCCCGGTGAAACGGCGGCCATCAATTCGTTGAAGATTTCCCGTCGGACCTCCTGCGTGACACTCTCTCGGATCTGGAAGACGGAAAGCAAAGGGGTCACCCAGGAGCTTGACATGTATGCTCAAAGCCAGGGGTCTCAACTTTGACAGAAGGGGTCAAGCCAGGAACTATTTGCGTGAACTGCTACCGTATTTTTCGGACGAAACGTCGCTCCGGATTATAAGTCGCACCGGCCAAAAATGCATATATAAAAAAAAAACATATATAAGTCGCACTGGAGTATAAGTCGCATTTTTTGGGGGGAAATTTATTTGATAAAATCCAACACCAAGAATAGACGTTTCATCTTGAAAGGCCATTTAAAATGAAAATAGAATAAAGAACAAGAGGCTGAACAAGTATAGCCTTTATGACGCATAAACAACGAACTGAGAACGTGCCTGCTAGGCTATGCTAACGTAACATATTACAGCAAGAGTCATTCAAATAACGATAGCATATAGCACATGCTACAACCAAACAATCTGTGTAACTCTTAATCACTAAATCCAAAGAAATCTTCTTCTTCGGTGTCACTTCTGAACAACTCCGCCAACTCCGAAGGTAAACAACGCGCCGCTTCTAGCGGTACGTCGCTACGTCGGAGTCATTGTCACTCGCAGTTCCAATTATTCCAGCCTTTCTGGATCTCGAAAGGCGATTGCGTTGCATGAAGCTTTAACACCAGGAAGTTCCTCCCGAATTTCTATTCATCTCCTTGGCAACTACCTGGGTGTGAAGACGCAACTGTCCTGTTGACAAGCCTCTCCATGTCCTTCCTCTAGCCGTGGCCAGCTAGCTTTTAGCTTGCGATTAGCTTTTTTAGTTTTCTTCACTTCAGTAAGAGTAACCTTCGCTTTTCTCCAGTCCCTTACAAGTTTCTCACTAACTTCAAACTTTCTTTCTGCTGCTCGGTCGCCGTTTCCGGCTGCATATTTCACTACTTCCTGGTTGTAACCTGCAGATTTTCTTTTCGGTGCCATTTTTGTTCAGCCCTTCTCAGTTGTTTTTATAAGTTAGCGCCAATGTTGAAATGATCAATTTTCATAGGTAAACAAGTAGCATCTTTTTTCACAACGCACTTCTGCCATGACCCGCCCCCGCTGAATTTTGATTGGTTGACGTGTGTGTGTGTGTGTGTGTGTGTGTGATGATCGCTGTTATATTAAAGGCACACACACATCGGCGACTTATAGTCCAAAAAATACGGTAGTTGGAATAGAAGTAAACGTAAAATCCGATGAGTAAAAAGGATATGGACGTTTTTTTTCCAGTGCATCAAAGTTTCGTAGCGCCTGTTCTCAGGATGGATCCAAGTTGTCGGTCTATTAGCTAATCGCTAATTTGAAGGCTAGCATAAAACCTGCTTCGGCGCTCGACTCTTGAATCGCGGTTCGTCGGTGAAAACATTTTGGAAAGTCTGTAAATTAGCCGTCAAGCTCTGAGCCGTAGCCGCCCGTTTTTGTGTTGACTGCTCGCTAGCACGGTTAGCATGCTTGTTAGCACAACAGTAGCCCGTTCTTGCCGCCCGAGTAACATCTTGAGCGCTACAAGCTAGCAAAATGAGTGACCTCTTTGGGAAGTTTCCTTTCGAAGGGGGGCAAAGCGCGGTGAAGAGTCTACAACTTCCAAGAAAGTGTTTAAAAAAAATACCAGGAGTTCTGTCTTGGCTTTTAAAAGAGTTCGAGCGCTACTTGACGAGCAAAAAGCACCTGCGGAGCGCCGAGGAATAAATCCGCGACCCGTTTACGGAAAAACCAGCATGTTTGCGCAAGAAAATCAACTCAAAATGCTAAAAGTTGTTCATTTGCTAACAGAGGGGATTTCAGCTAACATTCACGATGCTTTAATAATAAAAAAAAAAATGAATGATCTATTAAGATAATAGAGAAAGAAATGTGGTTCTTGTTCTTCATTTATTTTTAATTTTTTTAACATTTGTCGGCGCGACGTTACCGCTAATAAAGCCGCATAAGACCTTAAGACACTTTACAGCCTTGTTACTTAGACACTTTATAGATTTATTTATATTTCTTATTCTCCCCCCCTTTTTTTATCCTGTTTATACAATTTCCTACTATATTATTATTGTTATGTTTTACTTGAAACTCTGGCACGACCATTTCCTTCGGGTTAAAAAAAAAAGTTGTTTTTATTCTTAGTCGCGAAGCTACGTGTAGCGTGAAACGCTAGCTAAAAGGTTAAAATATGGAAATAACAAAAAAAATCACGGGCCGCAAAAACTCGCCTCTCGGATGAGCTGCTGCAGGTTCTCCACGCCGACTCCTCCTGGAACCTCCGGCGGTGCAGCTTCACCTCCGCGACCTTCTTCCGTCCCGCCTTCCGCCGCCTCGTCGGGCGCGTCGGGTCGCGGCGGCGGGACGGGGGTGATGTTGATGCACGACCTGTAGACGCCCTTCGTCCGGTCGGCGTCCCGGACGGGGCTGGAGGAGCGCGAGGACGGGCCGGCGGAGGCGCCACCTTCGTAGCCGAGCTCAGATCGCAGGAAGAGCTGCTCTCGGAGGAGGTCCGACACCTGGAGACGGGTTCGGAAGTCAACCTCGGGACTTTTGTTATCGTTTCAGCAGCGCGTGAGGAGAGCGATTTAAAGGGATCACCGGAAAGGAAGGAATTTTTGATCATTTCTTTGAATATTTTTGGATTTTTTTTTTTTTTTTTTTTTTTTTTTTTAGTTGCTTGCTAACATGGCCGAGTAAATAATATAACGGTAAATAATGAGAATAAAAAATAATTTTCCCGCGATGGATTAATGCAGTTTAGTGAAATTAAACTAAAAAAGAAATGATAAAATAATGACACTTGTTGCCAAAAGACAGTTGCTTGGTAACTTGGCCATTGAAATAATAATATTAGGAAATAATTTCCCACAATGGTTGAATATAGTATCAACATATTTGTAATATCTATATACACATATATATATATATATTTAAGTTATATTTTATTTTTATTTATGATATTTTTTTTAAATTTCTGATAATTATATACTGTATATATATATATATATAAATTATATAATATACAAAAATAATATATATAAAAATATACATATATATATTTATTTTTAATGTATATAATGTAAATAATAATAATAAAAAAAATCTCAAAATTACAACACTTGCTATACATGTTCTCCTTGTAACTTGGACATTTGAATAATAAATAATATTAATAATTAAAAATTATTCCTTGCAATGGATTAATAGAGAATAAGAAAATAAAAGAAATACAAAATTCTCAAGAAATTGCAACCTTTGCTGTATTTGTTGTGGAGATTAATTTAGTATTAAAAAAAAAGAAAAAAAATCATGAAAGTTAAACACCTGTTGCCAAGAGTCAGTTGCTTGATAATTTGGACATTTAAAAAATATAAAAATAAATAATAGTACTAAATGCAATAAAAATCCCTCGAGGGATCAATACGTTATTTTAAACCAAAAATAAAACAAACATTTCTAATAAAATCACAACACTTATTGCCAAGAGACAGTTGCTTGGTAACTTGGATATTCAAATAATATAATAATAAATGATATCAATAATAAAAAACAATTTCCTGCAAGGGATCAATTCAGTACAAGAAAAAAACTGAATTGTTTTCATGCTAAACACATAAGTTGTAACTTATAAAAGTTGTAAATAATAATAATAATAATAACAGCAAATAATGATAAATAATTTCCGAAAATGGAATAATACAGTATAATAAAATAAAAAGAATCAAAAAAAAAAAATCTGATGAAATCAAAAACAATCAAGTGAAAAATGATGGAATATTATTTTTTTTTCTTGTAAAATTGCAAAAGCACTGTTGAAAAAAAGTGTGTGTGTGTGTGTGTGTGTGTGTGTGTGTGCTGACCGGCTCCATGGCTCTCAGTGCAGAGTTGCTGGCCAGACTGTCCACGCTTCCGAGGTCCTGCGGAGGAGAAGGGAAGCGACATCACCTTCCTGCTCCACCAATCACGTTTGACCCGCGGTTAAGCCCCGCCCACGACCTCGGCGCCGAGAAGCGTGTGTGTGTGTGTGTGTGTGTACCGTGCGAGGTGTGTTCTGCGTCAGTTCGATCAGTCGCTCCTCCAGCTGCTGCTCGAGCTCCTGCAGCTCCTCCCTGACCGCCGACCTCAAGGACTGAAGCTGCTCCAACTCCATCCTGACACACACACACACACACACACACACACACACACACACACACTCAATCGTTTACATTGTTATTGATATATAAATATTTTTAACCATTTTTTTACGATCAAACAACCACAGATGCCCTTTATAATATTTATGCCTCTTCTATTTTAAATTAATATTCATAATTATGTCTCTTCTATTTTGTATTAATATTAATAATTGTGTATCTTCTATTTTATACTTATATTCATATTAGTACCTCTTGTATTTTATATTTATTTCTCTTTATTTCATATTTATATTCATAATTATGTCTCTTCTATTTATAATAAGGTACATATTTAATGCCTCTTATGTTTTACATTTATATTCATAATTATGTATCTTCTATTTTATAATTATTCCTCTTTATTTTTATATCTATATTCATAACTATGTATCTTCTATTTTATATTTATCCCTCTTCTGTTTTATATTTATATCCAGATTTATGCATCTTCTATTTAACATTTATATTCAAATTTATACCGCTTCAATTTTACATTTTTATTCATATATATGCCTCTTCTATTTTATATTTATATTCATAATTATGTATTTTCTATTCTATAATTATGTACATATTTATGCCTCTTATATTTCATATTTATTCCTCTTTATTTCATATTTATATTCATAATTATGTCCCTTTACTTTATAATTATATAAATATTCATGCCTCTTTTATTTTATATTTATATTCATAATTATGTATCTTCTGTTTTATAATTATATTCATATTTATGCCTCTTCTATTTTATATTTATTCCTCTTTTATTCCACATTTATATTCATAATTATGTATCTTTTATTTTATATTTATTCCTCTTTTATTCCACATTTATATTCATAATTATGTGTCTTTTATTTTATATTTATTCCTCTTTTATTCCACATTTATATTCATAATTATGTATCTTCTATTTTATATTAACATTCATAATTATATATCTTCTATTTTAAAATTAGATACATATTTATGCCTCTTTTATTTTATACCTATCTCCATATTTATGCATCTTCTATTTTATATTTATACACCTTCTATTTTACATTTTTATTCATTTTCTGTCTCTTCTAATTTGTATTTACATGCATATTATTATTATTATTATTATTATTATTATTATTATATATTATTGATATTTTTATTGATATGTTTATTGTTGCTGCTGTGACAATGATCAATTAATCACTATCTTTCTTTATTGTTTTTATTTCATCGTTTTAAATCTAATGTGCCTTAAATAACATTTAAATACAATCGATAATTATGATTATGTTATTATTATTACCATTATCTTTATTGGAATTGTGCCGATAAAACCTTTTAAAAACACAAGACTTAAAATCTTGCAGTATAAAAAGCGTCAAAAGCGTTGTTTTTTTTAACGTCATAGTTAATTTTAAATCTATATTTTGTATATCTTTTGTTTCTAGTAAAGTGCCTTAAATAAAATCTCATCATAATTATTATCATTATTATTATATGATTATTATTATTATAATTTCTTTATTGTTATTATGATTATTATCCCATTATCTTTGTTATTATTAGAAACATTAGACTTAAAGGCCTGTAGAAATGAAAGGGTCGTCATGTATTGTTTTTATTTTTTTATGCCTTAAATAAAATGTACTATTATCATTATTATTATTACTATTATTTATTATTATTATTATTATTATTATGATTGTGCCAATAAAACCTATTTGAAACACACATCTTGAGTCTTTCAGAAAAGAATGGGGCCTTCATGTATTGTTTTTTTTATGCCTTTAATAACGTATTATTATGATAATATTATTATTATTTATCACTATTACTATTATTTATTATTATAATGGTAATTATGACCGTGCAAATAAAACCTTTTGAAACACACAACTTAAATTCTTGCAGAATAGAAAGAGTCATGATGTATTGTTTTTATTTTTTTTTATGCCTTAAATAATGTATTGTAATGATTAGATCATTACTATTATTCATTATCATTATTATTATGATTACTATTAGAAATATTATTATCTTTATAATGATCATGCCAATAAAACCTCTTTGAAACACACAACTTTAAATCTTGCAGAACAGAAAGGGTTATCATGTATTGTTGTATTTTTTATGCCTTAAATAATATATTATTTTGATTTTATCATTGTTATTATCATTATTTATTATTATTCTTTATTATTATAATGGTTAATATGATTGTACCAATAAAACCTTTTTTAAACACACAACTTAAAGTCTTGCAGAACGGAAAGGGTGTAGTGTTTTAATTTTTTTATGCCGTCAATAAAATGTACTAGTATTATTATTATTATTATTATTACTATAATTTATTATTATTATTATTATCATTATTATTATTGTGCCAATAGAACCTTTTTTGAAACACACAACTTAAAGTCTTGCAGAACAGAAAAGGTTATCATGTATTGTTTACATATATTTTTTATGCCTTAAATAAATGTGTTACTATGATTAGATTATTATTATTATTTATTTATTTTTTTTTATATATTTTCTTTTTTACTATTATTTACTTTATTATGATCATGCCAATAAAACCATCTTTGAAACACACAACTTTAAGTCTTGCAGAACATAAAGAGTCTTAGTGTATTATTTTTATTATCTTTTATGTTCCTTAAATATAATGTACTACTGCGATTACGATTATATTATCATTATTATTTATTATCATTATTATTATCTTTATCGTCAACATGTCAATAACACCTTTTTGAAACACACAACTTAAAAGTCTTGCAGAACAGAAAGGGTCATCATCATTTCTGTGTGTGTGTGTGTGTGTGTGTGTGTGTGTGTGTGTGTGTGTGTGTGTGTGTGTGTCACCTCTCAGCCGGACTCAGGTGCTTGTAGACCTGCGCCTGCTGCTGGATGATCGACATCTCCAGGTTCATCATCTGGCTCCTGAACATGTTGAGGCTCCTCCTCTTCTGCTGGAACTCTGTCAGGGACTGGAGCAGACCTGCTCTTCAGTAACTCCGCCGGTTTTCGGGGTTCACGTTCCCTAGAACTCCGGCGAGAAGACGATACCTGGTGTCCGAAGGAAGCCGCCCTCCGCTCGGCCGACGGGTCCGGGGTTTCGGCTCGACTCTGAAAGGAGAAAATCGTGGAAGGACGTGAGGGGGGACGCTAGGACAACCGGCTCCGCTAACCGGTGGACCCACCTGGCACAAACTCTGCACCGTCCCCCGGATGTCGTCCAGGACGCTCCTCAGCTGAAGCTCGGCGCCTTGAACCCCTCCGGGACTCGGGTAGAGCGGGTGGAAACCGTGGGGAAGGGGTTGCGGGAACGGCGAACCGGCGTTGTAGCCTTGGTAGCCTAGCCAGGGGGAGGCGAAGTGCGGCGGAGGGTGAGGCGCGGAGTGGTACTGGTGGGCGTAAGGGTGAGCATACATCTGGGAGGCCGACGGGTGGTGAAGAGGCGCCGGCGTGGGCGGGTGGTGGAGGCTGGTCAGGCTGGAGTGGTGGCTCGGGGAAGGGTTGAAGACGTTGGGAAGGCTAGCATACATGTTCAGAGGCGGAGGGTACTGCGGAGGGTACTGGGGAGGGATGCCGAGGCCGGGACTCGGGACGGGGCTGAAGTACGGAGCCGAGCTTGGATACGGGAACATCTGGTGGTGGTGGTGGTGGGCGGGTGTCGCGCCCTGCTGGAAAGGGCCGGGATGCTGCTGGGCGTAGCAAAGATCCGGGACACTCTGGGAACTCCAAGGTGAGCCGTGGTCTTCCAGCGAAGCTTCGGGTGGAGGGCTGTGACTCTGCAACGAGTGGGACGGGCGGAGGGGGTTCCGCTGGAAGTGGTTCTGCGGGAGTTGATCTTCTACCGGTGGTCTCGACGGGGGGTTGATGATGAGCGTGGAGAGACAGCTGCTTTGTCCGTCCTCCTCCGAGTCGCCTCCGTCCTCCTGGTTGTACTTGAAGGAGTAGCTGGGCTGGGTGACGGCGGTCCGGTCCCGGCCGAATTGGATCCGGACGGAGGACACCACTCTGGAAGGGGAAAGAAGCGAGGAAGGAAGGGAGGAGGACCTCTGCAAGGGGACGCCTCGTCCCGGTCCCCCCTCCCGGATCGGCCGTTGCTGCTTGGCTCGGTGCAGAGCGTTCTGGACCAGCGAGGAAGAAGCGCTGATGGTGGTCGCCCGTTCCACCTGGTCCTCAGAGGTACCGGGTCCCTCCTGGTGCAGAGCGGGTTCCGGTTCTGTGCCCGGAGGGTCCGGGTTCTGGGTTTGTACGGGAGGACGACTGCCGTGTTCCGGTTCCGGGGTTAGGTCTTGCTCGGTCTCCTCTCTCGGCACGTCGTTTGACCCGCCTCCGGGCAGCTGGTGGGCCGAGTAAACCGGAAGCGGATCCGGGTTCCCGTCGCGCTCCTTTGCCAGAGAACTACTCCTGTCGCCGACCTCCGCGAGCTTCTCGCCTCCGTCCGGTAAATCGAACATGCGCTGGTCTGTGGCGAGGGGAGTGGCCACGTCTTGTGAGGGATGTGACGTCACGGTGGTCTCGCTGTCGCAACTGTCGCTGCTCACCTGCACCTGGAAACGGGCAAAAGCGTTTGAACCTGCGGCGTAGGGAGCGGAAGTCGTGTCCATACCATCTCGGTCCGACCCCCTGGAGGACTCGTACCTGAAAAACCTCCACATCTTCATCTCTGCTGCCTCCAGGTCTGCCTCCTGTCTTCTACAAACCAGACAACATGGTTGCTGTCAACACCGTCTTCTACACCTTTCCTGTCATTCTGGCTGATCCACTTTTCTCCACCCCCTTACCTACTTGTGCACATTTCTTCACCTCTTCTCCACCCTCTTCGTACCTCTTTATCTCCCTGTAGCCTCATCGTTCCACTTGGGTTCATCTCAGTCACATGTATTCCCTCTTAATTCCTCTCCTTTCCAGAGCATACCTCCACCAGCAGATCACAATGCCGTCGGCAAACAAACACCTCTCGCTGGAGAATCCTGTCTAGCCTCATCGGTCAGTCCATCACCACCGCAAAGAAGAAGGGGCGCGGAGCTGATCACTTGATACACTCTTTGAACTCCTCTGTCACACCTTCAGCACACCTCATCACCGTCTTATAGCGAACATACATGTCCTGCACCACTGAAACATACTTCACCGCAAGAAGAAGGGGCTCAGAGCTGATCACTTGATACACTCCTTGAACTCCTCTGTCACACCTTCAGCACACCTCATCACCATCTTACAGGGAACATACATGTCCTGCACCACTAAAACATACTTCTCCGCCCCTCCAGACACCCTCATACTTTAAGATACTACCACATAAAACGCCCTATCCGTCCATTTTGTGTCACACCAGCTCATGAACTTCTGATTCTTATTTTTCCGAACGATTATTGGATCGGCAACACGACTTACGGCCTTGAAGGCCACTCAAATGTGAGAAAACGCACCGTGAGGTGGGCAAGGTCGAGCGACGGCTCCTCGGCAAAGCCGCTGCTGTCCGACTGCTGGCTGACGGTCCTCAACAGATCTGGAAGACAAAGGGGATCCGGGTTGGATGATCTCCGCGCCGCATTCGTCCAGTAGATGGCGGAGTGTAACAGCGCAGATCGGCCCAGATGCAGGGAAACATGCTCAAATTTGCACAGACATGTCTTGTCGTGGGCCAGAAACGGGAAAAAAGGTAAAGCAGAGAGGGGGAGGGATCAACCTTTCATTGGAACTGACGCGCGGAGTTTCACGGAAATCCAATCCGCTTAACACTTTACGGAAGATTTCCAAAACTATTTTCAGCTAATCTGCGGTTTTAAGCTTATTCATATTTGAAGTTGTAACCCGGTGAATACATTCCTGGTTTGAATAGATAAGGGCGTAGAGACGGCAAAGCGTTATTTTTTGGGGGATGGGGTATGCCTTCTCTTTAGCGCACCGATAACAAGATCCCAGGAAGTCACCGAAAATAGCTTTGGCCCCGATGAAACAAGAAAAAGAAAACAAAAAAAAAACCCGTCCGTTTTCTTTTTTTTGTTGTTGTTTTTGTCGACCAGGACAGCTTTTATTCGACCGAACGTCGGTTTTCTCGCAAATCATTGGTTCAAAAGTCCTTGCATGGGGGAAGAAACAACAAACAAAAGAAAATACTGATTTCTAATGTTTTCCACATGTCGAGATAGTTTCCGCGCACCAACAAATGTCCGCCTTTAATTGCACGAAACGCCGTGAAAATATTGCGACATCCTTCAAATATGTTGCAACATGTGTTTCCACGTGGAAACGTTGCAAAGCGACGCCGCGCGAAAGTGAAAAACAACGGGACGAAAACACACGGAAAGCTATTAAAAAAACGTATCCTTGCGCCCCTTGTGTTTTTCATTAGCATGTTAGCATTAGCTGAAAATGACGTCAGGAAGATGCCGGCGAGTTCAAAGCGGGAGATGCTAACTCCCCCCGAAAAACATGTTTCCTGACCTCATCGGTGGATGAAACAGATTATGTTTATCAGAAGATAAGAGATGGAAGCGAAAACAAAATAAAAAATAAAAAAAAGTGACTCACCAGAGTTTCTGGACGTTCTGGTTAGAGGAGCCTCGTCTTCGTTACTCTGGATCTACAAGACAAACATCACGAATCACAAAAGGAGCGTCACAAGGGCGTTGAATAGCAGCGTTAGCTCGAAGCTAAGGGGATATTTTGATGAACAGCAGCGTTAGCTTGAAGCTAAGGGGATATTTTGATGAACAGCAGCGTTAGCTCGAAGCTAAGGGGATATTTTGATGAATAGCAGCGTTAGCTCAATGCTAATGGGATATTTTGAAAGGGAGGAGCATTCCTAGGATTTGGGGAAAAAAAAAAAGGGGCTCGTTTTTGTCAGAGATTTCCAAACTTTTTTTTTTCCAAACAATTTTTTGAGGTGAAAATGTGCAAACCAAATGAATTATTTTGTGACTATTTTTTTAAATTACAAACGCCATACTTTTCATGTCTTGACATGAAACTTTGTCTTTCATATTTGAATACCGCATAAAATGAGGGAAAAGTGTCTGGGGAAAAATAAAAAAATACAAAAAGGCTAAACATTTTTGTTTACGTATTATTATATGTTACATATTATTCACTATTAAACGCTCACTATGAACGTCAGGAAAATTACAAAAACTGATATAAGGCCGAAGTACAAAACTTTGAGGTCCTTGTTTTACTTCTTCACATGAATTGCAAATAAAACTAGCATGCTATGCTAGCACGCTAGTTAGCATTGGTGCCGTTAGCATGCTAACATACCTATATTTTCCCTTCTTAAGAACAACTTCCTTAATCCCGAAGGAAATTGTTGTGCCAGAGTTACAAGAAAAATATAACAATAATAAATAATAGTAGAAAAATTGTATAAACAGTAAAAAATAAGAGAAAAGGGAAAATAAGAAATATAAATGTGTGTTAAGTAATAAGTGAAAAATAAGGAGTGCGCATGAAAAAAATTGTACATGTAGCTGTTATGAAATATTGCAGTTATGAACATATACAAATAAATATACAGATAATATACATAAAATATACTGTATATTTGTAGTTCCGTCTATTAATAATTTTAATCCTAAAAAAATCTGCAAATATAATTATCCACCTCTACTTAGAAAAAAAAAAAGCATTTATCTGTAAATACGGCACTTCTGATAAGATACTAACTGCATTTCTGTGTCCGTACATGATTAACGACAAAGAATCGCATCTAAGTCCAATTTTTTGGGGGGAATTTAAAAATACAACCGAAGTCTTCGAAAGCCTTGACCTGAATCTTCGCGAGCGTATTTGGTGGCGACGCACCTCCTCCATGTCGAAAGAGTCGGCGTTCTCGGTGCGCAGCTGAGCTAGCAGGGGCGGCGCCAGGGCGGCGGGAGCTTTTTCTGGGCCGGAGGTCAAGTTTAGCTCTTTTTCTAGCGTCACCTTTTCCCCTTCCGTCCGGGGAGCGGCGGTTGCGAGCGCGGAGTTGCTACGAGTAGAATAAAAAGCACAGGTCGGGGATGGTACAAACTTCTTTTTGGACGACGGCTAACTGACACGCTAGCTGCGCGGTACCTTAGCTCCGACAAGCGCTCGGCATCTCCGTCTCCGTTGGTTTCCTCGGTAACCGTGGCTAACAAGCGGGCGTCTTTCTTGCGGCTGGGCTTCTGGGTGAGCGTCTCCACCTGGTGGTCGGGATCCAGTTCCGGAGGAGCGCTTGTCGTGCCGTTCGTGACGGCGTTAGCGTCGGTGCCGTTGTGCTGAGCCTGCGGCGGCGGCGAGGGGCTAACGGGCGACTCGCTCGCCGCCATTAGCAGGTTGCGCTTGGAGATGGTCTTCTTGAGGAGCTTGGCGGCGTTGATGGCTGAGCTGCTCCTCTTTAGCGGAGGTGGTGACTCCTCTTTGCTGCCGTCTCCTTCTGCACAAGAAAATAACATCCGTCCTCAGGACCATTCAGAAATATAACCATCGAAAAGTTTTCAATTAAAAATACATTGAATTTCAAACAGCGTCGGTAAAAATTTAAAGTGTCTCCTAGAACTTAAAGGACGGGTACCGACAAACACATTAGAAGCTCCTGGAAGCTCCGAGGGTCTTTTTATGTTTCCGTCAGGTCGCTTGCTGATTGGTGGAGCTCATAAGCCCCGCCCCTTATAAAGAACATTTTTAAAAACTTTAGTTGTGTTGGTTTTGCTACTTCGCGGCAAAATGGACGGAACCATCAAGAAATGGACCAACCGACGAAGAGGAACGGCTACATTTTGGACCAGAATAAGTGCGGAGTTAGCTAACGGCTAACGGGGTTCTTCACACGGCGAGGCAGTGCAGGGGGAAGATAAGAACCATCTGGTTATTATTCCACAAACATTACAGCAGCTTCCATGTTTGCAGATGACATTGTGATCTCAAGTGACAGAAGGGAACAGGTAGAGGAACATCTAGAGAGGTGGAGGTATGCTCTGGAAAGGAGAGGAATGAAAGTTAGTCCCAGCAAGACAGAATATATGTGTGTGAACGAGAGGAACTCGGGTGGAACGGTGAGGCTACAGGGAGTGGAGATCAAGAAGCTGGAGGATTTCAGGTACTTGGGGTCAACGAGAGTGTGGAGAAGAGGTGAAGAGACGGTCCAAGCAGGTTGGAATGGGTGGAGAAAAGTGTCAGGGGTACCAAGAGATAGAAGACCATCGGCCAGAAGGAAAGGAAAGGTGGAGGAGACAGTGGCAAGTGGTACGTACTACTAAAAGTACCACTACAAGTACTACTGCGACTTACGCTGGGCTCATACTCAATGATTTTAACAGCTGTAGACTAAAAAAACCCGATGCTGTTTGGACTAGAAACTGTTCCAATGACCAAAAGACTGCAGGCAGAACTAGAGGTTGCAGAGATGAAGATGTGGAGGTTCTCTTTGGGAGTGACCAGGATGGAGAGGATCAGGAATGAGTCTATCAGAGGAACGGCACATGTTAGATGTTTTGGAGAGAAGGTCAGAGATGGTTGGGTCATCTACAGATGAGGGATTTGGTGGACAGATGCTGGAATTAAGAGGTCTAGAGGAAGACCAAAGAGAAGATTGATGGATGCAGTGAGAGAGGAGGATTCGGAGAGAATAGGGTTGGATGGAGAAGGTGGATTAGCTGTAGCAACCCCTGAACAGAAAAACGCAATGGAAAAAAAGAATTTGTCACAGGGGTGCAGGACATGTATGACCGAGACAAAGTGATGACTGAGATGGTTTGGACTTGAACACTCCTCTGTTCATGTCCAAACCATGGTGAAGATCTAGGTAGAAGGTTGCTGAAGGTGGAGCTGCTAGGGTGTAGCCCAATAGTGCACGTTGAAGATGGTCCCTCGCTGCCTGTGGGGAGGCAAAACTAGTTCCTGGAACGGAATTCAAGCTGAAAAGTCCTTCTCTGTCTGAAAGCAACTCAGGACAGAACCTAGAGGTGATCTGATGTGAGGACCATCACATCTGAACCGTTCCCAGATTTCCATCTGAAACATCTCAAGATAAACAGGACCACGTCATTACTTCGGCGCAATGCGGTCGCCAGGGTTACCTTGCTCCTTGGACGTGATCCGTTGGAGCGGCTGACCGGATACCTGACTGTAGAGCTGGAAGAACTCGTTGGCGACGGTCGTCAGGACCTCGATCTGCCGGAAACGACCTGAGGAAACAAAAACTATCGTCAATTCTTGAAATCTGAACAGATTTAAAATCTCGAAGACCAACGCCGGAGCCGTTCAGAGCCCAGACGTGGAGCTGACAACGATCTCGCCGAGGCCACTTGCCCCGCAGTGACGCACAGTTGCCCGGACGGCAGGAATCAAGATTTCCACGCGACCGCCATCGTGAATGAGGGAACCCTTTGATTCGCTTCGGCACGGCGACAGATAAAGCATACCGCTAATCCTTCTTCCAACTAAAATGTCATTATGCGAGTCTGGGCTCGCTTCGGGGCTGGAGGTTGCCAGAGAACGGACGCACCCTTTCTTCATTCCCGAGAGGTCCGACGTAAATGTTTTTCCTGTTTTTGTGTAATGGAAAACTGACATAAAAGGGTTGAAGCGTCATCCGGATCATCGCCGCTAAACGCTAACAGCGACGACAACATCCGCTACCGCTCATTGACGACTTCAGGTATCTTGACGTGCCGCTTGTTAGCTGATTCCATCGCGCCTTGTTTGTAACCAGCAACAAGCTCTTTCTCACGGGGAAAAGTTGTCCGACAACACTGTGGTAACAACTGCGAGAAACCTGGGCGCCGTCTTAGACAACCAACTGTCGTTCTCAGCAAACGTCACAGCCGTCGCACGTTCCTACATCAGGAAGATCCGCAGATTCCTCACAGAGGATACGGCGCAGATCCAGCGATCTAGTCGCCTCTTGTCCAGACTACTGCAACTCCCTCCTTGCCGGTACCCCAGCAGTGACCACCAGGCCTCTGGAGCTTGTTCAACCGCCCCAAATTCTCCCAAGCAACTCCCCTTCTTGTATCCCTTCACTGGCTACCAGTAGCCGCCCGCATCAAGTTCAAGACCCTGGTTCTCGCCTACCGGGCGGTAAATGGGACAACCCCGTCTTCTCTCCGGGGTATGCTCAAGCCACATGTCCCTACCCATCCCCTCCGATCTGCCACCTCCGGGCGACTGTCCACCCGGTCACTCAGAGCCCCCGGATCGAATCGGTCTCGGTTCTTCTCCGTCTCGGCTCCTCAGTGGTGGAACAAACTCCCGAAAAAGGTCAGAACAGCGGGGTCGCTGCCCATCTTTCCCCGCGAGCTGAAAACATACCTCTTCACCAAGCACTACCCTACTAATCGCACTTAGCACCCGACCCCCAAAAAAAGAAGGTATGTATGCACATGGTTCTGAGATGGCTATTAGTAGAGTGGTCACTTCCGACTTCTGGTACTTCGGATCTTCGATGACTAAATTGCACTTTTTGTAAGTCGCTTTGGATAAAAGCGTCTCCCAAATGACTGACGTCTCAGATACGGCCAACCAAAACACAGTCGGAGACTGATTTTCCAACCGGCTGTCATGGATACGTTTCCGCGGCGGCGCTGGCGGCACATCTACCAAAAACAAGATCTCCCGCGAAACCGGTACCGCGACTTAATTGCGGTTTTGAAATATAATTTGGCCCCGGCAGGTGACTGGCAGACAGGAAAGTATCTAGTGCATCATTTTTTCCATGATGTACTTTGTGATGCGAAAAGGCGCAACAGATATAAAGTGTACACACCAATAAAGTGATGCAACTTCTGGATTCCTGAAGATACCCCGGAGCATACAAGTCACCGTTTCTTGGGATGATACAGCTCGGCCAAAGCTCTGGCGTTTTTACTGTGAGGCGGAGCCGCTGGTAAAATAAGATGTAGTGGGTTTTTAATGCAAGGGGATTTTAATTCTGTTTTTTTTTTTTTTTTTTAATTTTAGCTCGCGAGCCCTGACTGGAGGGGATGTGCGGAGACACGTCCTGCTGGCGAGACGTCGGCAGATGCATTCAAAGCTCGCTCTGGAGTCATCCGAAACGCCGCTGCGCCGCCGCCAGAAACCCCGAGCCAGTTCAAATAGCTCAGCTGGTCGGTTATTTCCTGGCGTTATTTCTGTCTGCGATATTGTTTTTGCAAACGCTACCCTGTGACGCGTCACCCGGAGGAGACTGCGCTCACCTGTGTGGTCCAATTAAACCGCACTGTGCAGCGAGGGGGGGGGGGGCTAGCAAACAAAAAACAGATTTCGGAAGGCGAACACGGGAATAGCATCGTCTTCGGGAGTGAAAGGATAACCGGGAGTGACATTGAGAGTCCAGAGCTTTGGCCGAGCTGTATCATCCCAAGAAACGGTGACTTGTATGCTCTTTCCTGCCACGGTTCCCCCCCTTGATCCCTCGCAGTCTAAACACTTGTCAGTCCATTACGAAGCGCAGACTCCTGCCTCCCCCTTTCATTGCCGTGTAAATGCCTTCAAAATTCAGCCGGGTGACGTCATGGGCCGGGGTTAGCTTAGCCCTGAGAAAGACAGCGACGGATTAAAGCGAATCCAACATTTTCCTCTCCTCGCGAATCCAATAAAAACCTTTATCTGCGTCGGGGTTTTTTTTTCCCCCAGCAGAATCTCCCGGGTGGGAACGGAGGCACGCGTATGTTCGTTGGACGGATTTTCAAAGAGAAGTCAGGCTTTCCTGCAGAAAGTTCCCATAAATACAACTCGACTCTGACAACGATTCAAGGGAATAGGGCCGATATTAAAGTCATAAATTACACAAAGGTCGCTCTGTTTTATTCTTTGTTTTGATTACCACGAGGCCTCGGTTTACAACGTCCTCGCCCGACGGCGTTTCCCGATTACATCTCTGGTGGATTTATTGACGGTCTCGTTCCGACGTACAACGTTTGCAAACGAATTTTGCGCGGATGAATACGCGACCGTACGAGGGAGGCGGCTCGATTTTGTGTTTCGGAGACTTCGGAAAAGGAAAGGTATCTCCTCAGGAGGTGCAACAAAACACTCAAAAAAGGGCGAAAGACCCAATGGACGTTAGCCGGTTGCTTGGCCTCAGTGGACATCATCTCACACCTGCTCACATCTGAAGACAAGTTTTTAGTCGCAGACGAATTTGAGATTCTTACAGGGTCACAAACTACGAGACTACAAGTCAATTTTTTTGGCCCTTTTTTCCCCACCATGGGTATCTACAGAGCCTCCTTCTCTGCTACGTCACCTTACGTTGGGCAGTAGATCCAAGCTACCCACAACTCCACCGTCCTCGCCTCTTTCTGGACGGTCCAAACCGATTCCTTTCGCCGTTCCCGTTCATCCATACCGCCCACAGACACCGTCTCTGCCTCCAAAACCTCTCCGGGGATAGCTTGTCTACCGGGTTTCCGGTTTTATTAAAGCTCGTCTATCGTGATACTGTCGTAAGACAAGGGAAAGACAACTCGAGGGATCTAAAGCAGCTCAGATTACCGGCTTACACTTCAAGACCAAGATGACGGTAGCACGAAGACTCCAGAAAAACTCCAGTTGTTTTAGTCTACGACCATGAAACTCTTTTGGCATAAGCACAGCGTAAGACGCACGACTGCCTCCACCATCATAAATAAACTGATTACCCTCTTTTGCGGACTATAAGGCGCGCTGCACTATAAGGCGCATGATAAAACATACGGTATCTAAAGCCAAACAAAACAGTCAGTTTAGTTCAACGTTATTCGTCTCGGAAACTGTTTCGTCTTCTTTACTCGGCGCACTTCATCTGCTTGCGTCCTCCACTTCCGTTGCATTATTCATGTTGAATTCTTTGGCGGCAGCTCTATTCCCATCATCTACTGCGTGACTGATCGCAGTGAGTTTGAATTCCGCTTTATAGCCATGTCTCTTGACAGGTGCCATTTTTGGGGGCTCCTCATAAAACAAGTGTACCGCTTTTACAAAAAGTGGCAGAAGTAAGCGTACTATGTACTCTTCTGACACCTGAAGTAAGTGTGAGGTTGGAACGACGTTGGATTCCAGCACTACTACCACATAAAATTGGTTGGAGGCCAGCAGGCACAACAAAAATTCCTACGTAAGGCTGATTTTTGAGAAAATTCCAGATTTTAAGTGCGCCTTATAGTGCGAAAAATAGGGTATATGTATGTCTATAAGGTGTCCTTGAGTGTTGACTAAGGTGCCGACCATCTAAAATGATGACAAATGCTAATACTCAACAGAAAGCAGCCCAAAGTATTTAGCAACAAGCAGTTAGCAATAACGGCTGGACTTCCTATTGAAAGCATTCACGGGTACATTTGCCACGTTTGGTAGATTTTGTTCCTTTTATCACGTCGGGAACGGCTGAAAATCAATCGAGCGAAGCGGCTTGGTCGCATTTTTGGGCGTAGCGTACCGCATCAGATTGGCTCGAAGTCGGTAAAGACAACAGATTTTTGAGAAAACGTAAGGATTTTAAGTGCGCCTTATAGTGCGAAAAATTGGGGGTATCATGACAAGCATACAAGTACGCAGTCACCAGTGACGTCCAATTTCCGGGAAACAACAGAGGTGATTCAGACAAACATTTCGGAGCGAGAAGATTCAGAGGAAAAGCGTCCGTCGTTGGACTCCAACTTGAAAAATAAATTGAAAGTAACTTTTATTTACTTCTCTCATTGCGCGATCGCCTCATCGGCAAACAGGAAGTGAGGCGCGGGAGACACCGGCGTCCCGTCCGGGCCTCCGTCCCTCGAGGGTGAGAACGTCGCTTACGCAACAAAAACAACACCACGTGCGTCAGGGATCCGGGGGGAGCTGGTTGGAACAGTGTGAGAATGTTCTGGAAGATGTTCTGGAAACTTCCAGGGACCACGTTTTCATGCAAAGCAGTGGACGTTTAATTGCAAACTCTGTTAGGAGAGTAAGTGTCCGCCGTTGTTCGTAGCGGCGAAGAAAATGATCGAGATGCGTCATCGGTTTTTAAATCGAAAGTAAAACGTTTGATGGTTTCCGGTTTCTGCTTCGATGAGAAAGTTTTAACGTTGCATTATCAGTGAAGGATACAAAAAAGTACATAACAAAAAGATGCAACAAGGCTAAAAAGGTTAAAATAACACATCCCAGGTTTGAATGAATGAAATATTCTTATGAAATACGTTGTTCTTTACATGGTTCAATGTGCCGGCAACAAAATCCCATAAAAATGATCAATGGAGATCAAATTTATGAACCCATGGAGGTCTGGATTTGGAGTCACGCTCCAAATTAAAGTGCAAAAAAAGCCAAAATAAACTGAGCGGATGGTTCAATGTCACAGAAGTGGGACTGTATTGGAGTTAAATTGCGTTGTTTAAGTGTTCCCTTTGGTTTTTTTGAGCAGCATAGTTTGGTATCACCCTCAATAACGAGGAACCACATTAGCAAGCTAACGTTAGCCTCAGTTAAAAACGAAAACACATTTGTTTATATCTTGATTTCAAAAAGTTCATATTTATCCGAAACCAAACTAAATGACAGTCACTTTTTTTAAGCAGCATATTTTGGTAGCACCACTAATAGTGGGGAACCACATTAGCAAGCTAACGTTAGCATCAGCTAACAACGAAAATACATTTGTTTCTATCTTGATTTCAAAGAGTTCATATTTATCCGAAACCAAACCAAACGATACAGAGTCACTTTTTTGAGCAGCATAGTTTGGTAGCACCCTTAATAACGAGGAACCACATTAGCGAGCGAACGTTAGCCTCGGCTAACAACAAAAATACACTTGTTTATATCTTGATTTCAAAGAGTTCATATTTATCCAAAACCAAACCAAATGATACCCAGTCACCTTTTTGAGCAGCATAGTTTGGTAGTACCCTTAATAACGAGGAACCACATCAGCAAGCTAACGTTAGCCTTGGCTAACAACGAAAAAACAATTATTTATATCTTGATTTATAAAGTTCAAATTTATCCAAAACCAAACTAAACGACACAGTCACTTTTTTAAGCAGCATAGTTTGGTAGCACCGCTAATAACGAGGAACCAAATTAGCAAGCTAACGTTAGCCTTAGTTAAAAACAAAAAATACAACTCTTTCTATCTTGATTTCAAAGAGTTTATATTTATCAGAAACTAAACCAGGTGAGAAATGACGCCGGCGGGAACGACACCGAGTCACAAGACGACGTTGCTAAAAGTGCAATCTGGCTCTTTTCTCTGCTCTCCGTTGCGTAACAGCTGGACGCTCTCGCGTGGCATCTGGCCGACAGGCGAGGGAAGGGGGGGCAACGCCGTAAAACGCATCTTTTCTGGGATACCGATTAACGGAAATGTAAGACTTCCTTCCTCTGACCCATGACAAATAATCTGGAGGCCAAACCTACACCGACGGCGAAGGTTTACACGTTTTCGGTCGGTCGGATTTCAAATCCCGATTGGATTCGCCCGCTATGATTACGACTTCGGGAAACATCATTGGGATGAGGATTTGTTAAATTACCAGATCGGTGAAGTTGATGAGTTGATGAGCCATACAATGAAGTTATGGGAAAGAGTAGTGGAAACTAGACTTAGAGCAGAAGTCAGCATTTGTGAACAGCAGTATGGCTTCATGCCTAGGAAGAGTACTACAGATGCAGTATTTGCGTTGAGAATGCTAATAGAAAAGTACAGAGAAGGCCAGAGGGAGCTGGTTTGTGTTTTTGTAGACCTAGAAAAAGCATATGACAGGGTGCCAAGAGAGGAGCTCTGGTATTGTATGAGGAAGTCTGGAGTGGCAGAGAAGTATGTTAGACTGGTGCAGGACATGTATGCTCGCTGTGAGACACTGGTACGGTGCGCTGTAGGGGTAACAGAGAAGTTCAAGGTGGAGGTGGGACTCCATCAGGGCTCAGCTCTGAGGCCCTTCTTGTTCGCAGTGGTGATGGAGAGGCTGACAGATGAGGTTTGACAGGAATCTCTATGGACCATGATGTTTGCAGATGACATTATGATCTGTAGTGAGAGCAGGGAACAGGTTGAGGAACATCTAGAGAGGTGGAGGTATGCTCTGGAAAGGAGAGGAATGAAAGTTAGTTGCAGCAAGACAGAATATATGTGTGTGAATGAGAGGAACTCGGGTGGAACGGTGAGGCTACAGGGAGTGGAGATCAAGAAGCTGGAGGATTTCAGGTACTTAGGGTCAACCGTCCAGAGTAACGGAGAGTGTGGAAAAGAAGTGAAGAGACGGGTCCAAGCAGGTTGGAATGGGTGGAGAAAAGTGATAGAAGACTATCAGCCAGAATAAAAGGAAAGGTGTACAAGACAGTGGTGAGACCAGCGATGATGTTTGGACTAGAAACTGTTCCAATGACCAAAAGACAGCAGGCAGAACTAGAGGTTGCAGAGATGAAGATGTTGAGGTTCTCTTTGGGAGTGACCAGGATGGAGAGGATCAGGAATGAGTCCATCAGAGGGACGGCACATGTTAGATGTTTTGGAGAGAAGGTCAGAGAAGCCAGACTGAGATGGTTGGGTCATGGACAGAGGAGGGATAGAGAATATATTGGTAGACGGATGCTGGAATTGGAGCTGCCAGGCAGGAGGTCTGGAGGAAGACCAAAGAGAAGATTTATGGACGTCATGAGAGGAGATATGAAGGTAGTGGGTGTGAGAGAGGAGGATCCAGAGAATAGGGTTAGATGGAGAAAGTTGACTCGCTGTGGCGACACCTGAAGGGAAAAGCCGAAAGAAGAAGAAGACCAGATCGGTGAAGTGAAGTAAACATACAGGGACAAATGCCCTGTGAGGCTACATGTTAGCTTGTTTTTTTTTGCTAATTTATCAGTTTGTTTGCCACAGTTGAAAATCTGACGGAAGGCAGGGGTGTTCCCATATATAAACAAGCTCAATGGGATTATTGGCGCTAACCCGGGGTTACACCCAGATTATCCGACAAACGTGTGCACGGAAGGCCTTTAGATTGCCTTGTGCGCTACGAGTCGAACGCTAAACCGACGCATTTGTTTCAGTTTTTGGATTTATCGCTTCAACCTCCGAAAGAACGCTAACGCTGCAGAGGATGTTGTTGACACGCTAACTGCTAATAGCTCAGCGGCTACCGCTTTAAACCCCGCTAATGGGCTTAAAAACATGAGCCGAAATCTGACCTCTTCTCGCTGCAGATGAAAATATAAACCATCACGCTACAACAGCTTGCGCGCACATTTTCTATTTTTTTTTTTTTTTTTTTTTTTTGTGCTCTTGTTTCCAAAAGAGGATAAAACAATTTTTGACATATTTGTGGAAGAGAGTCTCTGAGTGGGTGTCACACTACATTACTTCTGGGAGTTTACACAAGACATTTTTTCCCCCTCCCTTTTCGGCGAGTCCGCACAGTTCTGGTTATGCGCTGTATTATTTTAAGAGCCTTTAGCGTTTATTCAGCGTTTTATCAATATTTATAGGGCCAGAAGTCGTCCTCCTGCGCACGTAGCGTAGCTCCTCATTAGCTCAATGCTCGCTAACCTTGTTAGCCGTCGCGGGTGACGCTCGTGACTGGCGCCCGCGGACGACTAGTGAAAGAAAAAGCGTCTTTTTACGGTGGGACGCATGGATGTATGAATGCACGGGCGTCCATTGTGCACGTCCGCCGATGCTCGGCTTTTTGTGCCGGGAATCCAGGCTAATGCCTCTGATTAATTCCCGACGAATAGAAAGATCGGTCGGCTTTTTTCTTTTTGTATCCGGCGGCCTGACATCGCCTCAATTAGAGCTTTATGAAGACTAACAATAGTTTGCGAGGCTTCTGCCAGGATGTAAATGTTTTTAGCTTAGCGCGAGCATTCGAAATTAAAAAAAAAAAAAAAAAAAATCAGCTGACACGACGCGAGGCATCTTCTCTCTGAGACGGCTCGGTTCTTTATATCCTAAACCTTAGCGGTGAGGACGTTTTTAAGCTAGTTTGCGAGAACAGGAGGGACAAACCTGAATGTTTAAGAGTTTAGAAGCATTCAATTAGCAAAACGGTACCTTAATGCAACCCGAAGAGGCTGACAGTGTGTGTGTGTGTGTGTGTGTGTGTGTGTAGGGACTATGTAAGTTCTAAACTTAAGCGGTGAGGACATTTCTAAGCTAGTTTGCAAAGCAGGAAGTAGAAACCTGTGTGTTTACGCGAGTCCAATTAGCATGCCGCTACTTAATGCAACCCAAAGAGGCTGGGATGCTGGTGCTGCAAGTGTGTGTGAGTGTGTGTGTGTGTGTGTGTGTGTGTGTGTGTGTGTGAAGGGACTATGTAAGTCCTAAAAACTTTAGCGGTGAGGACATTTTTTAATGAAGTTTGCAAAAGCAGGAAGTAGAAAACCTGTGTGTTTACAAGTGTCCAATTAGCATGCCGCTACTTAATGCAACCCAAAGAGGCAGGGACGCTGGTGCTGCAAGTGTGTGTGTATGTGTGTGTGTGTGTGTGCGTGTGTGTGTGTAGGGACTATGTAAGTTCTAAACTTTATCAGTGAGGACATTTTTAAGCTAGTTTGCAAAGCAGGAAGTACAAACCTATGTGTTTACGCAAGTCAAATTAGCATGCTGCTATTTAATGCAACCCAAAGAGGCCGGGACGCTGGTGCTGAAAGTGTGTGTGTGTATGTGTGTGTATGTGTGTGTGTGCGTGTGTGTGTGTGTGTGTTTGAAGAGACTATTTAAGTCCTAAACCTTAGCAGTGAGGAAACTTTTAAGCTAGTTTGCAAAAGCAGGAAGTAGAAAACCTGTGTGTTTACAAGTGTCCAATTAGCATGCCGCTATTTAATGCAACCCAAAGAGGCCAGGACGCTGGTGCTCTAAGTGTGTGTGCGTGTGTGTGTGTGTGTGTGTGTGTGTGTGTGTGTGTGTGTGTGTGTGTGTGTGAAGGACAAATAGATCTTTGTCCTTGCTGTCTCTGTTGCACAGGCAGTTGGCAGGGAAGCTAAAAAGGGCCGAGCAGCTCCACAATACATCACAACACTACTGGAAATGGGCCACCCACACACACACACACACACACACACACACACACACACACACACACACACAGCCCAAGCTTGCGGACGTGAACGCCGGAGCGTCCGGTCAGCGACGGGCCCAAGCCGGTCGACGGCACCTACTTGTCAGGGCGTAGTTGGGATTCTCCACCTCCATGCGTTGCAGCTGAGCTCCCAGATAAACCTGGACGTGAGGAACAGGAAGTGATGTCACAGTTTTCCGGATGGGAGCGGGGTCTCGCGGCGGTACCTTGATGTCGATCCCTCTCGCCGAGGAGGAACCGTTGAAGAACCTGGAGGGAATCTTGGACGACAGATCCGGTTCGTCCCGCCCGAAACCCAGGTTGAGCAGGATCTCCTCAGGGTCCTCCTCGTAGAGGTCCAGCAGCTCGGACACGCTGAGGACAAAGCAAACGGCGGTTAGCGAGCGGTTAGCAGCCGGTTAGTTTATCCACCGGTTGGTTAGTCTGTCTAACCGCAGAGTGAGGAGGATCTCATCGGAGGGCTGCTCTGACGGATCCGACACTTCTGAACCTCTAAAAAGACACAGATATCCAGTTAGGTCACACAGCTCGCCGTTCACGGGTCACTCGGTTCGTTCCCCTTGTTGGTTAACCAGGTCAACCCACCCGTTTCACACCTGGTGTTAAAATGCACTCAAGCTCAACCTACATTATTAATAAATCCTAATCAAGACGTTGTATGAAGTGGGTCCTTGGTGTCCGCTATTGCTAGCAGCAGAGAAAGCATACCTCTGTTTGGTCACAGGGGTACATTCTGTACTTCAGTATAATTGTTTGCAGATGATGTCGTGAACAATGATGGTGGTCACTGGTCAATGCTTTCTTGCGACAAAAAGGACGGAACCGTCAAGAAGTGGACCGAAGAAGAGGTCCGAGCTTTTATGGCCTGCTGCGCCTCGCAGAGGAACGGCTACAGTTTGGACCAGAAGAAATGCGGAGTTTGCTAACAGCTAACGGAGTTCTTCAGTGCAGGGAGAAGATAAAAACGCTTAAACATCTGGTTGATATTCCTTCCATGTTTCCACGTCCAGGTGACATTGTGATCTGAAGTGAGAGCAGGGAACAGGTTGAGGAACATCTAGAGAGGTGGAGGTATGCTCTGGACAGGAGAGGAGTGAAGGTTAGTCGCAAAAAAAAAAAAAAAAACGCAAAAAAAAAACCCTTTTAACGTTTTCATCTTTGTGGAAAATTTGGAATTTTGCAGACCTTCAACGACGCTCTGTTTCAATACCAGGTGCGAAGAAGGTCTACGACGCCCCTCCTCCCTGCGTAACCACCCGCCAGCTCCTGAACAGCACCACCTAGAAGAGGAACCCCGACCAGCGGCGGACCATCTGGGGAGGTTCCTGACGCTTGAAAACTTGCGTCCGATTTCCCCCGAAGTCGAATTACGTCGCTTTTCCGAAGATGAACACCTGCTGAGGTTGAGAAGATCCTTTCCGGAAGGAACTTCACAGTGGACCGTGCGGGTGCTGGACGGGGACGGACGTTCGGGAAGGACAGTCTGATGCGGTTTCGCCATCGGTATGTCGTCTTTTTTTTTCCTTTTCCTTTTCCAAACAAACAGTGAAACTCCCGTATGACTAGTTGCGCTTATCTAGAACAATCCGGAAGGACTGCTTGTTACTTTTGTCTCCTCGCTGTGAATTATTGCTGGTCAAACAAAAAACCAGAGGCTAGCATGGGTTCACTGATCTGGTTGTGGACCTGATCCTCCTCTCACGTTCTTCGCCTGGCCGTCCGTTACGACCCAAACTCGAGTTTTTAGACGCTCCCTTCCCCCTAAAAACCCCAACCCTAAACCGCCACCAAGAAATGGGTACCTTCGGTCAAACCGGAGGTGGTCAAGAGACCCGGTGGGCTGAAGACCCTCGAACCGGTTGATTGTTGTTCCCGATCTGTCCGGGCAAACATGAAGGTGCCATCTGTGCATGTGTAATGTTTACTGTCCTGAAACTAATCATACGCCGTTGAACACTGATTTTACGAACCACGTGACGGGGAGTTTATAACCCGGTTTATCTGGGAGCAAACAATTTGGGCGTTCATTATCGGCACGGCTTATCTTGCAGTCATGGTAGCGGAGGAAGGGGCGGGGTGGAGCCAATCCCGGCTGTCATGGGGTTGGAGGCGGAGCTTAACCTGGACCGGTTAGCCAATCGATTACAGGACTACATAGGGAGGCGTTCATTCGCCTTGTAGACATACAACATTCACAGGTCATACAGGGACATACCACTCATCTGGACAATTTGGGGTCTCCAATGAACCTCCTGTTGGGTGAAACCCCTGCAGATACAGGGAGCACATCCAACCAGGTACCTTCTCATTGCACCGCTAACAGAATACTCGTCGTTTGACTAGTGGACAAGCATACCTGTACACTCCGGTTCTGGAATTTCTGTGAGAAAAGGCTCAACTCCACAACTCCTCAACTTGCCAATTCCTTCACTTGAAGGATTCTGCTGATTATCCCTGACAGCCCACTGAGTCTCCACACCCCTTCCTCCACCTGAAGCTGGCGCCACCTCCAAGGAAGGGAGTGGAGAACTAACCTGGACACGGTGCTGCTCTTCCCCGATCCTGTGGAGTTCATGCTTCTCCCCTTCTCCTTGTACAGGCTCCTCTTCTGATCCGCCGGGAGACCAAAACTGAAGGCGAGAGGGGAGACGGAGAGTTCACATGGAGACGAACGACGCTCTTACTTCAGGTGTCTTGGAACAGAAAACACCGGTACTTTGTTTGGATGAGAAGGGCAAACCCTGTCATCTGTAAGGGCTTAGCCCTTGACTGCCTAATACTTAGGAACTCAAGAGGCACAAGAAGGTTCTCAGTGAAGGGCTTGAGTTTAGAGTGATGCTTGAGTGGAACTACCTCCTCTTGGGAACTCTGTAGTTTTGACCCTTGTGCTCAGCTTCTCACAAATAGCTTCTTTTCCTTTGGGCTTTTCCCTTCAGGGGTTCATCTAACCCTCTGTATCCTCATCTCTCACATAGACTACCTTCATGTCCTCTTCCGCTACGTCCATAAATCTTCTCTTTGGTCTTCCTCTAGACCTCCTCCTGGCAGTTCCAACCCGAGCATCTTTCTACCAATATATTCACCATCACTTCTCTGTACACTTCAACATCACTGGTCGCACCCCTGACTTGTACCTTTCCTGAGACTGCTACTCTTTTATGGCACGTCACTTTTCTCCAGGCTTCCAAACTGCTTCAACCTGTTTCTGAAACTAGCAAATTCATGGAACATGGAGTTCTGGGGCATCTGCCGACCCTTCATGCACTGTATGCTCGGATCCCTGCGCTCCTTTGTATGGCTTTAACCTTGGCTGAGGGGAAAATTTGAGTTTTGTGAACCCTCTCCTTAAGGACTGGTTTGACTTTACTATTCACTGCCGCCAACGTAATTTATTAAAATACATTAATAATGATCGTTTTCCATTCTTTGTATCTGATTATTCATGCGGGTACATTATTTATCGCACGCCTCTTATATCCTCCTTTGGTAGTTTACATGAAAATGACATTTATTATACTGTTATATTGGCCAAACAACGTCTTATTTTTACAGCACATTTGAAAGCAACCTTAACCTGAGCGAACGTTTTACGAATATGAGAAGAAAAAAAAAAAAAAAAAAAGGAGGAAGAAGCGTCCAAATAGCCTGCCAAGAATCCAAATAAAAATCACTGTATAAAATATTCAGTGAATGAAGAGAAGAAAAGCGACTCACCAGGATCCAGTCTTCTTGCCGCTGGACTGGAGATGGTTGGCTGCGGACACAGACATCCGAGCAGACAGATAAATACTCCGACATCCATTACAGCACTCTGGTTTTTCAGACTCGTATGCCCAAAATGTCTTTATCTTGTCCATATTAGGGTTCGCTTGAAGACCGGTTGTCATTAAAACCGACCAACGCTGAGTTTTTCGCCATCGACTTGAACGTTAGGGGACTGAGAAGAAGAGCGGTAGTGACTCGACGCTTTCTATTTCATTCGAACTTTCATTCATTTATTATCTACGCCGCTTATCCGACAGTCAGAGTGGCGGGGGACCTTATTTTCGCCAGTCCGCACTGGCGAAAAGGTTGGGGACCACTGGTACAGGACTTGTACACCTCCAGGACCAACAGGCAAGATCCGAGGCGACCCCACTCACCCAGGACTTGTCGAAGCTCCCTTCTTGCAGGGGGTTGCGGTCCATCAGGACCAAAACTACCCGCCACAAAAACAGTTTCCACCTCTTCAATAAGTCCCCTATGAACACCCAAACCCTCTTTTGCACTACCTTGCACTGCTTTGCACAACTTGCCATTTTGCACAACCAACCAGGATCCCCCTGATCTCACTTTATTTTTCAATTTTTTTAAACATCTTTAGGATCTTTAACCAAAGCAAATTCCTCAGAGTTGCAAAATTTCTTGGCGAATAAAGCAATTCTACGCTGGGAAAGACTGGTGTGTTTCCTGTGTCCAAAAAAATGCTGGTAGCCATGAAGCCAAACAAATGAAGCTACATTTTAGCAATTAAATCCTGACTTCCTCATTTTGATTAAAAAAAAAAAAAAAAAAAAAATTAGTTTACCCATATATTTTTTGGGGAGGTTACTGGGTTTAACATATTAATGTAACTGATCACTTTGGATTTATTATTATTAGTTATTTATTTCAATCTATTATTTTATGTACTATGTATATATATAATATTATCTATTTTATTTTTCTGTATCAAGTAGGTCAAAAAATGTTTATCATTTAAATAAGGATTAAATTAAAAAAAAAAAAAAGATGATGCACTTTAAATCTTTTCTGTTCCAAACTAAAAAATTAGCAAGTTATTCTTGATTAATATTTCTTTTTTTTTTTCTTCATAAGGATACAATGTTGTGCCGAAGTGGACGTATAATAAAATATATAGAAAAATTACAGACAAATTATTGAGAATGAATGAATGAATATTTTGTGTAATATCAACGTAACAACAAAATGTTGTAGAAACGGTGGTTGTTTTTTTTTTTTTTTTTTTTTTTTTTTTTAAAGCGTGATGCTACACAGGCTACATAGGCTAACCCTTTTCCTGTCGGGACTCGTCCCTTCCCCTTGTTCTCTCCGTCAGCGTCGGGATTTCTTGCTAATTCACTTATTCGCTCCCCGACTGACAACCCTTTTACTCAATCGTTGGCTTTTGTCACTGTAATCCCCACCCGTCCTGCCCTGCTCGTGTTTTAACATCACCGGGGTTATTATTTGGGTGATTACAGGAAGTAGACTAACGTCTGGGCTTACGATTTCAACAATGAAAACCTAAGATTTGTAAAGGTGTAGTTTTAACTTCGGATTATAGCGCAGAGTCCACGTAAAGACACCGTTCCACGCGAAGCTTGGTGAGTTCCGATTGATTTCCTGCCTCTTCCGGGGTCGGGACAGGACGGAGGTACAACTGGGAGGGCGTTTTGTTTTAGTACAATTCTGATTCACTGTGGTGAACCCTGAAGGGAGGAACCAAAGGGAGAAGAAGAAGACCAGAGTAGCCTTTGACTGGGTTCATGTGGGACCAAGTGGTGATTTGGAACTGGAGTCCATTCAAGAACTCCAGTCCACTGCTGAAGAAGAAGAGTTTACACCAGAGGCTTTGACAAACAAGTAGGTCTACTGATGTTGCCAAAGAGAATCAAGGAACGTCAAGACGCTCAGCGGTCAGAAGAACTTTCCACTGGACCTTTGACTGGGTTCATGTGGGACCCGTTGGTGATTTGGAACTGGAGTCCATTCAAGAACTCCAGTCCACTACTGAAGAAGAAGAGTTTACACCGGAGGCTTTGACAAACAAGTAGGTCTACTGATGTTGCCAAAGAGAATCAAGGAACGTCAAGACGCTCAGCGGTCAGAGGAACTTTCCACTGGACCTCCCAGGTTCTTGCTGTGAGGTATGATGTTCAAGGGGAACCCCAGGCGATGCTCAGAAGCCTGAATGGGATCCAGGTTCTGTACAGCTCTTGATCAAGGGTACGGTCCATGGAGAGTACGTTGCTCATGGAAGCAGAGCAGAGATAAAAGTGTTGAGGTTCTCTTCGGGAGAGAGCAGGATGGAGAGGATCAGGGGTCCATCAGAGGGACAGCACATGTTAGATGTTTCGGAGAGAAGGTAAGAGAAGCCATACCAATAAGCAAACATCACGGCATCTCCGGTTAATAACATCCAAAGTGAGGCTTGATGAGATCCGGCTCCAGCAGAACCGACTAAGCCGTTGTTTCCCTGATTGTGTCCGAGGTGACCTCCATCCGCTGTTGCTTCCGGTGCAGGACTGAGATCCCCATGAAGGCCCACAAAGGACACATGCCCGGCTCCCGGGCGCCGGACACAGCGTGAAAGCGCCGTGTGTTTGGTTGCTGTGATACAGAGTATCCACACTAGTAAAAATGTCACTGCAGAAGCACAAGCTCTGGGCTCTGTCTGGGGGAATTTAATGCTAAACCTCACAACGGGAGAAGAAGATCCATCAATCTGTTTGGTTTCGAAGGGGTTCTTTGTAGAACCATGCAGGATGTGGCGGTTGGTCCGTGTGGCATTTGTCCTGACGCTCATTTGACAAAGACTGGAATGTTTTTCAGTTCGCGGTTGTAATAAGTAAGTACAGAGGTCTTCCCTGATGCCTTTGTGTCACGCAGTATGATGATCACCTGACCGGTGAGATCTTTATCTCCGGAATCGGAGATAAACAACAACAGCCAACCTTTCTTCGTCTTCTTGTCCTTCGGTCTTTTCCCTTCAGGGGTCACCACAGCCAATCAACCTTCTCCATCTAATCCTATTCTCTGTATCCTCCCATCTCACATAATCTAACTTCATAACCTCTCTCATGACGTCCATCAATCTTCTCTTTGGTCTTCCTTGAGACCTCCTGCCTGGCAGCTGCACCTTAAGCAACCTTCTACCCAGATGTGGACATGAACAGAGGAGAGTTTATGTCTTAACCATCGCAGTCATTGCTTCGTTTCGGTCATACATGTCCTGCACCCCTTTTGACAGACTCTTCTTTTCCTTTGGTCTTCTCCCTTCAGGGGTCTCCACAGAGAATAACACTATTCTCTGGCTCCTCCTCTCTCACACCAACTATCTTCATGTCCTCTTTCCCACCATCCACCAATCTTATATTTGGTCTTCCTTGAGACCTCCTGCCTGGCAGCTGCACCTTAAGCAACCTTCTACCCAGATCTTCACCATGACTTGGACATGAAAGGAGGAGTGTTCATGTCCAAACCATCTCAGTCATCACTTTGTTTCGGTCGTACATGTCCTGCACCCCCTTTGACAAACTCTTCTTTTCCTTTGGTCTTCTCCCTTCAGGGGTCTCCACAGAGAATAACCCTATTCTCTGGCTCCTCCTCTCTCACACCAACTATCTTCATGTCCTCTTTCACACCATCCACCAATCTTCTCTTTGGTCTTCCTTTAGACCTCCAATTCCAGCATCCGTCTACCAATGCATTCACTATCCCTCCTCTGTACATCACCCAAACATCTCTGACCTTCTTTCCAAAACATCGCGCTGTTCCTCTGATAGACTCATTCCTGATCCTAACCATCCTGGTCACTCCCAAAGAGAACCTCAACATCTTCATCTCTGCAACCTCTAGTTCTGACTCCTGTCTTTTGGTCATTGTGCCTGTTTCTAGAGCATACAACATCACTGGTCTCATATCCTCGCTCACTACGTCTAAGCCAGTGGTTCTTCACCTTGTCGGAGGTACTGAACCCCACCTGTTTTACATGCGCATTCACCGAACCCTTCTTTATTGGATGGAGGATCGTTTCGTTGATGGGTACAAAGAACAGGCGGAGTAGCCTTTTCATGGAATCTGGCTCCCTTCACCTTGAATCCAGCAAGCGCTATGTTCTTGTAGCTCCCATCTCCATGCAGCTGAAGGAAGCCTTCCCTTAGTTTTGCCGGTGCCGGACTAGAATTGCTCATCTTATCATTCCAAATCATGCAGTTAGGACATCGATTCCAATCGCGTTCCGTCATACATTTGAATCCGTGTTGTACGTGTTCTTCCGACCGCTTTCTTTTTTTGCCCGACATAATCAGTATGAAGGGATTAAAATATTAAGAAAGAAATCACATGACGTACCATCACGACAGTCACAAGTTACTACAACTGAGCGCGCCAAAATCCCTGCAGCACGGATAGGCTAAGCTATGTAGCGTGATCACCTGCAGCCAGGTTAAGAACCACTGGTCTAACCTTTATGGACAGAGTTTCTAGGAGCATCCAGGGTCTCGTCTTTCGGCAGATGATGCCGTCCCGTTGGCTTCATCACATCATGATCTCCAGCTCTCCACGGGATCTCTCTCTAAGTATCTCAGGGTACTTTTCAGGAGTTGGGGAAGGATAAAGCGGGAGATCGACAGGTAGAATCTGCTCCGACCCGTCATGGTGAAGAATTCCTAGTAAATTTACTGGTCGGTCTGCGTTCCTAGAGTTGTGGGTAGCGTCCGAAACGACAAGATCTCGGATCCAAGCATCCAAGGAGTGGACCGACTCCCCTTTAGGGCATCAGGTGATAAACCAGTATTGGATGTCACGTGTAACTCAAAGTAAACTCTTTTAATTTAGCTGATAAACAAGACGCGACTTAACTTTCGTAAACCAAGGATGGGAGCTGGACTTCCCTAAAACGGACCAATCGGTGGGTTCAAACTGAGAAAAACCAACCGTGTTTGCTGCTTTTTGTTTTGAAATGTGACATTTTTGTGATCAAACCCAGGCTTAAAGTTGGATGAACGGGACGAATGCTTGTCGGCAGTGACGGAACGCCGTTTCAGATGCAGAGGAAGGTCTGTTTTCGTTTCAAAGACCGGGTTTGGCGGACGAGGACGCATAAAACAGGGCCATCTGGTGAAACCATCACAATCTTTTTGCGGCATGATGGGAATGACGTTTTCTCTCGCCTCTTTTAGAATGTCGGTCGGCTACAACCGTGCTATAAATAAGCGTCGGTACCAAACAATGTCTTCCGATTACCGTAAATTCTGGACTATAAGGCGCACCTTTATATAGGCCGCACCTACTACATTTTAAAAGGAAAAAAACTGTACAAAAATAAGCCGCACATGTAAACAAACCGTAGGTGAGATATTAACAATACAAGATGTTACAGGAAATATAAATAAAATGTTAAATAAAATTTAATTAAAAAAGTAATATAAAATTTTAAGATACAATACAAGATGTTACAGGAAAATATAAATAAAATAAAACATAAATATAAATATAAATAAATATAAATAATATATATATATATATATATATATATATATATATATATATTTAAAATAAAAATTGAATAAAATTTAATTAAATCAAAAATGTAAAATTATTCAAAAAATAATAATAATAAAATAAAATAAAAAGACAGTATCATCTACAACTAGGGTTTTTTTTTTTCCAGATCAGATGCCAAACTTACATGCAGCAGCTCAATTTTCGTCTTCGACAGCCAGACTGATCACTTTCGACTCGAATCAATTTATTTGGCAAACATTTATTAAATGTTTTTTATCAAATTTTATTAGATTAATTTAATTTTATTACATTTATTGAATGTTTTTTTTATCAAATTTTATTACATTTATTTGATTTTATTAAATTTATTAAATGTTTTTTATCAAATTGTATTAAATTAATTTAATTTTATTAAATTTATTAAACGTTTTTTTATCAAATTTTATTAAATTTATTTGATTTTATTAAATTTATTAAATGTTTTTTTTATCAAATTTTATTAAATTAATTTAATTTTATTAAATGTATTAAATGTTTGCCAAAACGGTTTCATGTGTCCATTTCCAGAAGGAAGCTACCATAATTACCCTTCAAAAAAATCCAGGAATTAGCCGCAGTCCTCAAATGCATGTGAAAAAAGTGGCGGCTTATAAGCCGGACTTTACGGTAGTCCAGAGACGAGCTCAGTGTGCTTTACCGTCTGGACTATTTTTGTTTTTACGACCGAAAAAGAAAGAGAGGCATCAAAGAAGTGAATCGAGGGGCTGAAGTTTATAGCTCTCGGCAGCGAAAAAGAGAGAAGAGAATGCTTTATAATGGTTTTATTTTTAGACCGACTTAAAAAGGAAGTGGGTGAACCTCCATCCATCACCGATGAAGGTTCGCCACTTCCTTCCGAGGTCGCGTGAATAGGGAAAACTTAATATTCTTGGAAACTGCGGAACGAATTTATAAAAAAAGAGACATATTTGAAGAGGACCGTCAAAAGATCTCTCGCCGACGTCCAAAAGAGTAACAACGCAATTCCACCGAAGAGCAGGATCGCGTGGAACGCTGACGTCGTACGCGATTTGAGGATTGTCCGCTCCAAAAATGTACCAAAAAAAAAAAGGCCTCGGAAGTGCTACCGACGCAGGATCATACCGGTATCCTTAATAGTACTTTTCCAAAACAATAAGGGTATCAACCACAACGTTACGTCAAATGATTGTTGCTCGTGTTTTTTGAACTCGAAATCCATTAGCGTGTTAGCGCGCGGCGGTAGAAAAGGTTTGGCGTGCACGGCCGAAAGAAATCTACTCGCATGCAATATCAGTCACGGAGTTGATGTTTCTGCACCTCTGTGACTTTTGCTTGGCGAAGAGTCAGTTGGGGGGCGGGGTCATGCGTCTTGTTTGGACGGCATGCTAACACAGGCGTAGAGGACAAACAGCTCAGCCGCAGCAGGTTTGCCGGGTCACAGATTATGAAACAAGTTTGTTTTATCAGGGAGACGTGTGAGGCTAAGCTCAAGAAGTCAGTCGGAGTCCGACGGCGCACGCCGATGGTCCGACACTGACCTTTTACCTCTAAATCACGATTAGCCTTCAGCTCCTTCTCACTCCGAAGCGTTTGTCTGAATCACGTCTGTTGTTTCCTGGAAATTGGATCCATACTCGTATGCTTGCTGAAACGGTTTCCCCACCTGTGATATACCCTATTTTTCGCACTATAAGGCGCACTTACAGTCCTTACATTTTCTTAAAAATTCGCCTCACATATGAATTCTTGACAGTTTCCACCTGAAGCGGGGAATTTGTATGAAAGTCAGTCCCTGGTTGAAAATGTGTTGCGACATCAGACAAAGTTAGATAACTAATTATGTGTTGTTCCAACCTCACACTAACTTCAGGTGTCTGCAATGTAGAGGGTTGTGCCAGGAAGCCCATCCGGCAAACAACTTGTGCTGAAACCAAATATGCTAACAGAAGACTCATACCGGATCAGGTTAAGGACGAACGCCATTGGTGCCGATAGTCTCCAGGGTACCGGTGGATATTGGGTTCAACCAAGGGTCGAAGAAGAAGAGGAAGGCGTGTTCGGAAGCAGAGAGAGTCTGGAACTGAGAGTAGGGACTTTGGATGTTGGGACGGAGACAGGAAAAGTTGGTGCAGAGAAGGTCTAGAAGGGAGTGTCTGGGAGACCAGGTTAGCAGCTAGAAGCTTAGGAGCAGCTTTTAAGTTGTACTGTCACGGTCCTGATAGCAAGTGAGCTGGAGTTATCTTGAAGGAGGAGTTTGTTAGGAATGCAAGTCGGATGTAAAATTCCAAATTGTCTGGACAAGTACAACGGGAAAGGTGTCTGGGGTGGGACGACTAAAGGGGGCGGGGTCAGCACCTCTGCCAAACTTGGGGGGTGGCGTCGGCACAGACACATTAGCGCCCAGGGGCAAACTTCTGGGAGTTTGGGCGACTTGACTTAAGGGGTACGGCACCCCGAGAAGGATCTACAGGAACTCCAGGTGGGCATACATGGCTTGACCCCACTTAAAGTAAACCCGGTTAGACCTTGACCCCTGGGGCTACATGTTGGCGCAACAGGTCTGACTATTCCAAACGGGATTTAGCTATGATGCTACCAGTTATTAGCCAATCAACACACACGACCGCAGTTCCGGCATTCTATTTCCAGCCTTTGCAGCAACACGGTAAATAAAAACCAGCTGATTGAATATTTACAAAAACCGAAGCAAGATGCCACCAGAGATTTTTTTTTTTTTTTTTTTTACCCGTGGAAAACATCCACCGGCTCAAAATATGACATCGGGGATATTTGATGTACGGGACGGCGGAAAATGCTGGCACGCTACGCCGATTTCATCCGGGGGGAGATGAAAGCGCTCGTAAACCTGGCGTGGAGTAGGGTTTCTTTTTTTTTTTTTCCTGTGTGAAATGGACAGTTTTCTAGTTCACAGGGAGGAGGTTCAGCTGAACTGACCCAAACAGACGCTTTCGGAGGTTGCATTAAGCCTCGGCCAACGTGACAAACCTTGGATGCCAGTTTGGACACCGGCCAACGTCCGCAAGCGGAGCTACAAGTCCTGCTCCCCGATTTGACTTTCACAACAAACTTAGCATGGAGTTTTCACCGAGCTGAAACTCCTAACCGGAACCGGCAACCGGAAAACCTCCAGGACAGGAGAGTTGAGGTGGTCTGACCTTCTTACGTAACCCTGCCACGCTTTGAAACTAAAAAAGAAATGCGCGGACATACGGGAGGTTCCAAGGGCATACGGGTATCTAGCTTAGCATCTGAGACGGCTTTACCGAAAATGTCAGCGCTCCGCGATTATCCCAGCGTGGGTTGTAATTAAGAGAATGTTTGGGGAAACTCAACAATGCGCAGGAATCTCTAATCTTGTTTGTCTTTTGTGCGGGTTTGCGTTTTGTTTTGTTTTCCCCCCTTCGGCACTGACCTTCAGCTCCCAGCGAAAGGTCATCTTCAAAGCTGCAGCTGTTCCTCGGAGCTCCTGTTCTCACACAAAACACAATAATAGGTTGTGAAATCCAGACGGCGACTTATTAATAGTAACATATGGCAGGGGAAAGTTTTCGTATCGGGGTTGGAAGAGGAGCCGGTTCCTTGAAAGGAAGCCAGTTCTCGCGGTACCATACGGGTTTTACAAAAACGTGCTAATTACCTTTGCTAGGCGACGCACTCTGATCGTCCAGCGAGGCTCCGATGGGCGTCCTGGAGGAAACCATGGGGTCGGTTACATTTCAATCCAAAAGCGGCGTTAACTCCCGCTAGCTTAACGAGGCGCACACTGATTGTAACATCGAATTCATCATCAGACTAGCGTATGCCGAGGCTAGCAAAACAAACAAGTGTTCAAGGAAAACTGCTGGGCGACGTGAGAGAAATTCAAACAAGTAATCAGACTCGCTCTTTGTTTGCTTAGAAACTTGTGATCTTAAACAAATAGCATCAGAACCGGCTAGGCGTTTACAGATGAGATTTTTAGGTCAACAGTTTTTAGCATAGCGCGGTCCCTAAAAGGCTAGATCTGGCAGTCCTTGCCTCACTGGAAGGCATCGCTAGCTAACGCGCAGGCTAACTAGCGACAAACCCGGCACTTGCGCAAGACTTCGGGTACGAAAAGAAACGATTCAAAAAGGTCATCTTGCATTTAACGTCCGATGAAACAGCGAAGCTTTGATAAATACGAGTCCCGATGTGATCTGGCGGCTAATTAGCCAAAACGTAGCTTCCTCACGTGAGAAGATTTTAATCTTTGTCACCAGTTCCCTGAAGTTTCCTTCCTTTCTTACTGGTGCGACTGCAACTTTCAAGAAGGAGGTAACCAAGAAGCTAACATTCTGTCGGACAAATCGAACCGACAGACCCGAGACCTCATCTCGGGTTAGCGTGTTTTAGCATGTTTTAGCATGTTCTCCGGATGAGTCCGCGCGAACGCACCGCGCTTTTTGGTCCTGCCACTTCAGAACAGGAGCGTTTCCGAAGGCTCCATGTTTCCATGTGGGCTAACGAGTCCCGTATTCGGAAGCAGCACTGCTAAGATTCGCACACCGAAGCTAAGCTAGTCCACTGCATCAAATCAGACGCCCGGCTTCAGGCTAAAGCACGGGAGCGACCAAACCGGCTAACCCATGTATCGCGGTCAGCTCCTGGCTAACGACGCTAAACACGCCGGGCTAAGTCCCGTGCTAAATCGCTATCCCAGATGTGCCGCTAGCTAGACTGACCATCCGCAGCAGCTAGCCGTAGCTTTGTGGCAACGAGCTGCCGTCTGCAGCCGGACACACTGTGAGCGGTTACACAACCTGCCGCTTATCAGTGGCACAAGTTTCATACCCCCCTTCAACAACACACACACACACACACACACACACACACACACACACACACACACACACACACACACACACACACACACAGGATTGTATAACAGCGCGCAGCCGCATTATTCCCTCGCTGTCTTTTTCCACCGGCAGCCATGTTGGCCCCCGGGCTTCTGTCCCCCATGGCCGTTGCTATGGCAACCAGCACTTCCTCCGAGCTCCGGCGGCGAGTCGGAGGAGTGTGTGGCGAGCGGCGGCGGCGGCGGCCGACGCGTTGCGTGCGCGCGAGAAGATTGTTGACTCAGTAAAAGGAGACACTCCTTTGTTTACCTTTTTCATTTTGCCTCTTTTCCATCATCTGTCAACTTTTTCCTGCATTTTTTTTTTTTTTTTTTACGTCAAGGCTCTTTGACCCGTCTCTCTCCGTGTGTGTGTGTGTGTGTGTGTGTGTGTGTGTGTTTTGTGAGTCGAACGTCAAGGCGTCGGCACGCCGCTCCTAAACACACACACACACACCTTCGGACGCCAGAACACACTCGTTAGAGCAGATAAGGTGAAAAGTGGGTCACCTGGTCCCAGACAGGATCCAAATAAAAACATTTTAATTAAAATATAAATATAATATAATATAATATAATATATAATATAATATAAAAGTGAATCCCTTTTATCATTTATTTTCTGATTTTCGACTTAAAATCAATTCATTTAAATTTATTCCCCAGCATTTGTTTGTGTTATTTAATACAATATTAATATTTTAATATTTTTTTACGCGTATATTTATTGCATTAAATGAGATGCTTGGGAAATTATTTCAAGGCATAAAAACAAAAAATACACATAGAAAATAAATAAACTCTGAAGTGTAAAAATTAATCTAAAAAAAAAATAAAATAATTTAAAAAAATTAAAAAAAAAACATCTAAATATTCTGGCTCCTGCTCATATTTATGTATGTTTTACTCGCTGGTCAGGAATTCTTCTGCTATGTTTTTTTTTTTGTTTCTTTGTTTTTTTCCCACTTAGAAACAGTTTCAGCTGCACAAACAAAATGGCGCAAAATGAAGCGTGATTTTTTTTTTTTTTTTTTTTTTTTTTTTTTTAACTTTGCCGCATTCATTTGAAAAACAGAACACAGATATGGATTTTTAAAAATGCCGCCGTACCTGCATTCGATCAGCCAGCTGGTGATCTTGTTGGGGACGTTTCCTGCCGAGGAGACGGAGAAAAGCGTTAAAACAAAAATGCGACGGGTTCAACAAATAAAAAAACGCTTCCGAAAAAAATAACCACATGTGTTCGGTTTTGTTTTGCGAACGGCTTCGATTAAATGCTGTTTTTTTTGTTTGTTTTTTTCCGCAGATGGCGATGTGGCGTGCGAGGATTGTGTGCCGATTAGATTAAAAGATTGTTAAAAAAAAAACAAATAGGTGACACAAAACACCGAGCTGGCGCAATAATGTCAAAAATAAAATTGAAAAAAAAATAAAATTTTTAGTTTCGAGATGAATTCTTCTTCTTCTTTGGGCTCTAACCCTGTTCTCTGGATCCTGCTGCACCTTCAGCAACCTTCTACCCAGTTCTGCACCATGATTTGGACATGAACAGAGGGGTGTTCATGTCCGAACTATTTCAGTCAGCACTTTGTTTCGGCCATACATGTCCTGCACCCCCTGTGACAAACTCTTCTTTTCCTCTGGTCTTTTCCCTTCAGGGGTCTCCACAGCGAATCAACCTTCTCCATCAAACTTTTAACCTCCTATATTGTCTTTGGTCTTCCTCTAGATCTCCAATTCCTACATATATATTCTCTATCCCTCCTCTGTCCATGACCCAACCATCTCTGACCTTCTCTCCAAAACATCTAACATGTGCTGTTCCTCTGATAGACTCATTCCTGATCCTCTCCATCCTGGTCACTCCCAAAGAGAACCTCAACATCTTCATCTCTGCAACCTCTAGTTCTGCCTGCTGTCTTTTGGTCATTGGAACAGTTTCTAGTCCAAACATCATCGCTGGTCTCACCACTGTCTTGTACACCTTTCCTTTTATTCTGGCTGATGTTCTTCTATCTCTTCGTACCCCTGACACTTTTCTCCACCCATTCCAACCTGCTTGGACCCGTCTCTTCACCTCTTTTCCACACTCGCCCACACTCTGGACTGTTGACCCCAAGTACCTGAAATCCTCCACCTTCTTGATCTCCACTCCCTGTAGCCTCACCGTTCCACCCGAGTTCCTCTCGTTCACACACATATATTCTGTCTTGCTGCGACTAACTTTCATTCCTCTCCTTTCCAGAGCATACCTCCACCTCTCTAGATGTTCCTCTACCTGTTGTCTGCTCTCACTACAGATCACAATGTCATCCGCAAACATCATGGTCCATGGAGATTCCTGTCTAACCTCATCTGTCAGCCTGTCCATCACCATTGCGAACAAGAAGGGGCTCAGAGCTGATCCCTGATGGAGTCCCACCTCCACCTTGAACTTCTCTGTTACACCTACAGCACACTGTGCCAGTGTTACACAGTAAGCATACATGTCCTGTACCAGTCTAATATACCTGTCTGCCACTCCAGACTTCCTCATACAATACCAGAGTTCCTCTCTCGGCACCCTGTCCTATGCCTTTTCTAGTTCTATTGGTTTTGTTGTTTCATTGGATGTATCTTCTTTCGACCTTTTACTCAAATATCATTCAGGCTTTGCCCTTTAATGTTCATCCTGAACAAAAACAAGCACATAAAAATACGTCAATCAAGCAATAAAACAGGACAACGGACGCTTGTAAAGCAAACATCACAAAGTTTCTCATGACCAAAATCAACAAAGCATCGGAGCTCAGCGTCCGCCTGGACGTCACGCGACGGTTGACCGAGGACGAATGACAGCAGACTTCAGCCGCCGCAAGCTGGAGTTACAGCGAATACTATTCATCGACGACCGACCCAACTTTTGGTCATCCTCAGTCCTCCTCCAGGACCCCCGAGGCCCTCCGGACACATGGGTTTCGCTTAAAAGCACTGAGTCAACCGCTTTGCAACCCTGATTCTTTGCCCCGCGGACAAACTCAGGCCATGAAGGGTCTTTTTTTGGGGGCGTATATGCAGAGTCTCCTCCAGAGCATCAAACCCTGAACCTCTTTCACATTGTATCCTGCTCCGCCGCCCAGAGCGCTTGGGCCAATTGGAAAATGATCTTTAAGACCCGCGATGCATTTAATTCACGTCGCTTTCGGCATATTTGAGAAAATACGGCCTCTAAATGTTTGAAAATCACTCCATGGACATCAGATTTGCGGCCCGAGTGTACGCCTGCCAGGTCGGTCTTCCTGTAACATGACCAAATCTAGCTTGTCGGTCCGAAGGCCTGTTGTGCTTGGCAGCCACCGATCTCCAGCCTGCCTCTGTAAGGCCACGGCGACAGGAAGATCGAACAATTCCTCCCCTCGCCGTGACTCCCGGAGGTTGGCATGTTTGTTGTTCTTGTCCCGGCAAAGACGTTCGCATTTTCAGCTCCCGCCGCATCCTTACCCGCGGGGCGTCTCTTGACAGAAAATCCAAGTTCACCCGCCCATGTGTTTTCCAAAAAACAGGATAAATCACAGAATAATTACAACCACCGGGCGGCTCGAGGCCAAACGCATCACTTCGGACCTCATATGGAGTCCTCGTCCCGTTTTCCAAACACCGCAAAAGGACTGCAAATCCAAACGACTGCAGGAAATGCGTTTGTATCAAAACAGCATCCAGACACCAGAAAACTAGCGGATGAAAGTTGGTGTTAACAAACGCGAGTGTTCCTCAAATAGCTCAATGGACGCTAGAAACTGGAAGTCAGAAGGGAATTTTAGGAGTCCATCCTTGTTGGGGTCACTTCACTTGTATCACTTCTAATCTTATCAAAAGACCAGACATACTTTATTGAAATTCTTCTGTCGCAACAATGACAGAATCATTAAATATGGGTCGATTAAAAAACAGCAAAAGACGTCCATAAAGAAATAAACAATTGCTAATGTCACTCTTTCTGTTCTTTTTGTTTTGGTTGTCTATTCTCACCCTTGTTGTTGTTGTTGTTGTCGTCTTTTGCTATCTTTTAATTGTCTGTATTGGGCGTTTGTCACTTTTTTTAGCAAGTGAAAGCGCCGCAAGGCAAGTAATATAGGAAGAGGTGGCTTCAGACGTGAAGACGCCACAGAAGAAGTCCTGCCTGACTCGTACCAGCTGGACGTCCACAGATCCTGACCCGTGAAACTCCGACTGTAAACAGAGTTAATGTACGAACCGTTTGTTTAACATGCGTTTCCTGCTTCCCTCACAATGGAAGCTGCGACTGATCTCGCTGTTCCCGGCGGTTTGATCGGACTGTACCGCTTTTTCACGTCTAGAGCATACAACATCGGTGGTCTCACCACTGTCTTGTACACCTTTCCTTTCATTCTGGCTAAAAGTCTTCTATCTCTTCGTACCCCTGACACTTTTCTCCACCCATTCCAACCTGCTTGGACCCGTCTCTTCACCTCTTCTCCACACTCTCCTACGCTCTGGACTGTTGACCCTAAGTACCTGAAATCCTCCAGCTTCTTGATCTCCACTCCCTGTAGCCTCACCGTTCCACCCGAGTTCCTCTCATTCACACACATATATCTGTCTTGCTGCGACTAACTTTCATTCCTCTCCTTTCCAGAGCATACCTCCACCTCTCTAGATGTTCCTCTACCTGTTGTCTGCTCTCACTACAGATCACAATGTCATCCGCAAACATCATGGTCCATGGGGATTCCTGTCTAACCTCATCTGTCAGCCTGTCCATCACCATTGCGAACAAGAAGGGGCTCAGAGCTGATCCCTGATGGAGTCCCACCTCCACCTTGAACTTCTCTGTTACCCCTACAGCACACCGTACCAGTGTCTCACAGCGAGCATACATGTCCTGTACCAGTCTAACATACCTCTCTGCCACTCCAGACTTCCTCATACAATACCACTCTTGGCACCCTGTCATATGCTTTTTCTAGGTCTACAAAAACACAATGCAGCTCCCTCTTGGCTTCTCTGTACTTCTCTATGAGCATTCAAAGCAAATACTACATTTATAGTACAACTGAATAAGGGACTCCTACACCTCCATTATCTACGGGCAGAAAAAGACTCCAGGCTATGGGGTAGAGAAAGAATGAAATAAATATCCAAACAGCTTGTTTCTAAATAGTTTGGACCGCTTTCTGTTGTTGAGTATTATCATTTGTCATTATTTGAGATAGTTATGATCGGCATCTTAGCCAACCCTGAAGGACATAGTGCAGACATACATGTACCGTACTTTTCGCACTATAAGGCGCACTTAAAATCTTGAAAAAAAACGATGTAGTGCTGTTATACAACGCCATCGTTAGCATCTATGCTAGTGCATAGATGCTAACGATGGCGTTGTATAACAGCACTACATCTATAGTGCTATAGTGCATGTCGTTGCCCTTTAGCTGCACTTCAGCAACAACTAATTAACTGCAAATTAACTTTCGGGTCCACATGAGTGAATAAATTGAGAAAAAGTGTTTTTTAAATACGCTCTTTCTTCAGATGTTTAGCAAAATATGCTTAACCCCGCTTGCAACGTTATTATACACTTTCCGTGCTCCATGTCAAATAAATTACAGCAAATATGTATAATATTGAATGAATACATTATAAATAGTTATTATCTTTTTTTTTGGAGCACAAATTTTTTTTTCAAACCTTCATCAGATGAAGAAAAAAATTTTTTCCAGCATCAAGCATCTCCAACATCTTGTTTACTAAGACACTTTATAGTTTCACTGAGACACTTTATAGTTTATTTTTATTCTGCCTTTTTCTTTTTATTATTTATTACTGTTATATTTTCTGTCACTCAGCCGCCGCCGTTTGACGTGCAGCAGGTAACACAGATTCATTTTGACTTGTTTTAAGGACATTACATCAAAGTTGGATCAGCCTGGAGTTTGTTTTTACACTTTAATTTGGAGTGTGATTCCTAATCCAGACCTCCATGGGTTGATACAATTGATTTCCATTGATCATTTTTGTGTGATTTTGTTGTCAGCACATTCAACTGTGTAAAGAGCAAAGTATTTCATAAGAATATTTCATTCATTTAGATCTAGGATGTGTTTTTTAAGTGTTCCCTTTATTTTTTTGAGCAGTGTATATATATATATATATATATATGTGTGTGTGTGTGTGTATATAATTTTTTTTACATTATACATTTTTATATATATATATATATATATATTATATCACACGCTGTTCAAAAAATAAAGGGAACACTAAAATAACATAACGTATAATATTCCCTTTTTCACTTTTTTTTACTTCTTCACTTTTTAATTTTTTCTTTCTACACATTGATGTATTTATTCTTCAAGTTGTTGTTTATATTTTTTATATGTGACACATCTATATATATTTATTAAAATTTTTGGTCTTATAAATTTTTTTTTTTTTTTTTTTTACATTATACACTGCTCCAAAAAATAAACACCAAAACCACTTTAATTTTGAGTGTGATTCCTAATCCAGACCTCCATGGGTTGATACAATTAATTCCATTGATCATTTTTGTGTGATTTTGTTGTCAGCACATTCAACTGTGTAAAGAGCAAAGTATTTCATAAGAATATTTCATTCATTTAGATCTAGGATGTGTTTTTTAAGTGTTCCCTTTATATATAATATACAATTAATACATTATATATGGTTACTATCTTTATTTTTGGAGCGCAAATTTTTTTTTTGGGAGATGAAAAAAACTTTTTTTTTGCTGCTTTCCGACCAACTCAGCCGCCGCCGTTTGACGTAAATAAGACGCTGTGGTTTACGTTTCCCCACCTGGTTCCTGTTCTTCTGCAGATCTGGGCTCGTCCCCGGCCGGACCCTCGCGGTTCTGCGGATCCTGCCGGGCGTCCGACGCCTCCGGCTGGGTCTCCTGCCAGAGGGAGTCCCGGCTTTTGGCCCAGGCTCGGCGCCGCAGGTGGGCGAGGCTGCGGTCGGACGGAGGACCTGCGGATCGTGGATCGATGGATCAACAATCGGGTGTTTTCCAAAAGCTTTTTTGCGGTTCAGACGCACGAACGGCAGGATGAGTCCGGCCAGGAGACGGTAAAATAAACACGACGGGAAAACACTGCTAATATCATCCCTGATGTTGTTGTTAATGTTGTTGTCTATTTATGCTACATCCTGTCTTCTGTCGTTCTATTTATATTTAAACTCATATTTATAATCATATTTATTTCCTGTTTTTTGGTTGTTGTTTTTTTTTTTTTTTTTTTTTACATTATAACTGTTACGCCACAAAGGAATTTCCCCTACGGACACCAAAAAAAAAGTCTTAAAAAATATATATCTTAAAATAAATAAAGTAATGATAAATAAATAAATTAATTGAATATTTTTATTTAAAAAAAAAAAAAAAAACTGTGGATATGCGTCAGTGGGAAGAGGCATATATATATATGTGTATATAAACATATATATAGATAGATATATTTCTATCTATATATATATATACACACCTACATATATTATATACATATATATATGTATATATCTCTATATATAGATATAGACACACATGTATATGTATATATATACACACACATATATATATACATGTGTATATATATGTGTATATATATGTGTGCATTTCTATATACATATATATATATACATTTATATTCTTTGATGTTTGTAATTATTTCATTATGTAAAAAAAATATATATATGTATATATATATAAAATAAGAATAAAGCATAAGATTTACAGATATATATAGACATATACAAACACATATATACACACATTTGCATGAATAAATATATATATATATACATACATCTATATGTGTATATATACATATTTACATTGAAATACATATTTATACACACACATATACATATGTACGTATATATATATATATATATATTCTTATGCATCATAGATTTTTAATTTATATTTTTTCTTTAACCTTTTTACGTTAATTTTTGACATTCACAATTTGATGCTATAACCCCATGTGCCCCCCAATATAAACATATTTTACAATTTTTTTTTTTTTTCTGATTCCAAAAGGTCGCCGATGCCGACCTGGTCGCGACAAAAAAAAAAAAGCTCGAATTTGCATCTCCAAACAAAGGCCAGCCGCGCAAAAAGTTAGCGGCACAAAAACGACACGGCTAGCGTTTCCCGTCCCGTTATCTGCGACGTTCGGGGGTCCGAGAGCTAAACCGGCGGTGAAACAACCGCGGAAATCCAACATTTGCAATGTCACTATTGTTTAAAACAGAAGGCGCTTGTGTTCCTCCTTCTCCAACTCTTCTTCTTGCAACTTCTGACTCACTGCTTGAACTTCTGCGGCTAATATCTTGCAGATTTTTTTTTTTTTTTTTTTGGGGGGGGGTCGGACGTTCGTTCTGTTTCTGGGTTCTAGGTAATTTTCAGATGATGCGTTGCAGATGTTGCAAAGTCCATTTTAAACCATTTTTTATCTCTTCTGCTTCATGGCAAGAAGGTTCTTCATGGGTTCATCGGAGACACCGAATTGCCCAAATTAGCAACGCGCGTCTGGATTTAGCCCGTAAAAGCCGGGACAATTTAAAAGAAATAGATTTAAATCGACGACGCGGCGTCCCGCTGCGCTCGCCGGACGAGGAAGTTGAAGGGAAAGCAAATATTAACACAAGAAAGCGGACTTTTCTCGGAATATCGATCAACGTCCGACTTCGGAAAGGAGGGAGCGGCGCTAGAAGTTTGCTAAACGGTAGCCGTGAAGAGCAGGAGTGCAGTAAATGTGTCCGACGGCGGACGATACTGGAGAGAAATGTATTTGTTGAGCAAACAGGCTTCACATTCGTCAAAAAGGGCTGTTGGTTTGTCAAAAAATAAGGCAGCGCGTTAAAAGAAATGCGTACGGGAAGTCCTCGGTAGGTCGCGATTACGTTGACGAGGAAAGTCTCGTTCTGCGTAAAAAAAAAAAAAAAACGTACGTTGAATTCCTGGAGATTCACCCTCTCATTTAGACGACAAAAACATTCACTGTCTCTGGGACGTCATTTTGAGAAAAAAAATCATTCACTCGCTTATTCATAAAATGACAAATTCACCCTTTCACTCATCTTTCATAATGAGTCATATTCATCTATTCACTTACGCGTTAATAAAATTACATGTTTATTCATTCATTCACCCATTCATAGACACATTTGTCGATTCTCTCGTTCATACAAATCATTCATCCATTCACTCACCCATATTCACTCATTCATAAAAATACATATTTATCCATTCACTCATTCATTCATAAAAAGACACATTTATCCATTCTTTCGGTCGTTCATAAAAATACATTCAGCATTAACTCACCCATTCATTAACGCGCATTCGTCCATTCACTCATTCATAAAAAAACATTCATCCATTCACTTACCCATTCATAGAAAGACATATTTACCAATTCACTCATCCATTCATTAAATCATTCATCCATTCACTCGCTTATTCATAAAAACACATTCATTTATTCACACACCCATTCATAAACACATATTCATGCTTTCACTCCCTCATTCATAAAGAGACATATTAATCAATTCATTCATCCATTCATAAAGAGACACATTCATCCATTCAGTCACCCATTCATAAAAATATATTCAGCATTTACTCATCCATTCATAAAAACATATTCACTCATTCATAAAACTACATATTTATCCATTCACTCACTCATTCATAAAAATACATTCATCAATTCACTCACCCATTCATAAAGAGACACATTCATCCATTCATTCACTCACTCATTCATAGAAATATTTATCCATTTTCTCAATATTCACAAAAATTATTCGTCCATTCATAAACACATATTCATTCTTTCTCTCACTCATTCATAAAAATACATTCATCAATTCACTTACCCATTCATAAAGAGACACATTCATCCATTCACTCACTCATTCATAGACATATTTATCAATTTTCTCAATATTCATAAAAATTATTCATCCATTCATAAACACATATTCATCCTTTCTCTCATTCATTCATAAAAATACCTATTTATCCATTCACTCATTCATAAGAAGATGCATTCATCCTCTCACTCACCCCTTCATAAACACATATTCATCCATTCACTCATTCATAAAAATCATTCATCCATTCACACACTCACTCACTCATAAAAATACATTCATTTATTCACGCACGCATTCATAAACACATATTCATGCTTTCACTCACTCATTCATAAATATATATTAATCAATTTTCTCAATATTCATAAAAACCATTCATCCATTCATACACACATATTCATCCATTCACTAATTCATAAAAATCATTCATCCATTCACTTACCCATTCATAAAAACGCATATTTATCAATTCACTCGTCCATTCATAAAAATCATTCATCCATTCACTCACTCACTCATTCATAAAAATACACTCATTTATTCACGCACGCATTCATAAACACATATTCATGCTTTCACTCACTCATTCATAAAGACATGTTAATCCATTTTCTCAATATTCATTAAAATTATTCATCATTTCGCTCACTCATTCATAAACACATATTCTAACATTCACTCATTCATATGAAGACGCATTCATCCACTCACTCACTCATTCATAAAGTCATATTTATCCATTTTTTTCAATATTCATAACAATCATTCATCCATTCACCCATTCATAAACACATATTCACCCATTCACACCTGGTAAACATACAATAATTCATCCATTCATCCCATCCTGTCACAGAAACGTCTTCATCCCTGGTTATGAAACCGTAAAAAAAAAAAAAATTTTTTTTTAAAAAACAGATCGACCGTAAAAAGAGGTGCGACTGCAGTCGCGATCTTTTCGCGGAAGACGCCCGTGTCGGATAATTCACGTTTTAATAACGACGGTCCCCGAGAGGCGGCACCTGTGGCGGCGGCGGCGTCCAGTCCGAGAGCTCCGGCCTCCATGTCGCTGAAGGTCAGTCAGAGGACGACACCTGCGGAGCAAAGAGACGCCAAGGTGACGACAAATCCGCTGTTTTTATTTCTATATTTCTATGAGATGACGTGAAAAAGCAGCGCTTCAGATAATGTAAACTTTTATCGGTTCGCTGTTTATCTGGATGCATCCGTTACACTTTATGTTTTGGAACTATAATATAACAGCAGCGGAATATAAGCCGCACGGGATAAAGATAAAAAAGTACGATTACCCGTAAACGTCATACTTGTACAGCTTTAATTTACATAAATATGTATATCAATATATGTAAATATATATGTACATATATATATAAACACACTTGAATACATATATATGTATGTATGTGTGTATATACATACATACATATATACATATAAATATATAAACATACATACACACACACACATACATGTTTACATGCAGGTACACGAATATATACATGTGTGTGTATATATACACACACAACACACACACACACACACCCATACATATATATAGTCGTATATTCACATATATATGTATACTTGCAGGTATACATATATATTATATGTATGTATATACATATATATGTATGCATACATACATAACTATGTACACATATATACACACATATATTTATACATATATACACATACATACACACATATATACATATATATGTACATGCAGCTATACATATATATTAAATGTATTTATACACATAATATATATACACATATACATACATGTATATATACATACATATATCTGTTCACTTACATACACATATATTAATATATAAATATATATATACATATTATTATATACATATATATGTATACACACACACACACACACACCCACACATATATATTTATATAAATAAAAAAGTGTGTGCAGTGATCTGACCCTTGACCTTTCTGAACAAACCCCAAGCGCATCTGAAATTTAAATTTGGGGGAAAAAAAAAAATTAATTTGCCATAATTTCCGGACATTTAGCCGCTACTTTTTTCCGCACACGTGTCAAACACTGCTGCTGAAACGAACAACGCTAATTTACGGATTCATTTGGGCTCATTAGCTTCACGTCGCTAAAACATTTAGCCTGGTCACATCAGGCCGATGACATCGCCGCGAAATTCAATTCCCGACACCAAAGAAGACGACTTTAATGGTTTTAGCTCGAGTTAGCAATTAGCTAACAGCTAAAAAAAATGAAAATAAATGAAATAAAAATTTCTGTGTAAATATCTCATGTCACAACACGGGTATTTGTACATATATATTTATTTTTGTATTTTCAGGCGGTGCGGCTTATATTCAGGTGCGCTTAATAGACCAGAAAATACTGTACTACAAAAAAAAATTTATTTCTGGTTATTCTAGTTGCTAATAGTAACTATGCTAATAATAGCGGTGATAATTGAACAGGTCAGGCAGTAAAAGGGATTGTTGGAACGAGAGAATGAAGGGAAGTTCAGGCCCGGCGATAAGAAAAGTGTGACTCCATGGAAAGAGGGTGTTGAGAAAAAAAAAAAAAAAAAAAAAAAAAAAAAAAAAAAAAGCTAAATTTAACAAGAACGTGCGAAACAGGAAACGAGTGTTTAGAATGAAGAACTGAAAGACTTCCTGTTAGAAAGGAGGAGGGATGGATGAAGCCGAGGCGGGGGTTATTTTTAGAAGCAGAATTTGAAAACAAATTAGTGGGTCGGAAAAATATTAACAACAACGCCTGCGCTGAGAAAACCCCCTTTTTGGGGGCCTTTTAGATACCAATAAAATCAATATTTTCAATCGTGTGAAATTTAAAATGCCATTATTTTGATGAGAAGGAAGCAGATACAATTCAGACAGAATTTAGATAGAAGATAAAATTTATAATTTGTAAGAAAAAAAGGAAAATAAAAGAATTATCAGAAGTCATTTACATTATTTTCCAATATCAGTCCTTAGATTTATCTAAATGGTCAAAATTCGAGGAAAAAGGTTTTCATTTGAGGTAAAATACGTATTTCTAAGTAGTAATGATGATAATAATAAATCACAATAAATAAGGATGATTTAAAAAATTATTATAACCATGATTAATAATAAATAATAATGCTAATATCAATACCATAATAAATAATGCTTATAATAATAATAATATTAATAATAATGATATTAATATATATAATAGATAATATTATATATTATAATATATAATAGATAATAATAAAATAACAATTATAAATATTAATTATAAAAACAATACCATAATAAATAATAATAAAATAATGATTAAAAATAATAATGATAAATAATAATAATAATAAAAGTAATAGTAATAATAAAAAATTATTCATCATAAAAATTAGAAAAAAAAGCTTTATGTGGAAGCTGATCAACTTGCTCCTTATTGTAATGTCAATTACAGTTGAAAAAAAAAAGAAAGAAGAGAAAATTGCGACGGCGAGACGCGCGGCTCTGATTGGCTGCTGACCGGCGAGACCCGAAACTTTGCGGCGTGAAGCTGAAACATCTGGTCGGGAAAGAAAACGACGATGACAATCTGTCGGTCGGACAAGAATCAGACAGAGTGTGGTTTCACTCACACAGTCATAGTCTATTTGCTGCAGCCTAAACACACACACACACACACACACACACACACACACACACACACACACACACTATAAGATCATATCAGATGAGGGGTGTTTAGCTGTGGTCGGATTTAATTTACGGTATGAAGATAAGCAATAAACAAAAGGATTTTAGCAACAAACGCCTTTTTTTTAAGTCACAATGTTTATTTTTTTCTGCTTGTTTTTTCCATTATTATGATTAACATAGTAGGTTATTGATCTCCATAAGGGAAATAAATCAAATACGAATATAAATATAAAATAGACATGTACACGGACAAAAACAAGTGACGACAACAGCAAGGATAAAAATAGAAAAACAGAATTAAAAATAGGAGAAAAAATGGATAAGCAGAGTGAGATGGAGTGAAAACAACAACGATAAAAAGATAATAAAAAATGTAAAAAAAACAATAACGTAATTATGTGTGTGAATATGAGGTAGTGAGTAGTTTTTTTTTATTATTATTACACGAATAACAGTAATAAAAATAATAGTTTATCTACTATCTGTACTCCTATTCCTGTCAGGGATTGGACGAGCCCGCAGCCAATCACAGACGGCGCTTGGCAGGAGGCGGGTCCAAACCCCGACCGTTCACCTGTCAATCACAGAGCCACCAATCAGCCTCTCGTTCACACAGTCTGAGTACTACTGGTAGTAGCAGTACTAGTTGTATTGGTAGTAGTATTGTACTTGGTAGTAGCAGTAGTAGAAGAAATATTGGTAATACTGGTAGTAGTATTTGTGGTGTTGGTAATAGTATTGGTAGCACAGGTGGGATTAGGAGTAGTAGCAGTATTGGTGGTAGTAGTAGTAGTAGTAGTAAAATGGGTAATATTGGTAGTAGCAGTAGTCATATTGGTGGTAGTAGTCGTCATATAGGCATTAGTAGTAGTAGTATTGTAGTAGTAGTAGCAGTCATATTGGGAGTAGTACTTGTTATATTGGTGGTAGTAGTAGTATTGGCAGCTGTAGTATTGGAAGTAGAAGTAGTGGTATTGGTAGTGGCAGTGTTAGTAGTAGTCGTATTGATAGTAGTATTGGTAGTAGTAGTAGTAGTATTGGTATTATCGGTAGAAGTAGTAGGATTGGTTTTGTCGGTAGTAGTGGTAGTACTGGTTGTAGTAGTAATGGTTGTAGGAGTATTGGAAGTAGTAGTAGTAGTATTGGTGATAGTAGCAGTAGTAGTGAAAATGGTAGTAGTAGTAGTCATATTGGTAGCAGTGGTAGTAGTAGTCGTATTGGTGGTAGTAGTAGTCATAGTAGTGGTAGTAGTAGTCGTATTGTTTGTAGTTGTAGTTGCCATATTGGTAGTAGTTGTAGTAGTAGTAGTCTCAGTTGTATTGGTAGTAGTAGTCATAGTAGTAGTAGTAGTTGTAGTTGCCGTATTGGTAGTAGTAGTAGTAGTAGTAGAAGTCGTATTGGTCATAGTAGCAGTATTGGTCATAGTAGTAGGAGTAGCAGTATCAGTCATAGTCACCTTAGTCGTATTGGTAGTATTAGCAGTAGTAGTAGTAGTAGCCATATTGGTCATAGTAGTAGTAGTTGTAGTGGTAGTAGTAGTAGTATTGTTTGTAGTTGTAGTTGCCATATTGGTAGTAGTAGTAGTAGTAATAGTAGTAGTTGTATTGGTTGTAGTAGCAGTATTGGTCATAGTCACCGTAGTCGTATTGGTACGAGCAGTAGTAGCAGTAGTACTAGCAGTAGTAGCAGTAGTAGTAGTAGTAGTACTAGTGAGATGGCGTCTATCTCAGCGTCTCTCTGCAAAGGTCGTGACCCCTCAGGATTCCACGGAAAGGAAGACGACTCAGAAATCAAGTCATGGAGGAGAAAATGGGGAAACAAAAAAATGCAGAAGACGTGACGTTTCTTCCTATTTGGTGCAAAATCAAAAAGAAATAAAAAGGAGAAACTGGAGTCGCAAAGTGAAATCAAACAAAGGCAAAAGATTCCCTTGGCGGGTCACATGACCTGGCCATTACACTTTCACCGCCGTGACCCCATTTTTGTTTTCTTTTAGCTATTAGCTCATCGCTAACTTGGTCTTCCTCCTGCGCGCTAAAACCGTTAAAGTCGTCTTCTTCCGTTTCAGAATTGAATTTCACTGTGATTTCATTGTTCTGATGTGACGAGGCTAAATGTTTTAGCGTTGTGAAGCCCCCCCCCCCCCCCCCCCCCCCCCCCCCCCAAAAAAAAAAAAAAACTTAAATTAGCCACTAATTTTGGCTAATCGTCCAACAAAAAAAAGTAGCGGCTAATCATCCGGAAAACACTGTAAATTCAGTTTTCCTTTTCCGCCAAATGTAAATCAAATTTGCAAAAATACATCTCATTCCAACCCGAAAAGTCAAAAACCCCAAACCCCAAATTTCTGGCCTTTCAAATCTTTTACCGTCTTAATCTCTCCGCCTTGTAAAATACAAAAAAAAAAAAAAAACAATGCATGAAATGACTTTTAAAATAAGTTTTCTTGCTTTCGTCCCCTTTCCGTAAACAAAGTCCATGTGGTTGAGATGAAGAACGACACTGACGGACGAGGAAACTCGAGATATTTAGATATTTCCTTCCCACCGGCGGGTCTGTCGGGTTTTTCTTTTGACAGGGACGGTCTGGAAAACAGCACCGCTGACTTGGAAACACATTTTTTACCTCCTTCCTTCTCATATTATCCATAATATCCCCTCTGGTAGGAGGTTCTGGTCCATCAGGACAAAAAAACTACCCGCAACAAAAGTCCCTGGTCCCCTATTGACTCTATCCTGACCCTTCGATTGCACTGCTGGACCACCAACCACAATCGCCCTGGTTTCGCTAACCGCTAATCCAAGCACCGCTAACTCCTTAGAGTTGCAAAAGTACTTGGCGATGATAGCACGTCTGATTCTTCCAGTAGTACCGTATTTTGCGGACCATAAGGCGCGCTGCATGATAAGGCGCGTGATAAAACATACCGTATCCAAAGCCAAACAAAGCAATCAGTTTAGTCTAACTTTATTAATCTTGGAAACTCTGGTCTACTTGGTGTTCTTCATCGACTTGCTTCCTCCACTTCCGTAACATTGATTCATTCATGTTGAATTCTTTGGTGGCTGCTCTGAACTCCGCTTCGTAAGCATGTCTCTTAACAGGTACCACTTTTGGGAGTCCTCAAAAACACAAGTGTACTGCTATGATAAAAAGTGGTGGAGGTAAGCGTACCACATACTGTTAGGGGACATCTGAAGTTAATGCCAGGTTAGAACAACGTTGTCTTCCACCACTGCATAATAAGTTCCCTGGAGGTTCACTGATGCCAAGGTGACCCGATAGGTAGCCTATTTTGTGGACCATAAGGCGCATGACAAAACATACCGTATCCAAAGCCAAACAAAATAGTCAGTTTAGTCCGACTTCATTAATCTTGGAAACTCCATTGATTCATTCAGGTTGAACTTTTTGGCAGCTGCTCTATTCCCGTCATCTACTGCGGGACCGATAGCCTCGAGGTTGAATTCCACATTGTAAGCATGTCTCCTAACAGGTGCCATTTTTGAGGGTTGCGTAGGAGAGAAACGTACCATGTAACACTCTCTGCTTGGTTTATGGTTGCCAGCGATAGCGGACACCTGCAACAACGTTGTAGTCCAGCACTACATCATTTGTTATCTAACGCTGTCAACCGGAGCCGCTTTACTACAACGTCCCCGTGCCAGGTGGGAACCGTCGGACAATCGATCAAGCGGAGCGGCTCGGTCGCTTACCAAAGTGGCGCTAAAGCATTCTGACAGATGTTTGAGCGCAGCGTACCGCGTAAAACTGGTTGGAGGTCAGTAAGCACAACAAGAGTTCATGCGTAAGGCTGATTTTTTTTACAGCATTTTAAGTGCGCCTTATAGTGCGAAAAATAGGGTACATGTATGTCCGTAAGGTGACCTTGAATGTTGACTAAGGTGCCGATCATAACGATCTAAAATGATGACAAATGATGAAACTCAACAGAAAGCAGCCCAAACTATTTAGAAACAAGCGGTTTGGAGGTTTATTTCATTCGCCTGCGGTCTTTTTTACCCGTAGATAATGGAGGTATCGGAGTTCCCGCAGAAGGGGAATAAATGGTAGAACGTCATCAATAACGGCTGAACTTCCCATTGAAAGCATTCACGGGTACATTTGCCACGTTTAGTAGATTTTATTTCTTTTATCATGTCGGGAACGGTCCGACAAGCAATCGAGCGGAGCCGCCAAGTCGCGTTTTGACAGATTTTTGGGCGCAGTGTACCACGTAAACTTGATTTGGAGGTCGGTAAGCGCGACGAGAATTCACACGTAAAGCGCACGGAGGATTTTTAAGAAAATTTAAGGATTGGCTCTGAGCTACAATTTCTTCCAAACACTTCCTGCTGAGCCACAGGACATATTGTACGTTTTCAGTCCATGCGTGCTAACAACTGATATCTTGTCTGTTTATTGAAGCTAGTTTCTTGTTGGGATTTTGTGCTTTTTTTTTTTTTTTTTTTTTTTTTTTTTTTTTTTTTTTTGAAAAGGTTTTTCTTTAAAAAAAAATAATAATAATAATTCACTGAAAGTTTCAAATAAGTCACTGCAGCATGTTTTTTTTTCCTTAAAAAAAAAAAAGCTTAAAAATCAAAAATGATGTTTAAAAATTCCGACATTTTGTAAAAACAGTCAACTTTCTCCCAAAACAATGAAAAGAAAAAAAATAATTGTTTATCATCTATACAAAGGCGTGTCATCGAACGTGTTTCATCATTTCACAAACACGTTGCAAAGGAATTATAAATTTAGAAGTAAAAAAAAAAAAAAGTTGTGAAACGTTTTACATTTGAAAAGACACCAAACGCAACACGGTGACGTCACCATGACTCATCCTGCTGACATTTAATATTTACAAACCTCACATATGGACGATTTTTTTTTTTAAAAAAAGCAGAAACTGTAACTTTTTGTCAATTTTTTCATTTGATAAAAACTGTTTTAACATGAAGCAACCTATTTTTTGTGAGGAGGGAAAAGAAATAATTAGAAAGTTGTTGTTTTTTTTCCCCCAGTAAAACGAGAGAAAAGTGAAGAAACAAAAAAAAAAGTGTTCTCTTTTCAGCTGCGGAGGAGTGATTGACATCTCACAGAAAACTAACAAAAAATAAAAAATAAAATAACACAAATAAAAGGATTAAAAAAATCCTCCACTTGATATTCAGTTGTTTTTTTTTTTTCTTTTAAATTAAATATTTTTCGGTCTGAAAAAGTTTTAAAAAAGTCACCCGGATACCAGAAGACGCCGGATTCGGAGATGCAACTTTAAATTCGACCCTCCGCCGAGGAAGAAAAGTCCAATTTTGGTGATTTTTAAAAGCAAAACACGATTTTTTGGTCAAGTTTCCTCGCCTGGTTGCGCCTGTTTACCCGCAGGCTGCAGCCGCTTCACGGACAAACACGACCGCCTTCGTCCGGTTTACCGGATATTAACGGCGGGATTCAAACCCGCCGACCGGCGTCCCGGTGCGGGAACTCACCGTCATGCTCCCCCGCAGGTCGCGTCTCCTTTCCCGGGTTTGTCAAACCCGTCCAAAGTTTTCTTCATGAGACGCACCGACATTCCTGCTTCCGCTTCCTGGACCCCGCAGCGGCGTGGAGGCGGCGGGGAAACAGCGCCCTCTAGTGGTCAGATTGGGGAAGTGCAGCCCCGGTTTTGCAAGTACACACACACACACACACACACATATGCATACACGGAGGGTTACGTAACTGGAAACAAATTGAAACACGAAGGTTTGAGCGATGGAGAGAAACTATTGTGTTTATTGGATTTGTGTGAATATAATCATGTTTATGCTGCCTTTTTTATTGTTGATACTGTAAACATTTTGAATCTTTGGATAAGATAAATGGGGAAATTTCTACCAAGGCGTATCCACCTTCTCAGTTATCCTCCTTTATCACACCAACTCACTTCATATCTTCTCTGACTATGTCCATAACAGCATGGGGGAAAAAAAAGACAGTAAGGGTGGACAACTTAAACGATAACAACAGGGATGGGAACTTCATATCCTCTCTCAGAATGTCCATCAGTTTTCTCTTTGGTCTTCCTCCAGCAACCTTCTACCCAGATCTTCACAGAACAGAGGAGTGTTCATGTCCAAACCATCTCAGTTATCGTTTTGTCTCGAGCATACATGTCCTGCACCCCCGTGACAAATTCTTCTTTTTCTTTGGCCTTTACCTTCAGGTCACTCCACCTTCTCCATCCAATCCCATTCTCTGTATCCTCCTCTCTCACATTAACTAACTTCATATCCTCTCTCGCTACGTCCATAACAGCATGGGGGGAAAAAAGACAGTAAGGGTGGACAACTTAAACGATAACAACAGGGATGGGAACTTCATATCCTCTCTCAGGACATCTATCAATCTACTCTTTGGTCTTCCTCCTGCCTGGCAGATCTACCTTAAGCAACCTTCTACCCAGATCTTCACCATGATATGCAAACCATCTCAGTCATCGCTTTGTCTCGAGCATACATGTCCTGCACCCCTGTGACAAATTCTTCTTTTCCTTTGGCCTTACCCTCAGGGGTCAATCCACCTTCTCCATCCAACCCTATTCTCTGTATCCACCTCTCTCATACCATCTAACTACATATCATCTTTCGTTATGTCCATAAATCTTCTCTTTGGTCTTCCTCTGGACCTCCAATTCCGGCATCCGTCTGCCAATATATTCACTCCAGCCAACCGACATTGAAGCAGAAGAGGACGGCGTCAGCATCAGAGATGGACAGCAGATGCAGGTTGTCGTAGAACGGAGAACTTTTGTGACAAATAATAGGAAAAAGCAAGTGTGGACGGGACAGTGGTGAGCACTTCAGCCTCACAGTGAGAAGTTCCCTGGTTGGATTCACACAGGAGGTCTGTGTCTGTGTGGGGTTCCTCAGGGTTCCTGCCAAAGTCCTACACATGCAGGAGGTACTCTGGAGAACCTCAATTGTCCGATGTAGGAATGAGAGGGTCAAGACATGTATGCCTCCATGTGACAGGTTGAAGAGTAGTATGCCATGTGACACGTAAATGAGAGGGTGAATGGTTTTATGTCTCCATATGACGTGAGAAGGATCAGGAATGAGTCCATCGGAAGGACAACACATGTTAGATGTTTTGTTGAGAAGGTTAGATATGGTTGGGTCGCATCCAGAGGAGAGATAGTCAATATATTGTGGCTGGAATTGGAGGTCTAGAGGAAGACCAAAGAGAAAATGTCTGGACATGGAGGACATGAAGTTAGTTGGTGTGAGAGAAGAGACAGAGAATAGGGCTAGATGAAGAAGGTTGATTTGCTGTGACGACCCCTGAAGGGAAAGAGGAATTTGTCAAAGGGTGCAGGACATGTATGACCGAGACGAAGCGATGACTGAGATGGTTTGGACATGAACACTCCTCTGTTCTGACAGGAATGGAGGTGGTTGATTGGTTGAGGCGAGCCCAAAGGACAAGAGGAAGAAGTAGATGTGTAAATGAGAGGGCGACACTTGTATGTCTAGACGGGAGGTCCTAGCCTTATGTCGGAATTCTGCTCCTACGATTTGACATAATGCGATTTCAGCCGTACATAGGAACAATAACAGGCAGCAATAATAGGCAATAATAATAAAAATAAAAATAACCAGAACAAATTAATCGTTCATTTTATTCTCCTGTTTATTCTAATAAAAAAAATATTAAAATACGAATAAGAACAATAATAATAATATAATGATTATAATAATAATATCGATAATAATAAAAATGATAATGATGATGATATTTATTAGCATTATAATCATCCTCATAACATTATGATGATAATAAAATAATAATGATGATAATAGTGCTTATGATGTTAATAATCATAAAACGTAATAATTACAATCATAATAGCAATGATAATGACGATTATGATGGTGCAAATAATAATAACAAGCATAATAGTATAATGGTTATAAAAACAACAATACTAATAATAAAAATGACGATGATCGTGATGTAAAAATTATAAAAATGATTAGAATTCTGATAAGAACAATAATGATCATTTAATAATAATAACAATAATAATGATTATGATAGTGACGTTAATAATAATAATCCCGTGACAGGAGGCGTCATTATGCGGGAAACTAACTAATAAATTGAATAAAGTTATATTAAAATCGAATGTAGCATTTATTTAAAGTTTTCTCTGTGTTTATATTTTCAAAATGTTTTCCTAAATAGAATAAATAAATACATTTTAATTGTCATTATGCAGGCACAGGGAAATTTTACACTTTTTAAACTGCATTTCCTTGCCCTGCAACATGTACTTATTAATGACAGTAAAGTTTAATCCAGTTTAATTTAATATTTTCTCACTTTCAGTTAAATTATTCCAGTGAGTCACATTGCAGTACCAAATATGGCCACTAGATGGCGCTAAATTACCGCTGTTCTGTGGAAGATGAACTTCAAATGAAAACCAACGTCTTTTTAAAAAGGGTTTAAATCTCCAGGTTCCAGATTACCGGATGACTCTTGAAAAAAAACTGTGTTTTTAACTCAAATTATAAATTAAAAACATCGCATGAAGAAACTTTCGTTCTGACGGCTAAAAAAAAAAATCAAAATTGACAAAGAAATCAGGTTCTTATATAAAAATCCCATTTAGTCTCTGATCAACACTCAATATCATATTATGTGTGTGTTCAGTGTTTGCTTCCTTGGTTGTATCTATTAGGTAACCCGACCCCACACACACACACACACACACACACACACACACACACCCTGCCAAACGGCGTAATTATTCATATTCCCCTTGTTTCCATCGAAACTCTCACTTGGCTTTTAAATAATGCAGGACGTTTTGTCGCCCATGAATCTTTTCCAAAGCATCACCTTGTTTCTATCTTTATTTTTTATTTACTGAAATACTTATAAAATCACATCAGAAATTGTTAAGGGGGCAAATTATTTCGAGGAAAGCGATCGTAAAAGTTGCATCTTCTTTAAAAAAGAAAAATAATAAACCTTTACCTTTTGGCTAAGAGAGCTGAGTAACATTTATTAACATTAGCTAAAAGGTCACGACTTTGTCAAGCAAATAAATAAAACTTCTCTTCGTCACTTACAGAGTAAAATGTCATAAATATAATTACTGTGATAGTAAAACTACAAACTTGAACAAATATTGGTTGTTTGCAAGGGGAGCTTAATTATATATTAGCATCATCTGAGCAATAAAACGGATATTAGTACCTTATTAACTGTCCTCTAGCTAACATTTATATTAGCACTTTACTGTTACAGTAACTTACATGGATATTAGCATCTTAACCGTACCTTAGCTAACACTTATATTAGCACCTTATGGCCACTATAACTTACATAGATATTAGCATCTTAACTGTCTGCTAGCTAACATTTATATTAGCACCATATCTCTACTATAACTTACATGGATATTAGCATCTTAACTGTACGCTAGCTAAGGCTTATAATAGCACTTTATCGTTACACGGACCTTCATGGATATTATCATCCTACTCTCCACGAGCTACAACTTATATTAGCACCATATCTCTACGATAATTTACATGGATATTAGCATCTTACCTGTCCGCTAGCTAACACTTATATTAGCATCTTGTCTTGTTCATGGATATTAGCATCTTAACTGTCTGCTCGCTAACATTTGTATTAGCACCATATTTGTACTATTACTTACATGGATATTACCATCTTACCTGTCCGCTAGCTAACACTTACATTAGCATCTTGTCTTGTTCATGGATATTAGCATCTTAACTGTCTGCTAGCTAACATTTATATTAGCACCATATTTGTACTATAACTTACATGAATATTACCATCTTAACTGCCCGCTAGCTAACACCTATATTAGCATCTTATATTTACAATAACTTACACAGATATTAGCATCTTAACTCTTTGCTAGCTAACTCTTGGCAGCTTATCCCTTCATAATTTACATGGAAATTGGCATTTTAGCTATGTACTAGCTTGTGTGGATATTAGCAGCTGGCGGTTGCCGAAATGTCCGCTACCTAGCCTCTTGCATAAATGTCTTGATAGCTGCATAACTGTCCGCTAGCTAGCATTGCTACAAGAAAAACCACAATATTTAATATTTCAGATGTACTTATCAGTCTTTCAGTTAATTAAAAAAAAAAAATCAGCTTTTCTTAAAAGCCCATTCATTTACATTACTTGTATTTAAGTGGAAAAAAAAAAATACATAAATGAATTGAATTCATTATAATTTGTGTGATTATTAACTTGAGCGGTGCTTCTGTTACTTGAAAAGTGGCTCCAGAAAGATGTTATTTAAACGTTTGAGGCGAAATATGGTTTAAAAGATGGAAAACCGAAGCCTCCGAGGCGTAAAACCTTGTTTTATCAGCTTTTATCAGCTTCTCCCGACTGCTCTCCATCTTTAGCTCTGAGTCGGATTGATTTTATGTTAACCATTAGCTGTCCAAAGACCAACACACACACACACACACACACTTATGCGGGTGCTCTGAAGTCGCCCGGTGACTTCCTGGCAACCGATTCATCGTCGCCGTAGCGACCGACTAATTTGGCGCAAATTCATGTTTAAAGTCCGCCGATTCATTCATATAGTGGATATTAGCATCGTAAATATCTGCTAGCTAACACCGGCATTATCATCTTAACTGATTGGCTAACATGGATACTATTCATCTTTACTGTCTGCTAGCTAATAAGCTAATACTTACATTAGGATGTTAACTGTCCACTGGCTAATATAAATATTAACTTCTAACTGTCTGCAGGAAAACGTGGCTATTTGTACTTTAAATGCTAGCCAGCATGGATATTAAAATATAATCTGTCCGCGAGCTAATATAGATATTACCACTTTAGTGTCTGCTAGCTAGCATGGACATTAGCATATTTTAGCCCACTAGTTAAATTGTTTATTTGTACATTAGCACCTTACCTGTCTGCTTACTAGCATGGATATCATTCATTTTGACTTTCCAGTAGCTATAGCGGATATTAGCATCTCAAAAGTCCACTAGTTGAAATGGACAGTAGCTCTGTAACTGCCCACTAGCTAACATGTGTTTTAGATTCCTATCTGTCTGCTAGCTAACATTGATAGTAGTAACATCTTAACTGTCCACTAGCACAAATGGACATTAGCATCTAATTGGTCCGCAAGTTCACATTAGCACCTTTATGTTGATCTCTTTCCTCTTTACCTTTTGGCTTTAGCCTTCAGGGTCCGCCATTTATGTTAGCGCCTTGTCTCTGACATGGATATTTGCATCTTAACTGTCCACTAGCTAACACTTATATCAGCACCTTGTCTTTATGCTAGCCTTTATGGATATTAGCATCCTTACTGTCTAATAGCTAACACTTATATTAGCACCTATCTCTAGAATAACTTAAACTTACATGGATATTAGCATCTAAACTGCCTGCTGAGTAACACTTATATTAGCACCTTATCTTTAAGCTAGCCTTCATGGATATTAGCATCCTTAATGTCCACTAGCTAACACTTATATTCCCCCCTTATCTTTATGCTAGCCTTTATGGACATTAGCATCCTTACTGTCCACTCGCTTACACTTATATTAGCACCTTATCTCTACAATAACTTATACTTACATGGATATTAGCATCTTACCTGCCCGCTAAGTAACACTTATATTAGCACCTTATCTCTACAATAACTTATATTGAAATTATCACATTAGCAATTAAAATTATCTTGATAGCTACATAACTTTTCACTACCTAGCATTGCTACAAGAAGAACCACAACATTATTCTTATATATTATCTTTAACTTTTTTTTTATTTTTATTTTTTATAAATTTTAATAAATTTAATTTAATTTTTTTGCAGTTTTTCTTCAAAGCCCACTCATTTTACATTAGCGGTATTTTAGTGGAATTAAAATTCCTCTGACTGCTCCTCATCTTTGGCCGAACCCTCCTAGCCGACGAAGGGATTGACTTTATGTTAACCATTAGCTGTCCAGAGACACACACTGATGGACACACACACACACACACACACACACACATATGCAGGTGCTCTGAAGTGGCCCGGTGACTTCCTGGCAACTGCTTCATCATCGCCATAGCGACCGGCTCGCTCGGAGCAAAGTCCCGTTTAAAGTCCGTCGCCGGTCAGAAGTCCCGTCCCAATTCGGGAGGCGCACACTTTGAGCGCTTGTTGCCTAGCAACAAGCCCATAACTAGGACACATATGTTTTATCTTTGTCTTTTTGTATTCGGTCAACAACTATTATATGATTTAATTAAATCCTGGCGATGTGTTACTTTGCAGACAATGTTGATGGATAAAGCAGTCGCTCCGCAAAGAGTACAAATTCCAATCGTACCAAGAAACGGTGATGAAGGCGACTCGACACTTCAGGTGACCTGGAAAAACGTTGTTTTGGCTGCACAGGAGGTACAAGATGGTAGTCCAAAGGGGTCAAAAGGGCAAAACTAAGGGACGCGAAGAGGGTTATCATCCTTGGAAATGTAAACAATTAAAAAAAATCCGGTGAATTCCACTCTAAATGTCTCTCGCGGTGATTGAACTGGTCTGAAAATACATTTCTTTAACAAGATAATAGAGTGTCTTTCCAAACGAAACTGCAAGAAGAGCTACTATTACTGTATTTTTCGCACTATGAGGCGCATTTAAAATCCTGTAAGGCGCATTTAAAACTTCGGTTGTCCACTGTTGGCAACGATTAACCAATCAGAGGTCTGACACTTTTTGTACAGGAACAGTTCCAATGACCAAAAGACAGGAGTCAGAGCTGGAGGTTGCAGAGATGAAGATGTTGAGGTTCTCTTTGGGAGTGACCAGGATGGAGAGGATCAGGAATGAGTCTATCAGAGGAACAGCACATGTTAGATGTTTTGGAGAGAAGGTCAGAGATGGTTGGGTCATGGACAGAGGAGGGATAGTGAATATATATGTAGATGGAGGCTGGAATTGGAGATCTAGAGGAAGACCAAAGACAAGATAGGAGGTTAAAAGTTTGATGGAGAAGGTTGATTCGCTGTGGAGACCCCTGAAGGGAAAAGACCAGAGGAAAAGAAGAGTTTGTCACAGGGGGTGCAGGACATGTATGGCCGAAACAAAGTGCTGACTGAAATAGTTCGGACATGAACACCCCTCTTCTCATGTCCAAATCATGGTGCAGATCCGGGTAGAAGGATGGACAGAGGAGGGAGAGGGAAGATATTGGTATATGGGTGCTGGATTTGGAGGTCCAGAGGAAGACCAGAGAGAAGATTTATGGACGTCGTGAGAGAAGATATGAAGTTAGTTGGTGTGAGAGAGAAGGATCCAGAGAATAGGGTTAGATGGAGAAGGTTGGTTCACTTTGGTGACCCCTGAAGGGAAAAGCCCAAAGGAAAAAAAGAATTTGTCCCAGGGGTGCAGGACATGTATGACCGAAATGAATGTATCTATGTATGTGGTTCTGAGATGGTTATTTGGTTGAGTGGTCACTTATGACTTCCGACTACTGGTGCTTCGGATCTTCAGTGACTGAATTGCACTTCTTGTAAGTTGCTTTGGATAAAAAGTGTCTGTTCACGTCCAAACCATGATGAAGATCTTGCATCAACAAGCATCAACTTAAACCCCAACATTCATGACTCGCTACAATATCTTATCTTCTGTTGTCTGTTGTGCAGGTATCAGAGAGGAGGATGCTCAGGAAGCTCCTCAGCATCTTGGACAACATCCACCCCCCCCTTCATGCACCACTGACGTCCTGTCAGAGCTCTTTCAGTCGTAGACTGATACCACCAAGGAGGTCCTTCCAACCTGAGGCTATCAGACTTTTTAATTCCTCTCCCTTCAGCCGCAGGGAACCTTAAAATCTTAAAACCTCCAAAAAAAAAAAAAAAAAAAAAAAATCTCTCACCCACTTACTGTAACTTGCAATAATTTGATTTTTCATAATTTATCTGTATTTATGTTCATAACTGTGAAATATTTCATTTCATAACAGCTACATGTTATACAATTTTCTACTATTATTTATTATTGTTATATTTTTCTTGTAACTCTGGCATAACAATTTCCTTCAGGATAAGTAAAGTTATTCTTATTCTTATTCTTATTCTTATTCTTATTCTTGTCTTTTATTCTTGTTTTTATTCTTATTCCTATTCTTGTTTTTATTCTTATTCTCTATTCTAATTCTTATTCTTATTCTTATTCTTATTCTTATTCTTATTCTTATTCTTATTCTTATTCTTATTCTTATTCTAGCCCAAAGGAAAAGAAGAACTTGTCACAGGGGTGCAGGACATGTATGACCAAGACAAACTGATGATTTGGACACGAACGCTCCTCTGTTCACGTCCAAATCATGGTGAAGGGTAGAAGGTTGCTGAGGATGAAGCTGCCAGGCAGGAAGTCCAGAGGAAGACTAAGGAGAAGATTTATGGACGTAGTGAGAGAAGATATGAAGTTAGCTGGTGTGAGAGAGGAGGATCCAGAGAATAGGGTTAGATGGAGAAGGTGACCCCTGAAGGGAAAAGGCCAAAGGAAAAAAAGAATCGGTCACAGGGGTGCAGGACATGTATGACCGAGACAAAGTGATGATGGTGACAGGAACACTCCTCTGTTCACGTCCAAATCGTGGTGAAGATCTGGGTAGAAGGTCGCTGAAGGTGGAGCCGCCAGGCAGGAGGTCCAGAGGAAGACCAAGGAGAAGATAGATGGACGTCGTGAGAGACGATATGAAGTTCCCGTCCCTGATGATGGAGATGGAGAAGGGAAAACACAAAGCAGGGAAAAAAAAAGAAGATTATATTAAATATAATAAGATAACAAAAAAATAATCATGAAAGTTTCCGCATTTGGGGTTTGAACGTCAAACGTCAACATCCGCAGTGTTATTCCACGGGACGGCTTCGGCGGGGCGACTGCGCATGCGCAAAAACGCGGCGACAGATGGTCAAGTCGCTTCACAAAAGAGAAAAAAAAAAAAAAGAGAGAGAAAAAGAGAAAGAGAATAAAAAAGAGAGAGAGAGAAAGAAAGAGAGGGAAAAAAAAGAGAGAGAGACTTTGGCTAAGACAAATGGAAGATTTGTCACGTGATCCCCGGGGCCGTTTTAGTGACGTAAGCACCATATGGCGCGTGCCGCCGGGGTGGGGGTGGGGGGGGGGCGTGGCTCCTGATTGGCTAATTGATATGCGCGAACACGCGCGCGCCTCCACGCGCGCTATAAAGAGCCGCTCGGCACGCACGCACGCCTCACAGACGGTGGCTCGCGCGCGGCCACACACCGGAAGAAGAAAATAATAAAGAAAATTAAAAAATAAAAATCAAATTGATTTTAAAAAAAACACGCGCGTCTGACATGCAGGCGATCTGACGGGCATCGCAAAACAGGTAGGACACTTTTATTGATTAATAACCGATATCTGATCAATAACCTCCGTTATTCGTCTTTAAATCTGAGCTCGCGGCCTCCTTTTTTAAACCTTGATATCGAAACGATGATCGATTAAAGTTTGCATCGAAGCAAAAAGCTGCGTTTGTCATTTTATTATTATTATGTTTTTTTCCACCAGAATAAAATAAATTTTTATCATTTCCCGTTCAATTTATTGATTTTTTTTTAAACTTTCACCCCACTCCCGTGATCGATAACACCAACCCATAAAACGCCCTCAATCATTGTTAATCGATAATAAACTTGTTGTATCGGTTGTGTTTTTATTTATTGTTTCTTTTTTTTAATCGAAGATTTTGAAATTCGCAAAATATTTTTTTCCCCATTTCGTCCTTTAAATCCGAAAACAGGCCGAGACCACGCACACACACACACACACACACACACACACACACGAAATATATGTTTATTACTATGTAATTACATTATTACTATTACTGTGTAATTATTGTAAATTTAATTACATTTTCCCGACGGTAAATATTGCACATTGATATTTAAAAAAAAAGGTAATTTTACGGTCAATCTATCCATTTATTTATCAATGTAAATAGAATTGAGGTGTTTTTATTTTTATTTTTAACGTTGCAAATGCGCATTAAAAGCTCGCTTTAGGTATCAATGGTTATAATTAATTTCTAATTTAACAGAGTTGATTCTAAATAAATAAAAGAGAAGTTTCTTTATTTTCTTTCGGGTTCTTATTCTCAGCGAAGTGCGTTATTTCCGCGTTTATCCTATAAAATACAAATACGTAAAAAGACGAATTGTGAATTATACTCGAATAATAAGTTATTATATTCAGATTTTTTTTTAATTAAGTTAAATGGCCTTTTCTTTTTTTTTTCCTTTTTAATAAATATCCACTAGAAATGATTATTTTCCCTTTTCTTTTTCGCAAGGTTCCCAAAGTTGCGTGATGACCCGGTCGGTGCGGGAGGATGCGTTGTGCGGGGAGGCGGAGGAGCAGCGGGAGCTTTGCAGCCCCGCAGGTGCAGGAGGAGGAGGAGATGGAGGAGGAGAAGGAGAAGGTGGAGGGATGGAGGAGGAAGGAGAACATCGCATGGAGGAGGAGGAGGATGAAGAAGAGGAAGACGAGGAGGAGGAAGAGGAGGACGGGGAGAACAAGCCTAAAAGACGCGGGCCGAAGAAGAAGAAGATGACGAAGGCGCGGCTGCAGAGGTGAGGAGGAGCAGGAGGATCTTCTCCGGCTTTCTAAGCGAGGAGGCTCGAATTTGCCTCCGATTTTTTCATGCATTTGGTGGATTTTATTCCCCTGAAATGCTGCAGATTCCGTGAACCGCACATTAGCGCCCTCTAGCGGACGCGGATGGTACTGCTGTAGATATAACAAAATAAAACAAAATAAAATAAAATGATCAAAAATAAATTCAAGGGGGTGCCGTTCATGCATTTTGTTCTTGTGGGAAAGATAAATGCATGAAAGTTAAATAAGATCAAACAAAAATAAGTACATTTAAGATGACCCTTCATGCGCTTTATTATTGTGGGGAAGATAAATGCATTAAAAAACAAATCAAAAGAAATAAAAGAAAGGAAAAGATATCAAAGAATCCCGTTATTGCTCTTTGTAATTTCAGGAATGAAAAAGGTAAATATAATACTGTAAACTATAAAAAAAAGAAATAAAATGAAATAAGATTGAATAAAATTAAATGAATTTAAGATGTCCTCTCATGCTCTTTACTAATTTGGGAAAAACAAATAAAATAAAATAAAATAAAATAAAATAAAATAAAATAAAATAAAATTATAAAAAATAAATTCAAGGGGCTGCCGTTCATGCATTTTCTTCTTGTGGGAAAGATAAATGCATGAAAGTTAAATAAGATCAAACAAAAATAAGTACATTTAAGATGACCCTTCATGTGCTTTATTATTGTGGGGAAGATAAATGCATTAAAAAACAAATCAAAAGAAATAAAAGAAAGGAAAAGATATCAAAGAATCCCGTTATTGCTCTTTGTAATTTCAGGAATGACAAAGGTAAATATAATACTGTAAAATATTATAAAAAAAAGAAATGAAATGAAATAAGATTGAACAAATTAAATAAATTTAAGATGTCCTTTCATGCTCTTTACTAATTTGGGACAAACAAATTTATTAATTAAACTAAAATAAAATAAAATAAAAAACTAAACTAAACTAAAATAAAATAAAACAAAACAAATTAAAATAAAATAAAATGAAGAAGCCCGTTAATGCTTTTTATTATTTCAGGAAAGACAAAAGAAATATAATTTTATAAAATACCACAAAATTAATATAAAATATAATAAAATGAGTAAACTTATGATGACCCTTCATGCTCTTTATTATTGTGTGAAAGATAAATGGATTGAAATAAAATAAAATAAAATAAAATTAAATAAAAGAAAAGAAAAGAAATCAAAGAATCCCGTTATTGCTCTTTGTAATTTCGGTCAAGAAAAAGGTAATTATAATATTGTAAAATATTTCAAAAAAGAAATAAAATGAAATAAGATTGAACAAAATTAAATGAACTAAAATTAAAACTAAATCTAAGATGTCCCTTCATGCTCTTTACTACTTTGGGAATGACAAATGCATCAAAATAAAATAAAATAAAATAAAATAAAATAAAATAAAATAAAATAAAATAAAATAAAATAAAATAAAGAAGCCCGTAAAGTAAAACTATATGATAATTGTGAGGAAATTAAAAAAAAAAAATCCTGAAAAATGACATGAACATTATGTAAAAAAAACCTGGGAAAGAGCTTGATAATATAAGAAAAAAAAAAAAAAATTAAAGGTTAAAAAAAAAATCCCTATTCCGGGGATTAGACCCCAATTTCAGTATGTTTTTTTTTTCTCCCCCTAAATATATCTCTACTTTTATACCTAACCTGTCCAGTAGAGGGGAATTGTAACATGAGCACACTCACGATTGGCCAATTAGCTTTTTTTTCATTATTTATTGATTTATTTTCTCTAAAAAACCAATCATCAAGGTGAGCCCTGGACAGACGTGACTGGATTGTAGATTTTACTTTTGTAAATCATCCTCAAAATAGGCCATCGGATATTGTGGCGCGGAAACGTACCATGGCGGCGATTAGCTTCTCTTCCGAAACGTCGTCAGAATGTTCGCCAAATGTTCAGAACTCGCTCAGCCAATAAAATGACGGCTAATCGTTGACTTTGAGGAAGTGCTTCCAAGAAGTGTGTCCTCATATGAGGACGTCAGGGGTCGTGCCGGTTTTGGAGTTGTTTTTGCCGAAAACAAATTTTTGTTTGGCTAACCCTCGTCGTGTTCGCGCAGGTTCAAGATCCGTCGAATGAAAGCCAACGCCCGCGAGAGGAACCGTATGCACGGGCTGAACGACGCCCTGGAGAGCCTTCGGAAGGTCGTCCCTTGTTACTCCAAAACCCAGAAGCTGTCCAAGATCGAGACGCTCCGCCTGGCCAAGAACTACATCTGGGCGCTGAGCGAGATCCTGCGCTCCGGGAAGGCGCCCGACCTGATGAGCTTCGTCCAGGCGCTTTGCAAAGGTCAGGGGCGCGACCATTCACTTGCACATTCACACATCTTATAGAGCAGGTACCGGTACAGGTCCACCGATCATTTGGTACCAATCGGCAAAGAAAATCTTGGTCCAAACTGTAGTTTATTTCCAAAAACGACCGTTTCCGCCTTTGCCTTACTGCCCCACTTAACTCTGTCGTGCCATTTCACACATCAGATATTACAAACTAGCCCTTGAGGAAAATAAGCCAGAAACAACCTCAAGAGGAAACAACCTCTAACCGGTCGGCGGAAACATTTTCATGCGTGAAACTGGTCCCTGGTCCAAATAAGGTGGGGGATTGCTGATACAGAGGCATACAACTTCTGACCCTCTCATTCACATATCATATTGGGGGATACAACTATTGACCTTCCCATTCAAACGTCATATTGAGGCATACAAGTACTGAAACTCTCATTCAAACGTTATAGTGAGGCATACAAGTATTGAACCTCTTATTCAAATGTCATATAGAGGCATACAACTACTGACCCTCTCATTCACATATCATATGGAGGCATACAACTATTGACCATCCCATTTAAACTTTATATTGAGGCATACAAGTATTGAACCTGTCATTCAAATGTTATAGTGAGGCATACAAGTATTGAACCTCTCATTCAAACGTTATAGTGAGGCATACAAGTATTGAACCTCTTATTCAAACATCATATAGAGGCATACAACTACTGACCATCCCATTTAAACTTTATATTGAGGCATACAACTATTGAACCTCTCATTCAAACGTCATATTAAGGCATACAAGTACTGAACCTCCCATTCAAACATTATATTGAAGCATACAACTATTGACCCTCCCATTCAAACATCATATAGAGGCATACAAGCATTGACCCTCTCATTCCCATATCATATAGAAGCATACAACAATGGAACCTCCAATCAAATGTCATACAGACATACAACTATTGACCCTCCCAGTCACATATATTGAGATGTACAAATATTGACCCTTTCATTTACAGGTAGAACCAACCATTCACTTATACTTATTCACCTATACTTTTTTAGGGTCACTCTGTTTATCCGAGATACGGCAGTACTACAACGACCACGAATAAAAATTACTATAACTATACATATTTGCAAAGTAGAACACTCCTGGTATCACTCCCATCGACGTAGGACGCAGGATATTCAGTGATGACCACCGTAGTCCCACACAGGAACATCATCGCTATTGTTGATATTATTCGTAAACTATGTCGGTTAGCAACGTGCTAAAATCCGATGTAGCGAGCCCTGATTTCACGCGATATTAACGGGTATGGCTTGTGTGCGCAGGCCTGTCTCAGCCGACCACCAACCTGGTGGCGGGCTGCTTGCAGCTCAACCCTCGGACCTTCCTGCCGGAGCAGACGCCGGACCTGCCCGCCCACCTCCCGCCCGCCGGCGCCGCCCCCTACCCCGGACACTTCTCCTACCAGAGCCCCGGCTTGACGGCGGGCCTGCCCAGCCCTCCGTACGGCAGCATGGAACCCTCCCACATCTTCCACCAGGTCAAAGGTCAGCCCTACGGGCCCCTGGAGCCCTTCTTCGACAGCGTCCTGGTGTCGGACGGCCCGGCGTTCGACCCGCCCCTCAGCCCGCCCCTCAGCATCAACGGCAACTTCTCCACGTCCTTCAAGCACGAGGTCGTCGCCGCCTCCGAGTACGACAAGAGCTTCGCCTTCAGCGTGCATTACGGCGGCGGCGGCGGCGGCGGCGGTCATGGCGGCGTCTACGCCGGCGGGGCGCCCAACTCCAGGTGCGGGGAGCCGCAAGTGGACGGGCTGATGGGGTTTGACGGACACTCGCACCACGAGCGGCTGATGAACGCCCAGCTGAACGCCATCTTCCACGAGTCCTGAGGGCGCAAGGGACGGGCTTGGCGGGACGGATCCACCAGAGACGGGTTTCCGTGGGTTTCCACCCGCCGTGGCGTTCAATCCCACTTCCTGTTTGTGTCAGTGACTTTCCCCTGCGAGGGACGGCGGCGGCGGCGGCGGCGCCACGTTGACGATATTACCTTCTGTGTAGTGCTTCGTCCTACGGGAGCAGCTCTCTGAATGTCCATGTCATTATGCTATTGTTTAAAACTAATCAGCAATCAATGAGCAATAATCTGGAGCGAGCTATGCAATTTTGTTACGACGAACCCGAGCGACGCTCGGACGTCGATTCCAAATGTGGAAAAGAATAAAGATTCCTCTATTTTTGTGCTCGGCGGCGGCGGCGGCGGCGGGTGTCGATGTTGGTCACGTTGTTTTTACTTTTTATAATGTTTCCCGTAGCGTTCTGTTAACATTTCATGTGGATCTTGTTCATATTTTATAAGATAGATGTTTATAAATGCCTTTTATTAAAAGGGAACTCGATGTGACTCAACTCAGAGACTAGCTTTATTCGCACTTGCACGCGGCTAAATGGTTTCCATTTTACAAACTAGAAGAAATATAAATATATATAGAAATAAATAAAAATCGAAATAAGAATATAAATAATGCTTATTGGAATTTTACGAATTTTTAAAGTTCGTTAAATCGTAGCATTATTGCGAGCTAGCAAGATGTTCATGAGAATTTAGCATGCAACTGATAGCATCAACGCTAGCTATGTGTGATAACGCTAGGTTGGATGATGATGGTGATATAATGATAACAATAATGACAATAATAATAACAATAACAATAATTTTGATTATGATGATACCACTTCTAACAATAATGATGATAAAAACAACGGTAGCAATGATAATAATGATAATAATAAAATAAAATGATGATGATGGCAATAATAATAACAATAATTTTGTTGATAATGATAATGATAACAAGAGTAGCAATAGTAGTAAATTCTTTTAATCATTTGCATTTAACGGTCGCTTTATTTATTCACAAAACAGCACAAATACAGTCACTCCTCACTTTACGACAACTCAGAGTTGCGACTTTTACCGACATTCATTCAATATTCTGAAGTTGCGACGTCAATGCATGCGCAAGTGGCAGCGCAGCCGAGAGTGTTAGCGTAAGCTACACTTGCTGGGTAAGCTAGCTGGGTACGTAGCTTTACTGAAGCCTATCTTTCATTTTGGATACGTTCAAAAAATATAAGATAATGGGAAATTTTGAAACTAATTATAAGATACAAGAGAAAATAAAAATATAAACAACATGATTAGGTTGGTGAAAAATCGGATTGTTTACATTTTGTTAGCAGTGCATAACATTCATGAGATCAGAGCAGGGATAAGAAATGAAAAGGTATACCGGTTTGAATTTGGAAGATAATGGTATGATAAAAGATCTATAGCAATAACACCAACTCCGTTGTCAACAAGCTAGGCTAACTTGTAGCTTTTCACCGACAGTAGGTTCATATTTAGGCTAGCCTACCGTAAGGCTACGCGGTGTAGCACTTATATACAACGATTTGAGTTGACGTAAAGGGAATTCTTCGCTTAGCGACGAATTCATTCAACGGATCATCGTCGTTAAAAGAGGAGTGACAGTTTTTCAGTGGAGACACTAAATTAAAGATAAATTAAATTAAATTTCTCGGCCAATGACGGCAGGGATAGGCTCCCCAGCTCCCCCCCCCGTCACCCAGAGTGCAGGATTAGCAAAATACATGATGAATGAATGATTTGTAATTTTTTATTTTCAATTAATTCATTAGACCCGCTTTCAAACGGAGACAAAAATCCCCCAAAAAGTGAGATATATTGTGAAGGACAGTTTTCACAGGCCTGCAGGCCGTCGAGATGACCTCGCAAGACTGGTAAAGAAAATGAACAACAACCCGTAAACGTCACGATCGCATTGACAGAGGGATTAACCGTGGCATGTGTGTGTGTGTGTGTGTGTGTGCTAGACGTAGCTCATGGATTACACACCGACTCAGTTTAGCATAATAGACAGGGGAATGTTTCTCACAATAAATGTCCCCAATAGAAATCGCTTCACTAATGTGTGTGTGTGTGTGTGTGTGTGTGTGAAGAGCACAGATGTTCGTTCTGCGGGCAAGATTTTAATTTATGAAAATGATCTTGTTTATGCATGAGAGCCAACCTTCATTCAGTCCTGCTGTGTGTGTGTGTGTGTGTCACCAGGAACAATATGGTGTCCGTATCCCACCATTTAGCCCCCCCTTCTCCGTTAGCGTGGAATAACAATAACAGGAAGCAGGAGGTTTCCCGATCAAACTCCGTCGCAGAATCCGTCGGACTCCAGGGACGGGCGCGGAGGTGGAATAGCTTCGGAGAAAAAACCTCAATTTCGTGGTTTTCCCCCCAACGTCACGTCTCATTACGCTCGGAATACGGCTCGTGCGGCGGCATTAGCGGCATTAGCGGGCCTCTTTGCGGCGGAAGGTTTTGTGTTTCAGTCTGTTGGCTGATCATAACGCTGATTAATGCAGCTTAAACTCGGCCATCTGTCATCAACGCGCGCACGCTGGGTTCTCCGGCCGGCGCCGCTAACGCCGCATCCGAGGACACCTTCAACGACGAGGGCTTTAATAAGTCTCCCGTGGGCTCTGGCACTGTTTTGTTTACGGTTAGCGAACTGGCTAACTGGTGAAATCTGTGATCAGAGCTCACGTCTGCTGTTTTTACTTTTTATAATGTTTCCCGTAGCGTTCTGTTAACATTTCATGTGGATCCTGTTCATGTTTTATGAGACAGATGTTTATAAATGCCTTTTATTAAAAGGGAACTCGATGTGACTCAACCCAGAGACTAGCTTTATTCGCACCTGATGGCAGCTAGATGGCTTCCATTCTAAAAGCTACAAGAAATATAAATATATATAAAAATGATTTAATCTCTTCACAAGGCATTTTTTTAATACTTTATGAATTTTTAAAGTTTGTTAAATCGTAACATAATTGCGAGCTAGCAAGATGTTTATGAGCATTTAGCATGCAATTGATAGCATCAATGCTAGCTATGAGTTGTAACGCTAAGTTGGATGATGATGATGATACAATAATAATAATAATGACAATAATAATAACAATAATTTTGATTATGATGATACCACTACTACTAAAAATGAGGATAACAAGAACAACAATGGTAACAATAATAATGATAATAAAAAAAAAATTACAACGATGGCAATGATAATAACAATAATTTTGTTGATAATGATAATGATAACAAGAGTAGTAATAATGATGATGATGTAAAACAACAACAATCATTAGAAGGAAGATGAATGATGACAAAGACAATAACAATGAAAATAATTTTGATGATGATAATAACAATAATAACAATAATGATGACAATTGTAATAAAAATGATGATAATTATGGTGACAATAATGATAAAAAAATTATAATAATAACAACAATAACAATAATAATATTTTTATTATTATTACACTAGTAGTAATAATAATGATAACAAAACACCAACGATAATAATAATAATAATGCTACAATGAATGATAATGATATTGACAATCATAATAAGAACAATTTTGATGATGATGATGATTATAATATTCAGATTAAATAATGATGATGTAGATAACAAAAGCACCAACATTAAATAACAGTAACAATAATAACAATAATAGTAAGACTAAAATGAACAACCATGATTTTGAGGATTGATAATAATAATAATGATAATGATAATAATAATAACGATGACAATGATTATAGCAATAACAATGATAACTAAATTAATAATAATACTAATAATCCTACTACTACTACTAATAATAATAATAATAATACTAATAATAATAATAATAATGATAATGATGACAATGATTATAGCAATAACAATGATAACTACATTAATAATAATACTCATAATACTACTACTACTTCTACTACTACAACTACTAGTAGTAATAATAATAATAATAATAATAATGAAAACATCAAGCGCGCTCCCGCCAGCGCCCTCTCGGGAGCGCGCACCCACAGGTGGGCTCTTACCGCGCATGCCGGCTGTCGCGCGCCCGTTACCATGGCGACGCGACCCCGGAAATACACACAACCACCTGATCAGCTTATCGCGGTGGTGATCAGCCGCGCCGAAAAACACACACACACACACACACACGCACACACACACTCTCACACACTCAAAAAGTGACTTTTATTTAATTTATCGATCAACTTGATTTCCCGGACCCGTAAAAAATGGCGGAAGCCGCGGCGGGTCTGAGGAAGAAGAGGACGAAGAAGAAGGCGAGGAAGAGGAGGACGGAGGAGGAGAAGGAGAGCGGGAGGAAGGAGGAGCGGGAGGAGGCCCCGGAGACGAGGTGAGGGGCTCCACAGGCTATCAATCGATTGGAAAATCGATCGATACGTCGACGAGAAAGGACTTCCGGGTGTCACGCGAAGCCGCATCAACTTTAATGAACGTAAAGTTGTCACGTGCAACCCGGATGTTGTGTTGTGTTTTTCCCCCGGATTTTAGCCGTTTTTCCTTCTTCTTGAATTTTATATTCCAATATAACTTTTATAATTTCATACAACTTCCATCCCCCGTACATGTGTTATAGAAGGGTGGACATTTTTGAAGTCTTTTTATAGGAATCTTCATAAAAAGGGCGTGTGACGTCACACACCCTCATGTGACGTCATTTTGGATGCGTTTTTTTTTCCACATAAGATATTTGAGATGAGATGAGAACAACTTTATATTTTATAGTTAGTTTATAGTTTATATTTTATTATATAAACAACTAATATTTGAAACAACTTCCATCGCTCGTCCAACATTGATATATTTGATGAGAAGAATGCATTTAAATTAATTTTGATTCATTTTTGCTTTATTAGCTAAAAAAATGTACTGCTGTAAATGCTCCCCAAAAAGATGGCGTGGTGGTACTTCTTGCTGATATGGGATTTAAAAAAAAAAAAAAAAAAAGATGCTGCAACTGCATAGTAAAATAGGTCAAACTAGAAATAAATGTGAAAACTAGCAGAGTTGGGGGAAGGTTTTGATGTTGTGACAGAGTTTGTGCCTGCTTTGGGGGCTTATTGGTTCCTTTTTCAACTGCATGAGCCTTTTCAGTTTCCACAACCTTTTCTGGAACTTGGCTGTTTCTTGGTGCATTGGAACAGCAGAGGAACCTCCTAGAACCATCTCAGCTCCTACTCTGAGACAGGGTCTTTTTAGGTTTCCATAGGAACCAAGGGAAAGGAAGTACCGTATTTACACGACCATAAGGCGCACGGCTCTAAAAGGCGCAGTCTCAGTTATATGTGCCATTATTGTATTTAACTCACAAATAAGGCGCACCTGATTATAAGGCGCAGGTTTTATATACAATCCACGCCCGCACTTCCCCCTTTAACGTTCTCATGGTGTCCTCTATTACGTCCGCCTTACAACAACAACGCACACACAAGCATACAAGTCTGCATATTTAAAAATACAGCAGGAGCAGATCTGAGTTTGGTATTCGCATTTTTTTACTGGTAATCGTCATCAATCCAACCCATGGAAGTCCTCGTCCTCTGTTTCTGATGAAACAGCTGCACTAAATCTCCATCAAACATGCCAGGCTCCTCGGAAATGATGCCGGCTTTTACAAAAGCTCCAACAACAGCGCCGGCAGACACGTTAGCCCGAGCATCTACGATCCATTCGCTGCCTTCCACTCTTAGTGAAACCCTGGTCTCCAAGAAGACTTTTCGTACCCCGTTGTGCGTATCGCTATCATGCTGGTCCACTTCTTCTGCACATTATGCAGAAATGCTGAATATACAGCCGTTACATGGCAGACATAACTCGTGTAGCCACAAGAAATGCTAAACAAACCTGGTGTTCACGAGTCTCCTTCTACTGCAGCTACAACTGCGACAAACACTAGCAAGCGACATTAATACCCTCATAAAATTGCAATATTATTTCGGAAAGTAGAAACATTTTACTCACCAAAAATTCCGATTATTTGTAACTATATTTGTGTTCATGCAGCTTGCTACAGCCTGCTAGCTCTGGCTAGTACATTCTCTGACGATCCAATCAAAGGGTGTGTGACAAGCTGACGTTACCGTCGCCTTCTAGAAGGCCTTGGTGTCGCGAATCTGATTGGCTGAAGCAACAGTTTCATCAACACTTATTTTTTGAGCGCCTGCGAATCTGATTCTGCAGGCCTCCAGGCAGATTTCTTTGACAAATACTGTCTGAAATGCGATTGGTTAAATGTTTTAAGATGAAAATACACGTCTAGAAGCGGTGCAGCCATGGAAAAATCCATGAAAAGAAGCAGACCATTTGGAATTATTTTATACGTATTCATCATGGACAAAATATAATGAAAATCAGTCAGATATTCTTAAGGCCAGCAGAGAAGGCCTTGCAGGCCCTGACGGCCTGCCACTGGGTAAAATACAGGGCAGTGAGTGAAAGATGCAGTAAACTCGTACACTTTGTACCAGAGTACTTCTTGCTCTGAGGTGGAAGCGCTAACCGTCGCTACCCAAGTATCTGTTTGAAGCCGGACAATAGTTTTTTCCCGGTGGACCAGACGAGATTGCAGATCTCGGATTTCGCCGGCCTCCTCAGACCCGTCTGTTCACTCCGACATCCAGCTGTCCGGGGAACCCCGAGCCAATCACAGCCCTGCATTCCCGTTCCGGAAAGCAAAAGACCCGGGTGTCTTATTGACCTCAAAATATGGACCAAACATGTCAGTGGACTTGTAGTCGCATTTAGGTGGAGCACATTGTTGTAGCTAAACATCACACACTCTGAAACGTGATTGGTCATGGAGTGCGAGCAACCATCATATCCAATGTTTTTCCCATGTTGTGAAGAAGTAATCAAACTCCTGAAGACCAAAGCAGGACTTCCATGATCTTCTCATGACAAGGTGACCTCAGGTGTTCCTCCTCAAAATGGAGAATACCGTCATGTCGTGTCAGCAGGCTTACGGAGGACCGAAAGGTCGTAATCGACCATCGGTCCTTTCCCGCGGCGACACAATCAGCTTTCTGATTGGCCGATACCGACTGCTGTGCCTTTTGTGTTCGCCAGCGACGGCGTGCTGCTGCGTGGGATCTTCAAGCTGGGGAAGAAGAGTCACGACGTTCTTCTCAGCCGGACCAGACTGACCTGGACGCCCATCGTGCCCGAGAGCCCGACAGGTCGGTTGCTATGGCGACAAGGTCACAATCCGACCAATCGGGTCCGAAGTATCCCGAAGTTTAAAAATACGCATCGATGGACGGGATATTTTTCGCACGAATTTTGCGTCACCATACGAGCAACTGCGTAGTATTTTTATTTTCGGTAATTTACTTTATTACCGTCCCAATTTGACGAGGACAGACTGCGTCCTTGTGGAGGCAGCTGGTGCTGTAATGGAGAAGACCTGCCATGTTGAGGACCACACACACACACACACACACACACACACACACACACACACACACACACACACACAACACACTCGTTCCCACAGGTTTAGATTTCGGACGCCGCCATGTTCTCTGCAAACGCCCCCCCTTCTGCTCCGCTATCGATTGTTTTCACGTTCACCCACCGCGAGGAGTCCAGATCATTTCCCCGAACCGTGAATTTTAAGAAAGATTACGAATATTCTAGATGTTTAGAAATACAGTCACTCCTCACTTGACGACTCACTTCGACATTTATGATACGTTGGGTTTTGGCAACCGGTAGCGCTGAGCTAGAGCCAACATCTTCTCCCCGTCAGTCACTAAGTCTAGTGTACTTTAACGTAGTTGCCTCCAATGTTTCTACAGTCCTTTCGATACTTTTTAATCCCCTGGATTAAGCAACTAGTACTGCTCATGGATCTTCTACCAAGACGCAAAGGAGACCGACTAATTTAGAAACGAAGCTTAAGATCATCAAGCAACATGAGCAAGGTAGCAGCATGGGTATGCTACCCTACCGTAAGGCTATACGGCACACTAGCAGCATGGGTATGCTACCCTCCCAAAAGGCTATACTGTACACTAGCAGCATGGGTATGCTACCCTACCGTAAGGCTATACGGTACACTAGCAGCATGGGTATGCTACCCTACCTTAAGGCTATACGGTACACTAGCAGCATGGGTATGCTACCCTACCGTAAGGCTATACGGTACACTAGCAGCATGGGTATGCTACCCTACCGTAAGGCTATACGGTACACTAGCAGCATGGGTATGCTACCCTACCGTAAGGCTATACGGTACACTAGCAGCATGGGTATGCTACCCCACTGTAAGGCTATACGGTACACTAGCAGCATGGGTATGCTACCCTACCGTAAGGCTATACGGTACACTAGCAGCATGGGTATGCTACCCCACTGTAAGGCTATACGGTACACTAGCAGCATGGGTATGCTACCCTACCGTAAGGCTATACGGTACACTAGCAGCATGGGTATGCTACCCTACCGTAAGGCTATACGGTACACTAGCAGCATGGGTATGCTACCCCACTGTAAGGCTATACGGTACACTAGCAGCATGGGTATGCTACCCTACCGTAAGGCTATACGGTACACTAGCAGCATGGGTATGCTACCCCACTGTAAGGCTATACGGTACACTAGCAGCATGGGTATGCTACCCTACCGTAAGGCTATACGGTACACTAGCAGCATGGGTATGCTACCCTACCGTAAGGCTATACGGTACACTATTCATGTATCACAATTTGAGTTGACATAAAGGGGTTCCTTTGAATTTGCTGAACAACGTGGATTGCTGTTTTAAAACGTGACTGTATGCGCTACGTTGAAGACCGTCATGGGTGGAGCTCGGGTGTCGGGCAGAGCGCATCAGGTTTGGAAGAACATTTCCAGGAACTGCATTGGTTCTTTATGCATTGGGACAGCAGAGGAACCGTGGACATCGGTTCCTGGAACCTGTGCAGGTCCTACTCCGAGGCAGCAGGGACTTTCTACGGTTCCATAGGAACTCATGTGAGGTAGCTCCTTGGTGATTGGTGGAACTCATAAGCCATTACGAGACACTTCTTGTGGAACACCAAAAAACCTGTCCTGGTCACCTGTCCTGGAGCGACGAAGTGGTCCGAGCTCTTCTGGCCTGGGTTTCCAGGGCTTGCAAAGGAACATCTACATTTTGGACCAAAATAAGTCAGGAGTTAGCTAACGGCTAATGGAGTTCTTCACAGAAAGATGAAAACCCTTCACCCATCTGACGGTCCATGGTTGTTATTCCATGAATGCCATGGCAGCTTCCACCTCCATGTCGTCCTTGTGGTCTTCCTCTTCTTCTTCTTCCGCGGTTCGTTTAAGGTGCTCAAGGTGCACATGACCGTTGCAGATCGGTCCAAACCCCGGTTCCTCACTGCCTCTGAGAACACAAAACTAAAAGGTTACTCCAGAAGAGGCCAGTTCCTGGAACAGACATTCGAGCTCAGAACTTTTCCGTCCAAATGCAGCTGATGTTGGCTTGTTCTTGTCCAAATCGTCCAGTCGTGGCAACTCGACTTGATTTTCTTTGCTTGAAGACGTTTCTCCCGTCCCTGTTAGCCGTTAGCTAACTCAGGACTCATTTTTGCCAAAATGTAGATGTGACTCTGTGATCCCTGGAAACCCGTCTGAGGCGCAGCAGGCCAGAAGAGCTTGGACCTCCTCATTGCTCCATTTCTTGCTGCTTCTGTCCATTTTGACCTCGAGGATACTTTGTAAAAATAGAACTCCACAAGAAGCGTCTAGTGCCGGGCGTGGCTTAGGAGTTCCACCAATCACCAAGCAGCTGCATCACCCGGGTGACTGCTTTCTGAGCTGAGGTCTGAGTTCCTGGTTCCTCTGCTGTCTCAAGGCACAAAGAAACAACCCAGTTCCTGGAAGGGTCACCAAATTTACCATGACTAGTATGACTGAGAACCTCCACAGTAACGGTAGCATACGTCAATGTAGCATTAAAAATCACAATGCTTTTTGTGAAAGAGTTGCAACGCAAAAGGTGCACGACGGAAAACTAAAAAGCACCCCTGGAGGAGGCTTATCCCTGGAACAGAGTTCCAGCTGGATGCTTCTTAATACTGTTGTGGCTATTAATGACACAAAACTTAATTTACAAAACAAACAAACGCTATATTTCAGGTGTGTTGTAACATTTAGCGCGTTTGCTAACAACAACCAAACGCTGGCAAGCTAGCAAACACTTCTGAACGGACGCCGACTCTTGAAGGAATCTCGTATTTTACTCCAGGATCACATGACAGGAAGAAGGAAACACCAAATACAGGCGTGAATCTGATAATCAATAATAATAACAATAATAATATCCATGAAAATAATAATTATAATTATGATAAAGGCAATTATTACAGGAATAACCCTGGTTTGATTTGACAGGAATGACAGGAAATTCATAGCTACAGAACGGGTTATTGGAGCAGGATGAGGTGTGTGTGTGTGTGTGTGTGTGTGTGTGTGTGTGTGTGTGTGTGTGTGTGTGTGTGTGACAATCTGTTTTGCTGTATTTCATCCAAGCTAATGTCATTAAGCCTGTGGTTGTGTGTGTGTGTGTGTGTGTGTGTGTGTGTGTGTGTGTGTGTGTGTGCTGGCAGTGGTAGGGAGCAGTTGGTTCAGCCCGTGGGGGGTTATTAGAGTCTCTCAGTGTGAGGAGATTAACACACACACTGTGAGCTGTGTGTGTGTTTTGATTAGATATTCCCATAGAAATGGATCATCTTTTGTTGTTTATTTTTATACGCCGATTCAACAAATCACCCACGTTTTGCAAACACACACACACACACACAGACACACACACACACACACACACACACACGAAGGGCCTGGCCAAGTGAGCTGAGAGGTTTTTGCAAATTTGAATTTTCTGAATTTGTTTCATGTCTTATAATGTTTTCACAGCTGATTTTAAGATGAAATTAAATGAGATTAAATTCCATTAAATTACATCAAGATAGAATCAGCTGTAAAAATACCAACCGCAGAAATTTTATCGGATGTTATTTGCTTTAGCTTGTCGCTAATGATGTTTGGCTTTAAGTATCAGTTTTAAAGAGACAGCAAACGCTACATTTTTATTCTTTATTTTTAGATACGCCGATTCTACAAAACGTCTGCGCTGGGTTTACGAAACATTATTATAACTCAGCGTAATTTAACCCCCTTTATTTTTTTTTAGCAATGTATATTAACATTCGTACAGTGTGTGTGTGTGTGTGTGTGTGTGTTCTATGGCCCATCCATAAATACACCCGTTGTGAGCCACATTGCCTGGTCACCATGTGAGTGGACTGCCACTGAGTGAGTGTGTGTGTGTGTGTGATTGCATGCGTGCATGTGTGTATGTGTGTGTGTGTGTGTGTTTGTGTTCCTACGCATTAAACGCGCATTGCAGTATTTATAACTGCTTTTAGTGTTAGCAACTTGGTAAAAGCGATGTCTCCATGGAGTGAACAGAAAATTGTCAGGTATAAAATTGCTAATAAAATATTTATATGTTCCATAGCGTGTGTGTGTGTGTGTGTGTGTGTGTGTCTGTGTGTGTCTGTGTGTGTGTGTGTGATATCACATAGGTGTCACCACAGTGGGTTGTGAGACCACGATGGGGCGTTCGTCTCCATCTGGAACTACACAACACGCTACAGGCGTGTGTGTGTGTGTGTGTGTGTGTGAGAGTGTGTGTGTGTGTGTGTGTGTATCCTGTCAAGTCATATCAGTCTCTTCTTCATTGGTTTGGAGGGAAAACCTGCGTCTCTTTCAGTTGGCGCCTCCTGATCTCAGCTTGAGATGATGGGATTGATGTGATTTTGTTGTCGCCGTTAGCGCTGAGGTGCGTCAACACTTAGCCATTAGCTCCACGTCCTGTTTTTATTCTTCCTTTAGCATTTAGCAGCAGAAGAACCATCTTAGCTCCAACTCCGAGGTCCACAGGTTCTGTCGTAGCTGCTAATGGGTGATTGGTGGAACTCATAAACCAGCAAATACATCAGTGGAGGTTCTCAGTCATCCAGATCTTAGTGTTAGCTAACGGCTAACAGGTGTGCGGTGCAGAGAGAAGATAAAAACACTTCAACCATCTGATTGTTCATGGTTATTAATCCATCAACGCCATGTTGTCCGTCTGGTCGTCCTCTTCTTCTTCATCTTCGGTGGTTTGTTTTGGAGTGTGGAGCTGAAGGTGCACATCACACCGCTCCCCACCGCCGTCCCTGCTAAGCTAAAAGGTTACTTCCTGGATTTCGGTTCCAGGAAGTAGCCTCCATTCGAAAGCGGTTAATCTGAAGGAAATATCTTTTGTACGACTAATTTCCTCCCCACCAATCAGGTTCACGCAATTGATTGACAGGTGTTATTATTGTTTTGTGCCGATCCATGGATTAGCGGCTAATACACCTGATGATGTTATGTAACAGGAATGAATCGATGCATCACCGACCGGTGTTGTTGATGGGGGAGGGGTGGGAAAAATAACACGGCGTGCACTTGTATACGATCTTTGAATTAAATGTAAGCGTGCGATGATGATGTAACTATTCTAAATTCTATTATATTTTGACCGTTTTATGGAATTTATCAGTGAACTTTGTATCGCTACTGATACCTGGATCAGTATTTCTAAATATACCGTAAGCAAAGCAAGCTTTGAACACTGCGGGTTAAATATGGCTAAATTTATGGCTTTTTTTTTTGAGCTAATGAGCTTCACACCGCTAAAACATTTAGCCTCATCGGACTCATGAAATGACCTTTTTCCCGAAAAAGGCCGCAGGAGGAAGACCAAATTAGCTTATCTTTTTCATCAGCTGTGTTTCAGGCACTGTTTGCAAAACAACATTTCGAATGCGTATTTGTGGATGTTACTGGTGTGTATTTAAATCATAGTAAAAAATTAATAATTCAAGTTAAAAACAATGTTTCTGTGTGAATATCTCATGGTACAACGTGGACACGGCGCGCCCAATAATTTTATCTGAATATGTTCAGATGTTTGGGTGTTTTGGCTGACCTGAGGAGCGTACCCATGCTGCTAGTGTACTGTATAGCCTCACGGTAGGGTAGCATACCCATGCTGCTAGTGTACCGTATAGCCTTACGGTAGGGTAGCATACCCATGCTGCTAGTGTACCGTATAGCCTTACGGAAGGGTAGCATACCCATGCTGCTAGTGTACCGTATAGCCTTACGGTAGGGTAGCATACCCCTGCTGCTAGTGTACCGTATAGCCTTATGGTAGGGTAGCATACCCATGCTGCTAGTGTACCGTATAGCCTTACGGTAGGGTAGCATACCCATGCTGCTACCTTGCTCATGCATACTGGTTGCCCCCAAAGGGCGGTATGACTAAATGGAACCAAATGTTATAGAAGATAAATGTAGGGATCATTTGTATTTCTATGAGGAAGTCTGGAGTGGCAGCAAAGTATGTTGGACTGGTGCAGGACATGTATGCTCGCTGTGAGACAGTGTTGAGATGTGCTGTAAGGGTATCAGAGAAGTTGAAGGTGGAGCAGGGACTCCATCAGGGATCAGCTCTGAGCCCCTTCTTGATGAACAGGCTGACAGATGAGGTTAGACAGGAATCTCCATGGACCATGATGTTTGCAGATGACATTGTGATCTGTAGTGAGATCAGAGAACAGCTTGAGGAACATCTAGAGAGGAAAGGATAGGAGAGTGTGGAAAGGTGAAGAAACAGTGGCGTTGCAGAAAAGACAGGAAGCAGAGCTGGAGGTCCTAGAGATGAAGATGTTGAGGTTCTTCAATCAGACCTTTTAAGATGTTTAAAATGACCTAGCGGCCACGTTTGGAGCTGGTTTTTTGGACACAACGCTTCCAGGAACTCGAGTTTGGTTCCAGGAAGTAGCCTACACCTGGGGAACTCTTAAGGTTTGCATATATTTATTATATAAATGCTTGGCGAGCTTACTTACAATTTGCATAGTTGTGTACAGTGCTTTATTTATACATAACAACGTCAACAATAATAATAATGTCAATAAAATATATATTAGTATAATAATAAAAATAACAATAATAACTATAGCAATAATCAGAATGTCTTTCATAATCATAATCTGCTGTCTATTCATTTGTGGACTTTTTTTTGGCTTGCTATCTTCTGTCTTCTGCCTTTCTATTTATATGTATATTAATATTTAGTGCAGGATAAGCAGAGTAAGATGGATATTTATTGTATTCATCATATTTTGTCCCTTTTCTTTTTGACATTATAACTGTTACGCTGCTGTAACAAAGGAATTTCTCCCATGGGGATCAATAAAGTGTCTTATCTTAATCATAATAATATACATATTACAGTGATAACAATAATCATTATTGTCATTATAAATTAATAATAATGATAATTATTATTGTTATCAATTTAAAATAATTATGATAATTATCATAATTGTTATTAAGATATATACTGCTCTATATATTTCTGATGTTATTATTATTAATACTACTACCACTAATAATAGTAATAACATAATATATTATATTATTATTATGTAATATATAATTATTATATATACAATTATATAATATATAATAATAATAATAATAATATATTTTATTGCAGCTGAGCACCTGAAAAATAACACACCTATGTAAAGACACAGGGATGATTATAATAACATATTTTATCTATTATTATATATTGTTAGTTATATATTGTTTTATTTTATTCTTTAAAGTTCTCAATTTGATGCATTTTTTAATTTCTTTTTTTTATTTTTGACAAAATAAAAGCTTTTTCCGCATGGAACAGCTAAAACCTGGAAACCAAGCGGTTTGATGACACGGGTTCGGTCACACACACACACACACACACACACACACACACATGTTCATCTCCGTCTCGAACAAACACATTTTGTGACAGTCCGTTAAACCCTCCCTCCGCAGGCGACACGTGCACGCCGCCTCTGGGCGTGCTGCCGCTGCAGGACGTGTACGCGGTGAAGGTGAAGCGGCGGCGGGCGGCGGGCCAGGAGACGGGAGGCCCCGTGCTCGGCGTGGCCCTCTTCTACTGCAGGCGCCGCGGGAAGAAGCTCAAGGAGGACACACTCCATCTCCACAACGCCTCCTCCGAGCACACACACATCTGGTACAACACGCTGAAGGAGATGCTAGCAGGTAACACACACACACGTGTGTTTCGGTTACATAACAGCTGAGCTACTCTGGAAACATGACTCAGTATTTCTGCGAGATTTATGCGATAAGGCGATTACATCCTCACACACACACACACACACACTCACACACACCTAGCTGTCACCCGTCAGGGACGATAAACGACCGCAGCGACCTCTACGGGTGGAAATACCCGCTCATAAACACACAACGTCCCAAACGCGACGCTAACCAGACGCTAACAAATAAGATACACTTTATTGATCCCAGTGGAGGAAAATCTTTAATAATGTCAATAAATATGGATAGAAATATAAATAGGCAATTAGAAGGTCGCAAAAAGACATCCACAAATACATAGATGGCAGGGACAACAACAACAACAACAACAACAACAACAGGGATAAGAATGGAAAACAGAATGAAAAAGAAAAAAATAAGAGTTAAATAACCCACTTAAACAACAACAACAGGGATCAGAACATTATAGCAATGACAAATAGGCATTCACACTCTCACTGTCACCCCTGTTGTTGTTGTTGTTGTTGTTGTTGTTGTTGTTGTCGACTTCTCATCCGCTGTCTATTTATGTGTGGATTTTTTTTTGGTTTGTTTGTATTGTCATTACTGTCGGGTTTTATAATGATATAAAAATATAAAATAATAATAATAAAGTGTATGTGTAGTGGGTGTGAAATGTATAAAAATGTTTAATTTGAATATAGAGAGGGTTTTTTCTGTAGTTAAGTGTGAAAGGTCAGTCATGAAAAGCAAAATGGTTCATGATACAATAACAGAAGTTTTTTTTTTTTTTTTTCTTACAACAGCAAAATGATTTTTCTTCTTGTTTGTTCTTTTTACAATAGCAGATTCATGTTTTTTTTTTTTTTTTTTTAAATACCACCTTGATTTGTTTTTTTACAATAGAACCATGCTTTTTTTACAATTTCCTGTTTTTTTTTACAACAGCAGTTTACTTTTTTATGATAGAAGCATGATTTTTTTTGTTTTTTATAATAAAAACATTATATTTTTTTTGTTGTTTTTTTTTTCTTTATGATTTTTGTTTTTTTACGACGGTATGCTTTTTCCACAATAGCAGCTTTATGTTTCTCTTTGTTTTTTTACAATAGCAGCATCATGTTTTTTTTTTTTTACAACAGCAGCATGATTTTTCTTTTTACAACAGAAGCATGTTTTTATTTTATAATTTTTGTTTTTTACCGCAGTGTTTTTTTGGTTTATTTTTGCTTTTTTTTACAATAGCATGATGATGTTTTTTTACAACAGCGATATGACGTTTTTCTTTCTTTTTACAATAGAAGCATACATTTTGTTTTTTGTTGTTATTTTTTACAATATTTGTTTTTATAAAACAGCTTGATGTTTGCTTTTTTATTTTTATCTTTTACAACAGCAGTATTATTTTTTTAAGAATAGCAGCATTATGTTTTTTTTAACAATAGCAGCATGTTTTTTTTATAATGGAAGCATGATGTTTTTATTTTATAATTTTTTATTTTTTTTTTACCGCAGTGTTTTTTTTTTTTTACAATAGCATCATGATGTTTTTTTAAAACTGCGGAATGATGTTTTTCTTTTTCTTTTTTTTTTTTTTTTTACAATTTTTGTTGTTTTAAAACAGCATGATGTTTGCATTTTTAGTTTTATCTTTTACAACAGCAGCATTACTTTTTTTTTTACATTAGAGGCATTTTGTTTTTCTTTTTTTTTTACAATAGAAGAATTTTGTTTTTCTTTGTTTTTTAAATTAGAATAGAATCATTATGTTTTTTTTTTACTATAGCAGCATTTTGCTTTTCTTTGTTTTTTTTTTACAATAGAAGTATTATGTTTTTTGTTTTTTTTAAATAGCAGCATATTTTTTTTACAATGGAAGCATTATATTTTTGTTATAATTTTTAGCAGTGTTTTTTTGGTTTTGTTTTTTTACAATAGCATCATGATGTTTTTTTTACGTTACGATGTTTTTCTTTTTTTTTTTTTACAATAGAAGCATGTTTTTTGTTTTTTTTTTAGGCTGGTTTTCCTCCGACAGACGAGGAAAAAAAAAAAACACGCCGCTTTTTTTCTCCTTTTTGTTTTTTTTAATTATCACAATTCGGGTCCTACGAGTTGTTTGCCAGAAGCGGATTATAATTTCACATCAGCCCTTTTATCACTTAGTTTAATGAGGTGACTCACAGTTACATCAGGGCTAATCTGCTAATCCGCCGGAACACAGGGCTACACACACACACACACACACACACTCGCATAGAGTCAGTAGTTAGTAACATGTTGTCAGCATGAATCGTGTCGTCTGAGAGAGAGATTAGCTGATATACTGTCTACATGAACTAGCGTGTGTGTGTGTGTGTGTGTGTGTGTCTGCGGCGGGTTTTCCGTTTCGCATGCGAACCTTCCAGGGATGTTAAGCGACGGGAATAAATGACACCCAAACCCCCCCCCCGTTCATTTCCTGCTCACGTTAGCAGGAAATGAACAACAAAGAATAATCTAGATAAAGTGGGATTAATTGCAGAGCTGATTATTCCCGAGATGCGACTTCAGTTGCGTTAAATTGTGTTACCTGGATGTGCAAACTATATGTATTTCAACTGCGTAGCTACATAAATGCGTTATCAGGAAATACACTGCATTGTAAAAAAAAAAATTTAACATAATATGTTACGTTATGATGATGTGATAAAGCAAGAATAGTCTTTGTGAATCCTCAAATTACATTTGTATTTGTGTTAATTTGCGCAAGCAGGTTTAGAGAAGCACCGAGAAGGTAAGCGGGATCTGCTTTTTACTTTTGTAGACCTAGAAAGAGCATATGACGGTGTGCCAGAGAGGCACTCCGGTGTTGTATGAGGGAGTCTGGAGTGGCAGAGAATAAGAATAAGAATAAGAATATGAACAACTTTATTTATCCCGAAGTAAATTGTTAGAAAGATTGTTACTAAAGGAAGAAGAAGTAAATAGAATAAAAAAAGTTGAAAATTTAGGCAAAAGAGATACTAAGGTGAGGAGAAACTCAGCGCCGGAAGAATGTAAGTATGGTAGAAGTATGTTAGACTGGTGCAGGACATGTATGCTCGCTGTGAGACAGTGCTGAGGTGTGCTGTAGGGAAAAAGAGATACTAAGGTGAGGAGAAACTCAGCGCCGGAAGAATGTAAGTATGGTAGAAGTATGTTAGACTGGTGCAGGACATGTATGCTCGCTGTGAGACAGTGCTGAGGTGTGCTGTAGGGTTAACAGAGAAGTTCAAGGCGGAGGTGGGACTCCATCAGTGGTGATTGACAGGCTGACAGATGAGGTTGGACGGGAATCTCCATGGATCATGATGTTTGCAGATGACATTGTGATCTGTGGTGAAATTAGGGAAGAAGTGGAGGTGTGTACTGGAAAGGAGAGGAACGAAGGTTCAGACAAGACAGTGGTGAGACCAGCCATGCTGTATGCTCTAGAAACAGTGACAATGACCAAAAGGCAGGAGTCAGAGCTGGAGGTCACAGAAATGACGATGCTAAGGTTCTCTTTGGAAGTGACCAGGATGGAGAGGATCAGGAATGAGTCCATCAGAAGGATGAAACATTTTAGTTGATGTGAGAAGGAGAGATATAGAGAATAGGGTGAGATGGAGAAGGTTGGTTAGCTCTGGCAACCCCTGAAGGGAAAAGCCCAAAGGGAAAGAAGATTTGCGCAAGAAGGTCCCTGGTTGGAGTCCCACAAGGGGTCTTTATGAGCAGACAGGTCTTAAAACATGCTGGAGGTTCATCATGGAGCCTCAGTTGTCCAGGCATGTGGATGAAAGGGTTAATGGTCGTATGTATGTATGGCTCGGAATGGGAGGTCCACCTCTGGGATACCCCCGACACCCTGCCGTGATGTCAGGAAGAGGCTCCTCAAACACCCGGAGGGTCTATATCCTCCTCCTTCTCCTGGTTCCTGCAACTCAGCTTCATGCCTCAAAGCAGGACCGTCTCGAGGCCACCTCAGCATGAAATGGTACTATCAGTGGCTCCTACTTGTATGCTTCGGCACCAGTCATCGGTCTGTGAACGGGTTGACCTGACGTAAAGCGCCCTGTTGTTCACAAGGTGGTGAAACAAGCATTAAGCAAAAGGTTGGACCTTTAAGTGATACTTCAACGGGAATACAAGTTTGAAGTTTGAGTTCTGCGGAGGTTCCCAGTCACAAATTCTTGTCGAAACCTTCTTGTCGTGGCGCCCGGACTTGAATTTCTTGAAGACGTTTCAGCTCTCATCCCAGAGGCTTCTCGAGGTGAAGAAATACAAGTCCGGTCGCCGGCCGGGATGAGGATCCGCACCTCCAAACCCAAGACCACGGTGCTCAACCGGAAACGGGTGGAGCGTCTACTCCGGATCTGGGAAGGAGGAGTTCAAGTATCTCGGGGTTTCGTTCACCAGAGAGGGAAGGTTGGTGCAGAGTCTGCAGTGACGTGGACTCTGTACCGGCATGTCGTGGTGAAGAAGAAGCTGAGCCGAAAGGCGAAGCTCTCACATTACCAGTCGATCTAAGTTCCTACTCTCACCTATGGTCAACAGCTGTGGCTGAAAGAACAAGATCACGGGTACAAGAAGCCAAAATGAGTTTTCTCCACAGGGTGGCCGGACTCTCCCTTGGAGATAGGATGAGAAGTTCGGTCATCCGGCAAGAGCTCGGATAGAGAAGCCTCAGACTCTAGTCGGGGCATCTGGTCCGGATGCCTCCTGCAGTGCCTGGAGGTATTCCAGGCACCTCCATCTGGGAGAAGACCACAGAGAAGACTCAGGGCACACTGAAAAGACTCTAGGGTATGCTTGGGAACCCCCCAGAAGAGCTGGACCATGTGTCCGCCGCCCCCGCGACCCGATTCTGGAAGACTGACGGCCGTTAACTCAACGCAAACATCACGTGACGAAGAGGAAACCGAAAAGCGGAGTAAACAATGGCGTCTGCTAGCCGACGCTAACAGGAGGACCTCCAAAAAAAAAACACCCCAAAAAGCTCTTTCTGAGAGTTACACCATCAGACTAATGTTTAAAACATGCCATCTTATGGTATGTTTTCTTCAGACGGTGCTTTGCAGGTGCCGAGCTCGCTCTCGACAAACAATAGTATGGATTTAATTCACCCGCTCACACACACACACACTCTCTCACGCGAGCATTTTCAGCCTCTCTATGCGGACAAGCGATCCATAAATGGGGAGGTCAAAGGTCAGGCGCGCGGCCTCTATCCTCGCCGTCACCATGGCATCGGTGTGACACGTTATCGCCGGTCACCTGTCCGTCTGTCGGCCGGTCGCTCCATCAAGCCAGATTACGCCGCCGCCGAGTCACAACTTCTTTAAGCGTCCGTCGCGCTCGCGCGCACACACACACACGCACACACACACTCGAGCTGTAGGTCTTGTGTCACCTCACGTGGTCACACCACACATCAAACTCCGATTGGCTTTTGTGACTTTCCACACGGCGGCTGCAGCGTGTGGAAGTTGAAGTGAGTCCGTCACCCTGGGAGGATATTAAGCCTATTTTCCAGCCAGAGGTCGGTGTGAAAGGGCTATTGTTGCGCCGCCGCCGCCGCCGCCGCCGCCGCCGCCTCTTAGCCCCTGCGGACTGAACAGCGAAGCCGCACAATAGCGAGCTAGCGCGCGGGTACTTCCTGGTTCCACGGCGACGCATTCTGTGGCGCTTTCGGCCGTGCGAAGCAGCTGCCGCGTTTGGCGCGCCGGGTGAAAAGCGCTGGCGGTGACAAAAGGCGCCGAAGCGGCGACGTTGAACACAGGGCCCGGCTCCGGCGCCGACCAATCAGGCGGCGGCGTGGAGTCACCGCGCTTGTTAAACAGCACAACGGAGTGACAGGCGGCGGCGGCGGCCGGACAGGTGCTGCCGCCGCCCAGATCAATTGTCTTGTCAATCCGACGGCGGGTTGCCCGCGGTGACAGAGATGTCAGACGATGAGGGGGCGGAGCTTTCAGGTGCCGCCGCCGCCGCCGCTAGCACTTTACAAACTTCCATTTTGTTTTTGCATTTTTAGCGGCAAACGCAACGGGAGGCGCTAAGTTTCGGCGTGATTTGGCATTCGAGGGCGTTCGCCGACACAGATGGAGGCATAGATAAATGTCACACACACACACACACACACACACACACACACACACACGCTAAGCTAATCTGTTGGTTACACTATAACATCAGTGTTTGAAGAATAGTTTCGGAGCACCTGAGCAATCAGTTTTACTGCATCTCTGAAAACATCAGCTTGTGACCTCTGTGTGTGTGTGTGTGTGTGTGTGTGTGTGTGTGTGTGTGTGTGTGTGTGTGTGTTACATATTAACCGGTCTTTGGTCGAAGTCAGTGAGTGTCTCCATAGTGACATGAAGGGTTTATTAAACACACATGTGTCACACACACACACACACACACACACACACACACACACACACACACACACACACACGAAACCCGCCAACCCATAAGTAGATTGTCTCTTTCCAGTCGGCGCCTCGAGGACGGAGGAAAAAGTGAATATTCATTCATTCATTCATTATCCATACAGTTTATCCTGCGCTTGTGATTGGGCGGAGCCGGGGCCTATCTGTGACGTGATTGGATGAGAGGCGGGGTTTCACCTGTCAATCACAGGACCAGTCACAGACACACAATCATTCACCCTCTCACTCGAACATCATTTCGTAGCATCCGTCCACATGTTCGCCGTCACGCGTGTGTTTTTTTTGTCGCAAAAATAGATGATAAAAAGACGATATGCAAATGAGGCGGACGGGAGGATGGAAATCTCCTTAATCCTGTAACGTGATTACGGAGGTGAAACCAATTTAGCTGCTGATCTCTGGCTTTTTTTTTTTTTTTTTTTTTTGGGGTGCAAACCCCAGGAGGGGGTGATGCTCGGCGGGTTCCGATATGTTGAATTTACAGCTGAAAGAAAAAAAAAAAAAAAAAAGCGGAGAAACATCCCGGCTTGTTGGAACCGGAGAACTTATTTCGGTAAAGCTCATTCATTATCATGCTCTTTTTTTTTTTTTTTTTTTTTTTAATTCCCCGTCTCTTGGGGCTCGGGGTCCGTCAGGAGCCTCGAGCCCGGGATTGTTTACCATGGCAACGCCCCGGCGCCATAGCAACCGGCTGCCGGCCCTAGGCGGGGGAGATGATCCGACAGAAACCTGATCCCTTTTTTTTTTTTTTTTTTTTCACCGACCTGTTTGTCTGCTCCCTCCCTGACTTTGGAATACGCCCGATGCCTCGGCGTGACATCCTCTGAGAGGACGAGGAAAAGTCGCTCTTCGCTTCTCCGACACCTGGAGGGTCTTCATCCTCATCCTCCTCCTGGTTCCTGCAGCTCACCTTCATTCCTAAAAGCGGGATGGCTCGAGGTCACCTCCGCAGGAAGGTACCATCTGTGGTTCCTACTTGTATGCTTCGGCGCCGTGCATAGTGCCATCGGCCTGTGAAAGGGTGAATGTTTAGATGTCACTTACAAACCAGTCAGTCAGTCATTCTTTTCACAAGAGTGTAGCCAGCTTCATCCCTGAAAGCGTGGTCGGCTTGAGGTCGCCTCCAGGAAATGGTCCCATCTGTTGCTCCCACTTGTATGCTTCGGCGCTATGCAAGGTAGCTCTGTCACCATCAGTGTGTGAACAGCTAATGGTTGTATGTCTCGCACAAGCATTCACTCACTCACTCTTTTCACAAGAGTGTGTAGCCAGCTTCATTCCTGAAAGCGTGGTCGGCTTGAGGTCGCCTCCAGGAAATGATCCCATCTGTGGTTCCTCACTTGTATGCTTCGGCACCACGCATTATGTCATTGGTCTGTGAACGGGTGAATGTGAACCGGTAAAGCACTCTGGAACCCATCAGGTGATGAAACAAGCATTTCCCAAAAGGTCTGATACTTTAACGGGAGTCCAATGCTGATGCTTTCAGACTCGAGCCATTACCTTTTGGTAAGAAAGCATGTTTGAGTGACAGGGTGAATGTTTGAATGTCTCTTACAAACCAGTCACTCACTCATTCTTTTCACAAGAGTGTGTAGCCAGCTTCATTCCTGAAAGTGGGACTGGCTTGAGGTCGCCTCCAGGAAATGGTCCCATCTGTTGCTCCTCACTTGTATGCTCCGGCGCCATGCAAGGTAGCTCTGCCGACATCAACTAATGGTTGTACGTCTCGCACAAGCATTCACTCACTCACTTTTTTCACAAGAGTGTAGCTAGTTCATTCTTAAAAGCGGGACTGGCTTGAGGTCACCTCCGCAGGAAATGAGGCTCCTCACTTGTATGCTTCGGCACCACGCTTGGTGTCTTCGGTCTGTGAACGGGTGAATGTGACCTGATGTAAAGCCCTCTGGAATCCGCAAGGTGATGAATCAAGCATTTCCCAAAAAGGTTTAATACTTTAACGGGAATCAAATTCGGACACTTTCAGACTCCAGCCACTCCCATTTGCGGCTCCGACTTGTATGCTTGATAGCTCTGCAGCTACCGGTGTGTAAATGGATGAATGGGTGAACGGGTCCAGGAGGTTCAGTCGAGACCCTGATCCTCCAGGTCCTCCAGGTCCTCCAGGTCCTCCAAGTCCTTCAGGTCCTCCAGGTCCTCCAGGTCCTCCAGGTCCTCCAGGTCCTCCAGGTCCTCCCCATCTTCTCCATCCTCCTCCATCACATCGCTGGGTGACCTTTGCCGATCTTCTCGTGGTCTTTGCTCCATCACTCGGGCAGGATCATGATGAAGGTAGTGGGACGGGGGAGGAGACACCGGGTGCAGGGATGGCAGGAGGTGCTCTGTGTGTGTGTGTGTGTGTGTGTGTGTGTGTGTGTGTGTGTGTGTGTGTGTGTGTGTGTACGCGAGGTCATTAACGGGGCGAGGTCACGGCCTTTTGGGAGCAGATTATAGCAGGGAGCAGGATAATGGAGCCACCGTGTGTGTGTGTGTGTGTGTGTGTGTGTGTGTGTGTGTATTGATCCGCACCGGTCTATTGGGATTCATAATGCGGCCTCTAAATCTGCCTAATGATGAGTGCACACACACACACACACACACACACACACACACACTCACACAGACCTTTACCTCCTCAAACCCAGGGGTGTGTGTGTGTGTGTGTGTGTGTGTGTGTGTGTGTGTGTGTGTTGGTTTCCCTCCTGGGGGTGAAAACATACATTTACAAACACATTCAGATACATTCAGCACTTCCTGGTTACAGTAATTATGTTTAAAAACAACAACAATATTGTTGTTGCCATGGCGATGAAGTGACAGGCGGTGTGACTGGATCTCCAGCAGGAACAAGATCTTCTTCTTCTTCTCCTTCCTCCCCTGTTACTCCTCTCCTCTCCTTTCCTTACTCTTTATCTTCTTTCCCTTCCCTCCTTTCCTTTCCTTATTTCCTTTCCTCTCTTTTCCTTTCCTTTCTTTACTGTCATTTCCTTCCCTTATTTCCTTTCCTTCCATTTCCTTCCTTCCTTTCTTTTCCTTTCCTTTCCTTTCCTTTCCTTTCCTTCTTTCCTTTCCTTTCCTTTCCTTTCCTTTCCTTTCCTTTCCTTGTTTCCTTTCCTTCTTTCCTTTCCTTTCCTTTCCTTCTTCTCCTTTCCTTTCCTTTCCTTTCTTCCTTTCTTTCCTTTCCTTGTTTCCTTTCCTTCTTTCCTTTCCTTTCCTTTCCTTTTTCCTTTCCTTTTTCCTTTCTTTCTTTCTTTCCTTTCCTTTCCTTGCTTTCCTTTCCTTCTTTCCTTTCCTTTCTTTCCTTCCTTTCCTTTCCTTTCCTTTCTTTCTTTCCTTTTTTCCTTTCCTTCTTTCCTTTCCTTTCCTTTCCTTTCCTTTCCTTTCCTTTCCTTTCCTTTCCTTTCCTTTCCTTTCTTTCTTTCTTTCCGTTCCTTTCCTTGTTTCCTTTCCTTCTTTCCTTTCCTTTCTTCTTTCCTTTCCTTCTTTCCTCTCCTTTCCTTGTCTCCTTTACTTTCCTTTCCTCTCTTTCCTTCCTTTCCTTTCTTTCTTTCTTTCCTTTCCTTTCCTTTCCTTTCCTTTCCTTCTTCCTTTCCTTTCCTTTCCTTTCCTTTCCTTTCCTTTCCTTTCTTTCCTTTCCTTTCCTTTCCTTTTCCTTTCCTTTCTTTCTTTCCTTTCCTTTCCTTTCCTTTCCTCTTTTCCTTCTCCTTTCCTTTCCTTTCCTTTCCTTTCCTTTCCTTTCCTTTCCTTTCCTTTCCTTTCCTTTCCTTTTTCCTTTCCTTCTTTCCTTTCCTTTCCTTTCCTTTCCTTTCCTCCTTTCCCTTTTCCTTTCCTTTCCTTTCTCTTTCTTTCTTTCTTTCCGTTCCTTTCCTTGTTTCCTTTCCTTCTTTCCTTTCCTTTCTTTCTTTCCTTTCCTTCTTTCCTCTCCTTTCCTTGTCTCCTTTACTTTCCTTTCCTCTCATTTCCTCTCCTTTCCTTTCCTTTCTTTCTTTCTTTCTTTCCTTTCCTTTCCTTGTTTCCTTTCCTTTCCTTGTTTCCTTTCCTTTTCCTTTCCTTTCCTTTCTTTCTTTCTTTCCTTTCCTTTCCTTGTTTCCTTTTCTTGTTTCCTTTCTTTCTTTCTTTCTTTCCTTTCCTTTCCTTTCCTTTCCTTTCCTTTCCTTTCCTTTCCTTTCCTTTCCTTTCACTTCCTTATCTCCTTTCCTTACCCATCCCTTCATACCTCCTCTCCTCCTTCCTTTCCTTCCATCTCCTCTCATCTCCTTCCCTTCCTTTCCTTCCACCCAGACATACCTTTTCTTTTACTTCCTCGTCTCCTTTCCTCGTCTCCTTTCCTCGTCTCCTCCCCCACATCACCAACAAATATGAATCCTCCCAGCTGGAAGCTGATCCTCCTTCTTCTCCAGAAGGTGGAGGAGGACATCTGGAGGAGCAGCTGGGTGTTTCCTCCGTCTATAAATCTCACAGAAAGTGAGTGACCTCACAATATGTATGTGTGTGTGTGTGTGTGTGTGTGTGTGTGTGTGTGTGTGGTGTGTGTGTGTGCTGGCAGGGTTCCAGGGCCGGCCCAGGTACGTGAAGGTGTTCATCAACCCCAGCAGCCACAGGAAGGAGGCCGTGCACGTCTACAGGGAGCACGTGGCGCCGCTTTTCAAGATGGCCGACGTTCGCACCGACATCACCGGTCAGTCCCTGTGTGGTGTGTGTGTGTGTGTGTGTGTGTGTGTGTGTGTGCGGGGTCCAAAGGTCAGAGTTAATGGCAGGCTCTGGTTGCTAGGTAACCTGATACAGGAGGCAGATCACCGTCCCATCTGTTGATATAGAGGAGGCAGTTTTCCTTCCTCGTTTCCTCTCCTCGTTTCCTCCTCCTTGTTTCCTTCCTCTCCTCCCCCCTTCTCTTTTCCATTTCCTCTTCTCTCCATCTTCTGTTTCTTTTCCTCTTCTTTTCTTCCCCGTCCCCTCATCCACGTTTCTTCCTTTCCTTATTTCCTTCCTTTCCTTTCCTTTCCTTTCCTTTCCTTTCCTTTCCTTTCCTTTCCTTTCCTTGTCTCATTTCCTTGTCTACTTTCCTTTTCTTATATCCTTTCCTTTCCTTTCCTTTCCTTTCCTTTCCTTTCCTCTCATTTCCTTTCCTTTTCTTATATCCTTTTCCTTTCCTTTCCTTTCCTTTCCTTTCCTTTCCTTTCCTTTTCTTATATCCTTTCCTTTCCTTGTCTCATTTCCTTTCCTTTCCTTTCCTTTCCTTTCCTTTCCTTTCCTTTCCTTTCCTTTCCTTTCCTTTCCTTTTCTTATATCCTTTCCTTTCCTTGTCTCATTTCCTTGTCTACTTTCCTTTCCTTTCCTTTCCTTTCCTTTCCTTTCCTTTCCTTTCCTTTCCTTTCCTTTCCTTTCCTTTCCTTTCCTTTCCCTTTTCCTCTCATTTCCTTTCCTTTTCTTATATCCTTTCCTTTCCTTGTCTCATTTCCTTGTCTACTTTCCTTTCCTTTCCTTTCCTCTCCTCTCCTTTCCTTTCCTTTCCTTTCCTTTTCTTATATCCTTTCCTTTCCTTGTCTCATTTCCTTTCCTTTCCTTTCCTTTCCTTTCCTTTCCTTTCCTTTCCTTTCCTTTCCTTTCCTTTCCTTTCCTTTCCTCTCCTTTCCTTTCCTTTCCTTTCCTTTCCTTTCCTTTCCTTTTCTTATATCCTTTCCTTTCCTTGTCTCATTTCCTTGTCTACTTTCCTTTCCTTTCCTTTCCTCTCCTTTCCTTTCCTTTCCTTTCCTTTCCTTTCCTTTCCTTTCCTTTCCTTTCCTTTCCTTTCCTTTCCTTTCCTTTCCTTTCCTTTCCTTTCCTTTCCTTTCCTTTCCTCTCATTTCCTTTCCTTTTCTTATATCCTTTCCTTTCCTTTCCTCTCCTCTCCTTTCCTCTCCTTTCCTTTCCTTTCCTTTCCTTTCCTTTCCTTTCCTTTTCTTATATCCTTTCCTTTCCTTGTCTCATTTCCTTGTCTACTTTCCTTTCCTTTCCTTTCCTCTCCTTTCCTTTCCTTTCCTTTCCTTTCCTTTCCTTTCCTTTCCTTTCCTTTCCTTTCCTTTCCTTTCCTTTCCTTTCCTCTCCTCTCCTTTCCTCTCCTCTCCTTTCCTTTCCTTTCCTCTCCTCTTCCAGTCATCAGATGGTGTGATATCCTCTGTCCCAGTATTTCATATCTTCCTCCTCCTCCCGTCCTCGTGCACCAGCCTCACCTCACTATCCCTCCATCTCTCTCTCTCTTCCCGGCAGTGACGGAGAGGAAAGGTCACACCCTCTCGGTGGTGAAGGAGACCAAGCTGGAAGAGTTTGACGGGTCAGTGATTTCCATGTTGGAGTGTGTTTTCTCCACATCCGTCCGGAGGTGTGTGTCTGTCCTCGGGAAACACTGCCGAAAAAAATCATTCATTCATTCATTCATTGGCGCTCGTACCCGCGGTCAGGCATGCGAGGCAGGGGCGGAGCCAATCGCAGGGGGCGGGGCTTACGCTTGACCAATCACAGGGTCACAACATTCACCCTTTCGTTCACAAATAAACATACGACCGTTCACAAATATAAACATACAACATTCACCCTTTCATTTACAGAAATATGAAAATATATTCATTCATTCACAAATATAAACATAACCAACCACCCTTTCATTTACAAGTAAACATACAACCGTTTACAAATATAAACACAAAAATTCACCCTTTCATTTACATAAAATAGGAAAACAAAACCATTCACAAATATAAACACACAAAATTCATTCTTTCATTCACAAATAAACATACAACCGTTCACAAATGTAAACATACAACATTCACCCTTTCATTTACATAAATATGAAAATACATTCATTCATTCACAAATATAAACATACAACATTCACCCTTTCATTTACAAATAAACATACAACCATTTACAAATATAAACACAAAAATTCACCCTTTCATTCACATAAAATAGGAAAACAAAACCATTCACAAATATAAACACACAAAATGCATTCTTTCATTCACAAATAAACATACAACCGTTCACAAATATAAACATACAACATTCACTCTTTCATTCACCTAAATATGAAAACAAAACCATTCATTCACAAATGTAAACATACAACATTCACCCTTTCATTTACATAAATATGAAAATACATTCATTCAAAAATATAAACATACATACATACATACAACCATTTACAAATATAAACACAAAAATTCACCCTTTCATTTACAGAAATATGAAAATACATTCATTCATTCCCAATATAAACATAACCATTCACCCTTTCATTCACAAATAAACATACAACTGTTCACAAATATAAACAAGAAAATTCACCCTTTCATTTACATAAATATGAAAATATGACCATTCATTCACAAATATAAACATTCAACATTCACCCTTTCATTCACAAATAAACATATAATCGTTCACAAATATAAATATTCACCCTTTCATTTACATAAATATGAAAAATCAACCATTCGTCCTTTCATTCACAAATATAAACATACAACATTCACCCTTTTATTTAACACCTCATGTAGTAACATAAAAAAAACATTCATCCTTTCATTCACACATACAAAGACATTGATCATTCACTTCCCTATTTATTAATCTCTTCATATTTTGGTTAAACAACCGTTCACCCCGTCATTCACACATCACATATAAAGACATGGAGGTGTTTTTTTGTCACTAATATTTAGGATATACAATCATTCACCCATTTAATGTCATATTATGACATGCAACCATTCATCCTGCCATTTAACGGGTCATAAGGAGACTGAAGCGCGAACCGCTAAAAAAAAAAAGACGCTGTACTTGGCGCCCCCTAGTGGTCACCTGCGGTATTGCAATAACTAAAGGGAGGAGTTGACGGTTGAGTTTTTGTTCCAGAATCATCACAATCCTGGAAAACAAGTTCTAGAGCGGCTTCGCCGGAGCGCAGACGCCACGCCACCGCCGGGCGGGCGATACCGGATGTTCTTTTCTTTAAATCACGCTCTTTTCATCAGGATGTAAACATATTTTTACAACCAACCTTCCAGTAGGCGACCTCATTCACCTCCTCGCTGAGGACGGAGACCCTTTTACACAACATGTCACAGCCGCTTGAATAACCGATGGACTTCACTGTTGTAACACACTGACCCAGACTGGCCCCACACACACACACACACACACACACAGGCAAAGATACGCAACAGAGGTCAAGCTGTTAGCTAACCTCACATGAGAGTTTAAAATACCTGTTGAATCCCACAGCAAAAGGCAAGCACGCTCACTAGTGTGTGTGTGTGTGTGTGTGTGTGTGTGTGTGTGTGTGTGTGTGTGATTTCCCTTAAATCTAAAACTAAATTTAAGCCCAAAGTGGCTTTATGCAACCGCTCACCGGTGTGATGTATGCTAAAACTCCAGGAAATGCATGTTAATGTGATGTCCTCTGAAGGGATAGAGACGTGACACACACACACACACACACACACACACACACACACACACACACACACACACACACACAGTCCGTGTGTAATCAGCTTTCATGCTCAGCCCTCAAAAGCTTAACACTTAGAGCAGATTAGCTAAGCTAGCTGCTTTGCTGTGTGTGTGTGTGTGTGTGTGTGTGTGTGTGTGTGTGTGTGTGTGTGTGTGTCACACACACGCATGCGCGACAGGCTCTTCTGGTCAGGATTTGGTGGAAACCTACATTTGCCAATTAGGATGGCTGTCAGCAACGGCTAGCATAGCTTCAGCTAATCCGGTCCAGAGGATAGCGGGGGGGGGGGGGGGGGGTTTACTCAACTTGATATGGTCCTCAAACGTCCAGGATGAACCTTCTCGCATCTTCTGACCACGTATGACCTTTGACAAACAGTCAAGATGTTTCATATCCCGACCGGAGAAGGACGATGATCAGATAATCGCAGAATTAGCGGTTAGCGCCTCACAGCCAGAAGGTGGTTCTTCCTGCGTGGAGGCTCCAGGTGGGGTTCCTCAGGGTTCCTCAGGGTTCCTCATGCAGGAGGTTCACCGGAGACCCCACAGACACACGAGTGGACGAAGGGTAAACTTCGCCCGGGAAACGAAGGAAAAACAAACCTTCCATAACGAAAACATGGCTGAACGTTCCTGCGGAGGTTCTCCGTCCGAACCTTCTTGTCGTGGAAGCTGGTTTCCATCACTCCGAGATGTTCTGGCCTTCTTCAGGTCTACTGGGGAGTTTCAGCTTTTTTTTTTTTTGTCTGGATTGGGGGTCGTCTCGGTCGCTAACGCTAATTTCATGACTGAAGATGTTGGAGAACCATCTCCTCCGGGTTCAGGTGTGTCCTGCTTGGTTCCTCAGGGTGGTGTGTGTCGGCGGCGACGGCTCGGTGGCCGAGCTTTGCCACGCGTTGGTCCTCAAGGCGCAGCTGGACGCCGGATCCCCGGAGACCCCGGTGGAAGCTACTCTGCCGCTCGGGATCGTCCCCGCCGGTGAGCTTCTCCTCCTCCCAGAAGGTCCAAGAACAGGTTTGTTGACCAACCATCTTAACCTGTGTGTGTGTGTGTGTGTGTGTGTGTGTGTGTTTGGGCTTTCCAGGCTCCACCGATGTCGTTTCCTGTTCCGTCCACGGCGTCAGAGATCCCGTCACCGCCGCCCTGCACATCGTCTTGGGTGGGTTCTCCAAAACCAAGGTTCTCCACGTTCTTGGTCCCACAGAGGTTCCATCTTCTCCGTTGTTCTGGTGGTCACGTCTTCTCGGTTCTGCTGGGTTAGGATCTACTAAGGGTTTGTGCTAAGCGAGAATAGCATGTGTGTGTGTGTGTGTGTGTGTGTGTGTGTGTTGCTGGTTTTAGACCTCCAGCCACATCTCCAGACTGCACGTTCTGGAGATCAGCAGGTTCTGTTGATCTTCAACGCATCTCCGCTGGGTTTCCATCAAACTCTCCACACTGGGTTTGAAGACTGGGTTTTTTTTTGTTGTTATTTTTGTTTTTATTTTTTTTTATTTTATTTTTTATTTTATTTTATTTTTACTTTAAAATTATTTTACTTTAAAAACCTTCTCATGGATCATCTTAACATCTCCACATCTTCTCCGTCTCCATTCCAATGTGTCGTCAAGTCGTCGTCCAATCAGGTCGCGTCGTTTCGGCGAGGCCGCGACGCGATTGGCCAGTCGGGCCGCGAGATGAACAGATGTCCGAACAGCGGGAACGCATTGGCTCCGCCCCCTTTTCTATGGACCAATCAGCTTGCAGGGCGGCAGCTTGTGCATCCGAGGTGGTTCATTAACGATAATTGTGTGTGTGTGTGTGTGTGTGTGTGTGTGTGTGTGTGTGTGTGTGTGTGTGTGTGTGTGTGTGTGTGCGCAGGCGGCAGATGGGCGCGTTCGCCTTCTAATTAACCGAACAATAAAAAACAGTTCAAACGCGGCGGTCGGAGGTCGTTTCCCGCAGGCCGCAGGTGAGAATACCTGAAGTCAACCTTCATTGGCCGCCGCCGGCCGTTGCCGTGGTTACGGGGACGACTCGGAAGCGGCGGCGAGCAGAAGGAGGTATCTAAGCAGGGTTCCAGGAGGAGGAACTGAGAGGATCTGCGTGGAAACACAAAGATAAAGTGTGACTTTAGACAGCCAGTGGGTCAGTAGGCTGCAGAAGGTACGCGGCCAGATGGCGTGTGTGTGTGTGTGTGTGTGTGTGTGTGTGTGTGTGTGTGTGTGTGTGTGTGTGTGTGTGTGTGTGTTTCCGGGCCAAAAGCTGATGGAGCCGCTTATAGAGAAGATCTAGACAGTGGGATCGAGGTTGATGTGATGGTGATGCGTTCGAGGCGCTCAATGAAAATAAAATAAAAACTTTTTTTTTTTTTTTTTATTTGTTTTATTTTTTCTTTGGTTTGAGGTTTAATAAGTTTATATGTTTTTGTTTTGTTTTTTTTAAGTTGGTCTATTTTTAATGGTTATTTTGAAAAAGTGCTGTTGAGGAAGTAATGACTTGAAGCCTCTGAGAGGCATAATAGACTGTGTGTGTGTGTGTGTGTGTGTGTGTGTGTGTGTGTGTGTGTGTGTGTGTGTGTGCAAAACTCACTTCATCTCAGAACCAGAACCAGTGTGTTTACTGTTTTTCAAACCTGTGTATGAACCGGTGTGTGTGTCATGGTGTGTGAACTGGTGTGTGTGAATTGGTGCTTGTTAACTGGTGTGTGTCAAGTGGTGTGTGTATAAGTGTGTGAACTGGTGTGTGAACCGGTGCGTAAACTGGTGTGTGTGAACTGGTGTGTGTAAGTGTGTGAACTGGTGAATGAATCAGTGTGTGACCTGTTGTGCGTAAACTAGTGTGTGTGAATGGGTGTGTTAACCAGTGTGTGAAACGGTGTGTGTGAATCAGTGTGTGAACCCGGTGTGTGAAATGGTGTGTGTGTGAAGTGGTGTGTGAACCGATGCGTAAACCGGTCTGTGTAAATCGCCGTGTGAACCAGTGTGTGAAAGTGTGTGAACTGGTGTGTGTGAACGGGTGTGTGAACCGGTGTGTGTGAACCAGTGTGTGTTGACCAGTGCATGAACTGGTGTGTGTGAACCGGTTTGTGAAATGGTGTGTGTGTGAAGTGGTGTGTGAACCAGTCCTTAAACTGGTGTGTGTGAACCAGTGTGTGTGAACTGGTGTGTTAACTGATGTGTGTGAACTAGTCTGTGAGTCAGTGTTTGACCTTGTGTGTGTGAATCGGTGTGTGAATCAGTGTGTGAACTGGTGTGTGTTTCTTTGTGTGTGTGAACTGATGTGTGAATCAGTGTGTGAACCGGTATGTGTGAAGTGGTGTGTCGGAAGTGGTTCGTAAACTGGTGTGTGTGAACCAGTGTGTTACCTGGTGTGTGTGACGGTGTGTGTTTGTGAATCAGTGTGTGACCGTGTGTGTTTGTTAATCAGTGTGTGAACTGGTGTGTGACCTGGTGTGTGTTACTTTGTGTGTGTGACCTGGTGTGTGTGAACCGGTGTGTAAACTGGTGTGTCCGAAGTGGTGCGTAAACTGGTGTGTGTGAACCAGTGTGTCTGAGCCGGTGTGTGAACTGGTGTTTGACCTTGTGTGTGTGTGTGTGTGTGTGTGTGTGTGTGTGTGTGTGTGTGTGTGTGTGTGTGCAGGTCACCTGCAGCAGGTGGACATGTGCAGCTTCTCTTCTCCCGATCAGCCGCTGCGTTTCGGCTTCTCGGCCATGTTTGGCTTCGGGGGGCGGAGCCTCGCCAGGGCCGAGAAGAAGAGGTGGATGTCGTCGTCACGGCGACGGGAGTACGCGCTGGTGAAGACGCTCGCCGGGCTGAGGTACCCGACCCAAGTACGCGCCGGATACTTCTTCGCGAGTACTTTCATGTACTGCAAATACTTTTGAATTCGTCTTCCTGGCAGACCGGAAGAATGTCAGCTGTCTTTTCTACCGGCCAAGAAGTCGCACAGGAGTCCCTTTGAAAATCTGTGAGAGGCACGCGCACACACACACACACACACACACACACACACACACACACACACACACACACACACACACTCGTACGCGCACGTCTTAACTGCTTATAGTTATAGCTTACAATTCAATGTGCAGTAAAAATATACTGTGCTTGATCCCACTGTAAAGAAAGGGGTGTGAAAGATGCAGTACTTTCTTTGAAAGAGTACTACAGATGCAGTACTTGTTCTGATGGAGTACCACAGTACTTGCTTTGAAATAGTAGTGCAGATGCAGTATTTGTTTTGATGGAGTACTACAGATGCAGTACTTGCTTTGTAAGAGAAGTGCAGGTGCAGTATTTGCTTTGATGGAGTACTACAGATGTAGTACCCGCTTTGATGAAGTACTACAGATGCAGTACCCGCTTTGATGAAGTACTACAGATGCAGTACTTGCTCTGAAAGAGTAATGCAGGTGCAGTACTTGTTTTGATGGAGTACTACAGATGCAGTATTTGTGTTGATGGAGTACTACAGATGCAGCACTTGCTTTGAAAGAGTACTACAGATGCAGTACTTGTTCTAATGGAGCAATACAGATGCAGTACTTGCTTTGTAAGAGTAGTGCAGGTGCAGTGCTTGCTTTGATGGAGTACTACAGATGCAGTACTTGTGTTGATGGAGTACTACAGATGCACGACTCGCTTTGTAAGGGTAGTGCAGGTGCAATACTTGCTTTGATGGAGTTCTACGGATGCAGTATTTGTGTTGATGGAGTACTACAGATGCAGTACTTGCTTTGTAAGAGTAGTGCAAGTGCAGTATTTGCTTTGATGGAGTACTATAGATGGAGTCCTTGCTTTGTAAGAGTAGTGCAGGTGCAGTACTTGCTTCGATGGAGTACTACAGATACAGTGCTTGTTTTGATGGATTACTACAGATGCAGTATTTGCTTTGATGGAGTACTACATATGCAGTACTTGCTTTCAGGATGTTGACAGTGATGTACAGAGAAGGTCAGAGGAAGCTACGTTGTGCCTTTGTAAATCTAGAACAAGCAGACAACAGGGTGCCACAAGAGGAACTGTGGTTGTTAAAGGATGTCTGGGGGTGCAGGACTTGTACCACAGCGCAGGTGTGCCATAGGTGTTACAGAGGAGGACTACATCAGGGGTCTGCTCTGAACCCCTTCTCGTTGATGAGGTTAGACAGATATCTCCAAGGACCATGATGTTTGCAGATGACATTGTGATCTGTAGTGAGAGCAGGGAACAGGTTGAGGAACATCAAGAGAGGTGAGGGTAGAACCTGGAAAGGAGAGGAATGACGGTTCGCTGCAGCAAGAGAGAATACTTGTAAAGGAATGAGAGGAACCCAAGTGGAAGGGTGAGGCTACAGGAAGAGATGAAGAAGGTGGAGGATTTTAAGTACTAAGGGTCAACAATTCGAAGTAGGAAGTTAGTTGGTGTAAGACAAGGGGGTGCAGAGGAGAGGGGTAGACAGAGGCAGCTGATTGGCTGAGGCCTCAAGGAAAACAAGAAAGTGGTTTCTTGATTTGTTCAGCACAGATTCTAGTATTTTGCATTTTCCATTTGCAGGGGCGCACCTTCTATTTTACAACTGACTCTACTCCTGTTCCTTTCATCCATTCCTCAGGGACCAGGACCCAGACCCGGACCAGGACTCTGAATCAGGTGAGCACCCTGCTGTTTTGCCTTTTCAAAACCTCTCAAAACTTCTTGCCAGTCCACATTCCCTGCTCACGTCTCTGTCCACTAGTAGTCCTTGCAGAGACGGAGGAGTCCTGGACCACCAACCAGGGCTTGTATCTGAGCATCAGCATCATGTCCATCCCCTGTCTGAGTCCGCACACCCCTCGAGGACTTGCTCCCAACACCAGGCACTGCAGGCGCCACATTCCTAGACTACGGCTCAAAAAAGAAGTACAACATGTACCCAATAAGTTGGACTACATCACATAACTTCCCATGCACTTGTACTCCCACTAGACTAGCCAATGGCAGCGCGGCGCTGATCGCCGTGGGCAACGCGTCCAGGTCGGAGTTCATCAAACACCTGAAGAGATACAGCGGCTCTAGTGGACAGGTGAGGAACCGCACTCGGGATAATCCTCGCTTTCTGTGCCGTGTCGGCAAACAAGCTGCTGAACCGCGAACTCGTCTCGCGGGAGAAACCGGCAGAAAACCTATTTAGCGAGTAGATTAGCCTGGTTCTTCTTGGCCTGGCCCGGCCGGCGAGACTGCACACTAACCCACTTTCTAATTATACCGCCGGTGGCGTTTACTCCGGGCCGCAGAGTAAACAAGCTGTTTACCCGCTGACCTACATCCCTGGTCCTTGGTGGACACGGAAGGTTCCCATGACAACCCCGGTTTGATTCCCGCCTCTCTGACCCGAGTCCGCCGCCCGCCGGTGGATGAAGTTAAATCATCCACATTTATATGTTCTGAATTTAAAGGCATGTGAAAGTAAACCGCGACTTACATAAAATGACATTTCAGAGTCGCAAGGAAAAGTTGACGTTATGCAGATGATGCTGTGATATTTTATCTCACTTTACGATATTGTCGCCAAATGAAGGGAAAAGTACTGAAGTGTACATTTCCTACCTGAGGCTATCGGACTTTTTAATTCCTCTTCCTTCAGCCGAAGGGAAAATTCAAATATTTGTACTTTTTAAGACCTTAAATCACTTTATAGCCTTGACTTTGGCACTTTATAGTTTTATTTGTATTTCTTATTCTCCCTCCTTCCTACTATTATTTATTATTGTTATGTTTTACTCGAAACTCTGGCACAACAATTTCCTTTGGGATAAATAAAGTTGTTCTTATTCTTATTCTTACATGACTGAGGGCGGTGCACTACTTAGCACAGTGCTTAGCAGAGTAAGCTAATAACGATTTAATGTATATAAACGAATCAAAAATATAAAGTACCTCTCACACAAAGTGCACGACCCATGCACAGTTTGACACTTGTAGTCATTTTGAAGTGATGGTCAATAGAAAACAAAAAGGGACCCTCAGGGTTCCTTTGCAGGGTCCAAGATGTTCGGTATCGCTAAGCTATCGCTAACATTGAGGCGACTCGTCAATGACAGTGCATGTTACATCTTTTTTTTTTAATCCAGTGAAGTACACTCAGCCTGTATCTGCAGGACGCTAAAACTGCTGTTATCAGTTCACGAGTTCGTGCCAAGTACTCCTAGTGTAGCACCAGACGTGCTTGCGGTCAATTACGATTATCAACACAATTTAGTTTCAAACATTTTTTTAAGCCGCTAGCTGTATGACAGGGGGGACGCGCCTCTTGTCGATATGCCCAAGTGTCCTCGGGCAAGACACTGAACCCCGAGCTGGCCCCTGGTGGCTCCGGGTAGCACCTTGAAAGTGATCTAGTAATGAAGCATACAAGTCACTTGGTCACTTGTCCCTGTTGTGACATGCTCTCTCCGTGTTCCCAGATGGAGCTGTGAATTGTTGTATATCCAGCAACCCTGAGCGCAGGATAGGCGATGTAGACAATGAATTAAGTTGATATATCATGAAAATGTGAGCCGGTACTTCCTCATTCTGCATCCAGCGTTTACTGTCAGCTGCTCTTCTGAGGTTGGATGGAAACCACCTGTGTGGTGGTCTCTGCTGCCCCCTGTTGGATGGTCTCCCACAGTAACACCGGAGACAGTAAACAGGAAGAGGCGTAGGCTCTGCTTAGCGTTGTCAAGCTGCTTAGGGAGCTTTGCGGCCTCCTCCACTGACCTTTAACCCCTCCTCCCACCACCACACACTCATGGATGATGTATCGAATCTGGCGTTTCTCCACCTCCACAGTTCAACTTCTCCTTCGTGGAGACGCACGCCGTGTCGGCGGTGAAGGTCCGGCCCCGAGCGCCGACAGGCTACCGGTCCGGGGACGACAGCGAGGAGGAGGGCGAGTCCAAAACGGCGCCCGTCATCCGGCCTGACGCCGCCGCGTCACCGTGGAACATCGACGGGGAGCTGGTGGAGATGGAGAGCGAAGTGCTGGTCAGGTGTGAATGGTCGACACCAGGATGGAGGCTCATTGGAGATCCTAAAATGTCCAAACGTGTGAATGGTTGGATGTCTGTATACAGTACAAGCTAGCTTTATTAACGCCCCTTATCATGGACAAATGAGCTTCGGTGCACGAACACACACATAAGCAAACTCATGTGCTTTCTGAATCGTAGTGTAGCGTTGTTTACATCTCTCATCGTTCCGTTCTGTTGCTATTTTTGGGTTTTTTTTGACGTTTTTCAATAAGCTAGCCCTCATTATGGCTCCCAAAAAAGCTATGAGTGCTAGTGCTACAGTTGATCTGAGAAGGAAGTAATAACTAAAGATGACAGTGTTGGTGTTATAGATCTCTCCAAATGCTTTAACACGACTAAATCAACCTTCTGTACGATCCTGAACAACTAAGATGCGCTAAAGACGACTGATGTGGCTAAAGGGGCGACTATGCAAACCAAGCAAAGGTCTCAAGTCTTAGAAGAAGCAGAAAAGTTATTGTTGGACGAATGAAAGACCGCTAGCAGCAGATAGCGTTAGCAGCTCGAGTTAGCAGCTCGCGTTAGCGAGGGTCTCATATGCGAGAAGGCTTAACTTTTGCCGATTTAGTGAAGAAAACACTGAGTGGCAAGAAGAGAAAGAACACTAAAACATAAATAATTCATGTTATTTTTGCCACAAATAAGCCTGGAAAAAGGTTTTGAAAGAGTTCAGTATGTTTTTGGAGCTGGAGAACGGATCAATGGGGTTTACTGTAATTTCTGGAGCTGAATATAAGCTGCATCGGTGAAAAATTACTGAATAAATATATGTGTACATATATAGGCCCACTTGTCTATAAGCCACGGGTGTCCATGTTGTAACATGAGATATTTACACAGAAACTTTTACTTAAATACATACCGGTTACATACACAAATCCATAAGGGAAGTACTTTTTTCTGAACAGTGGCTTTAACATGGCCGATGAAAAAGTTTAAAAACTAAATGCTAAATGTTTTAGCACCATGACGCTTGTTAGGGCAAGAAAAATTAGCCGCATTGTTGGTTTAGCCACAGTGTTCAAAGCATGTGAAAAAAGTAGCTGCTTTTAGACCTCCAACTTCTTGATCTCCACTCCCTGTAGCCTCATTGTTCCACCCGAGTTCCTCTCATTCACACACATATATGCTGTATTGCTGCGACGAACCTTCATCCCTCTCCTTTCCAGAGCATACCTCCACCTCTCTAGATGTTCCTCCACCTGTTCCCTGCTCTCACTACAGATCATAATGTCATCTGCAAACATCATGGTCCATAGAGATTTCTGTCTAACCTCATCTGTCAGCCTGTCCATCACCACTGCAAACAAGAAGGGGCTCAGAGCTGATCCCTGATGGAGTCCCACCTCCACCTTGAACTTCTCTGTTACCCCTACAACACACTGTACCACTATCTCACAGCGAGCATACATGTCCTGCACCAATCTAGCATAATTCTCCGCTACGCTAGACTTCCACATACAATACCAGAGTTCCTCTCTTGGCAACCTGTCACGAAAACACAACACAGCTCTCTCTGACATTCTCTGTACTTCTCTATTCGCATTCTCAAAACCCGAGTTTTTAGAAATAGCCAAGAAGCGAGAGGGTGAACTCATGCCTTTTTGTCTCCAACGGCTTCCCGCCGGATGAATCAACGAATCCTCTGATCCCAGGGTCCACCCGCGGCTCATCACGCTCTACGGCGAGGACGTGGAGGAGGCCGAGTCCACCGGTTCCTGCGGTTGCATCTGAATCCACCGTGGCAAAGACGTGTCCTGAGGAGCTGCTTCTATTTTGCAAAGACCTCCAAGGTTTCCAACATCTGCAGCTTCTTTTGGTTTCTCTTCATGTTTACATTTTTAACCTCCCGCCGCTGAGCGTTGCACCTCCAGCGCTCTGTTTCAGAAGAACAGCCAGACCGGGAGAGGAGTTTTATATTGAAAATGGCAAATGTTTCTACATAATATGGCACTTTTTACATAGAAATTCGCTTTTTTTTTTTTAGATAATAACGAGACAGACGTATGAAGTATTGCTTAAATAGGAAATCCTTCAATTTAATAAACTGTTGAGTAAAAAAAAAAAAAAAAAAAGCAGTGAGACTCTCCAGTGCAACTTCACAGAACAACAAAATACAATTAATTTAATAAAAAATCTAAAAGAAAAGTGGGTGACGTGCATTTGTACTGTGTTGAGACACGGTTTCGGAGGGTAAAAACAAAATCACAATTTCTTTATTTCATTAACATTTCAAGTGGACACACACACACACACACATCCTGCTTTTAGGCCTTTTGGAGTTTGTGCCAAATTTTTAAATAAAAACATGTAAAATATAAAATTGATCTTAAGGTCCAAGTAGCTTATTGTTTCTTAAGTTTTATCCACGACCCCTGAAAAGAAGGCACACTTGGCATTGAGCTGCATTGCTAGCTTGGAACATTCATACCTGTTAGAATGGGGAAAAATACACGGTTCCTGTCTTTTGGAAACTAAATCAAATTAAAAAAGCAAAATTTGTTGTCTCGGAGGTCTCCGCCGCTCCCTAGTCGGACAGGAGACGACACTCGGCGGCGTGTGACGCGGCGGAGCCCCGCTAGCGGCTTTGCTAGCGGCTTTGCTAGCGGCTTTGCTAGCGGCTTTGCTAGCGGCTTTGCTAGCGGCTTTGCTAGCGGCTTTGCTAGCGGCTTTGCTAGCGGCTTTGCTAGCGGCTTTGCTAGCGGCTTTGCTAGCGGCTTTGCTAGCGGCTTTGCTAGCGGCTTTGCTAGCGGCTTTGCTAGCGGCTTTGCTAGCGGCTTTGCTAGCAACAACCCCCGGTTATCCCAACCGCTCTACCGGTCGGTGTCCGCTTTAAATACCGCAAATTGAGGCAACTGTCTTCCGAAATTCGGTGATTGTGACTTAAAGAAACGGCGAATTCAATCCTTTCGGGAATAAAACGAAAGAGACGAAAAACGTCGGAGCTCCGGTCGGCGAGCATGCTAGCACGCTACAAAACGGCTACGTCAAGATGGCGCCGGGCAGGATGGGAAGGGGGCAATTTCACGATCAAGCCGGACGAGGGGCGCTCCAAGGCGGGCTTCATTTGTCGCCTTCCCCGCTTAACCAGCGGACCGGAACCCCGTGAACGAACCCGAAGAAGAGGCGTCTTACCCCGGCTGGATGGAGCCTTGTTTGGGAGGTAAGCTCCGCAGCGGGGGGTGTGTTTGTTTACGGTACATTTCTAAACATTTACCTCCAAAAATATCACAACATTCAACACCAACAAGCACAGGAACCCGTCCTATGAGTTATATATGATTATTCCATATTCATATAAACCTGATTTTATCGTTTTTTTATCTTTTAAAAGACATAAACACGCCCCCAAAGTTGTCTGTTGGAAACACTGCCACCAAATAAAATAAACTAAAGTTAAAAGCAATTTACCAACTGTACAATGTGTTTAAAAAATGGCTCTTTTGTTGAAAAATAAAATAAAATTCCCTATCCCTCCATGCTAAAAAAAAAAAAAAAAACGCAACAAAAACAAACATATCTTTTAACATTAGCTATTCACAATATTCTGTGGAAAAACCCTAAAAACATTTTTCAAAGTTCTGTGCACAAAGCTTGTTATTTTGATAAAAAAAGGCTTTAAATCTGCATTATCACACTCTAGCTTGTGGGAAAAATTAATAAATAAACGGAGAGAGGCGTACAACAGAGGTGCTCTGTGTGTGTGTGTGTGTGTGTGTGTGTGTGTGTGTGTGTGTGTGTGTGTGTGTCGAAAATCAGTCAGTGCAGGAAGTGACGTCAGTAGATGAACAACAACAACAACAAATAAAACGCGTGCACACACACACACACCATTCTCCGGAGAATTAAGGGGCCGATCCGAGGCCTGTTGTTTCGCTCCTGAGGTCAAAGGTCATCAAAAGGTCACTCGGTCCCCTGGCGCAGCCGGGGCTTTCCGATTGCTCGCTTCCCTTTTTCGGTTGCGTTTCTCCGTCCTCCTTTATGTGTTCGCCCGTGTGTTGCGTTAGTATGTCTTTTTTTTTTTTTTCCCGGAGAAGGTCAAAGGTCACGCCGGCGGCGGGGACATGTTTTGGTCGGCGCGTGACGTCCGCCTCCACGGCGTCCCGCCATATTTCACATCCCTCGTTCAGGCGTCATATCGGAGTCCAGACGTGACCGGCAGGTTAGGAAGTGCTCTCGTTTTTGTCCTGCTTGGGCACGTAGTTCCAGCTGTCCCTCTTGAACTCCTCCTCCTCCTCAACCTTCTGGAAGCTTCTCTTGAAGAAACCAGCCTAGCGGACAGATAGATGACAGATAATTTCAGAAATCTTCAGATGAAAATGTTTTAGATCTTTTAGAGGTGGTGTTATCCAGGAATTACTGTATTTTCACACTATACGGCGCACTTAAAAGCCTCATGTATGAATTCTTGCTGTGCTTAATGACCTCCAACCAATTTAATGTGGTCACTGGTGACTTGTATGCTTGTCATGAACAGTTTACCCACCTGTGGTGTACCATATTTTTTGCACTATAAGGCACACTTGAAATGCTTACATTTTCTCAAAAATCGGCCTCGTGTATGAATTCTTGGTGTGCTTACTGACCTCCAACCAGTTTTATGTGGTCACTGGTGACTTGTATGCTTGTCATGAACAGTTTACCCACCTGTGGTATACCATATTTTTTGCACTATAAGGCACACTTGAAATGCTCCAACCAATTCTATGTGGTCACTGGTGACTTGTATGCTTGTCATGAACAGTTTACCCACCTGTGGTATACTGTATTTTTTGCACTATAAGGCACACTTGAAATCCTTACATTTTCTCAAAAATCTACCTCATGTACGAATTCTTGACCAACCAATTTTACGTGGTACACTGCGCTCAAATAACTGTCATAATGTTTTAGTGCGACTTTGGTAAGAGTCCAAGCTGCTCCGCTTGATTGATTGTCGGACCGTTCCCACCTGACACGGGGACGACGTTTTTAAGTCAGTCCTTTGTTGACAACATCCGATAACCCACGATGTAGTGCTGTAAAACAACGTTGTTCCAACCTCACACTAACTTCAGGTGTCCGCTATCACTGGCTTCAGATACGGTATGTTTTATCATGAAAATAGACCCGTTCATTGATATTGCGCCTTACGGTCCACAAAAAAACGGTACTCGGGCACCATCTCCCCTTCTTCATCCTCCCTGGTCTTGCTCTAGTTCTTCTCCAAACTCAGCATCCTTCTACCCAGATGGTCACCATCCCTCAGTATGACTTTTCCCTCCAGAACATCTGTCTTTCCATCGTCCTCACTCCCAAAGAGGAACCTCCACATCTTCATCCCTGCTGCGTCCTGTCTTTTCCTCTAAACCAGGGGTGTCAAACATACGGCCCGCAAGGGGGTTGGACCAGGCCCGCAGGATAATTTGAAAGTGAAAAAATGCATAAAAGACAAGGATTTTTTTAATTTAATTAAGTGCAATTCGAGAATTTTCCGCCAGGAGGCGCACTATTTTGGTCAGAGTAGACGACAATCCGCATCACTGAGACGGACCAATCAGCAGACGTTATCAATGCACCACCTGTTGCTTGTTATGACATTATTTCCACCCTGTTCTCCACCTCCTGCTACGCCCTCATTAGCCAAAATGTCGTTATCAAAACAGAGAAAAGTAGTTAAAGGGTGTAGAATTTTCAAAGAAAAACGGACTACGTCCTATTTATTTACAGAGACGCACGGGAAACCTTTATGCTCGGCGTGTTTGCAACAAGTTTCGGTATTTAAGGAATATAATATACGGCGCCGCTACGAGACTCATCAAAAATATGACAGTTTGCAAAGAAACTGAGAAGAGATAAGATCAACCAATCGCTGGCAGGTCTGAGGAAACAGCGTCCACTTTCACCCATAGATGAGAAATCAGTGAAGCAGCGGTAAAAGCCAGCGAGCTAATTGCTAGCGAAAATGTGCAATTTAATGTTAGTCACCAGCTTCACTACTAAAGAGTGATGGAATTCTACTGTTCATGCAACTCCATACATGTTCAGTGTGTGTTGTATGTGTTTGCATGTTTCATAGATGGAGTTTATACATTTACAGGTGAAGACTTTCTTCCTTACACATTTAATAGCACTCTTTTTAGTTTGTAGGGTGCAGGCAGGGATTCAATTTAGATTTTATATTCACATGTGTAAATGGTTTAAAAATCCCTTTCTTTATAAGTCTCATTTAATCTTAAAGTGCATTACTATATTTTTCAATACCAATTACTTGTTAAAGTTTTGTGCCTTTGTACGATCAGCGGGATCCGTTGCAATGCAAACATGTGAATGATAAAAGTAAATTGCACTTTTGTCGAAGGAAATATGAGGTGTTTCATGAAATGTTTTGTAAAGGGATTGGTCATTAAATTCCAAGATTTTCCAATGTCCTTGTACTTCTTTACACCAAAACAGAGAAAAGACATGATATTTTGGTTATTTATTGTTGAATATGCTATTATTTTAATGGTCCGGCCCACTTGACATCTACCTGGGCCGTTTGTGGCGCCATGAGACACGAGTTTGACACCCCTGATCTAAACCAAACAGTTCCTTCAGAACAAACCCCCTTTTTGTCCAGGAGTGTCCCTGAAGACGAGGACTCACCTTCCAGAGACACCAGATGAGGGCCGCCAGGATCATCAGCCCCAGGACCAGGCTGACCACGATGATGAAGACCTGGATTACCGTGGAGAGCTTCTGCGCGAAATAGGCTTCCACCACCACCTTGGGAACGGAGCGCAGGTTATTAGCGTTAGCTACTCTATCGTTTTTTTCAAACGCGTGACCAGGATTTTGAAGTTCTGACCCAGAGGAACCTTCCTTTCTCCTCAACTTCCACCAGGTTACCTGAGTGTCTGGCTGCTCCTGGAGGAAGATGGTGTGATTGTCCTCCCGAGGCCAGGACATCACCGCCCTGCTCCCCACCAGCATGATACTGTGACGACCCTGAGATACAAGACACCACGGTGAGTCACTAACAAAAGTGTGTGTGTGTGTGTGTGTGTGTGTGTGTGTGTGTGGTACCGGAGCTTGCAGTAGAACGGCGGGGTTCAGTCTCATCTCGAAATGGATGGTAGCTTCTCGCCCCACGTCCAGGTTGCCGAGTCGACACACCAGCATCTCACACAGTTGGTCACGCTTGCCGCAGAACTACACACACACACACACACACACACACACATTCAGGGTCACTCCAAGTCGCCAACGGGTTTCCATAGGCCTTGACTTGTGATCCAGGAGGAACCTCGACGTAGATGTTGGCCAAAGAGTGGACTCCAGGCCAAAGGTCTGTCAGAAAGGTGACTCCTCAGATCTGCTGCTCAGTCGAGAATACCGTCGCTTGCCAATGTGGCCACAAGGGGGCGCTCTCCGGTGAAGGTTCCAGAAGACCTCTTGTTCTTGAAATCGATTCATTCTCCGCACTCGGACTTCATTGTCAACATTTGAGGTTGCTAATATATGGTTGCGGCTACATTTCCCGCAATTCATGCCGATGGTGTTTCCCGTGAAGTGACGGCGTCAATGCCATTTTCAACAAGTGGAACTGAGAAATACAAATGATCTCTAAATGTCCAGGAGGAGAAAAAGTTGATGCAGAAGGAAGGCTGTTCCAAGAAAGACGGGAAGGCGAATGCATGTTTGTGCCGCGAGGGGAAAAAGCGGTATGTCTTTTGTGTTATGAGACAGCATCGCTTGTCAAAGAGTACAACGTAAGCCGCCATTTTGACACCTAGCGCCGAGCTAAGTCTGCTAAAGTTAGCTTTCCAGAAAGACAACAAATTGTCCGAGAATTAAAAGCTAAACTACGATAGCAGCAGAATTTGTTCACAAAAACCGCATCCAGAAACCCTGCAGCAGTGAAAGCTAGCTTTGGAACAGAGCAGCTAGTAAACATCACGTTTTTCACATCTATATAAATGCAAATGTAACATTTTGGATTTGAATGAGTCATAAATTCAGAGTTTTTTAACATTAAGGAGTAGTTACATTTATGTAACATTATGCTGTTACCAAATTTGAACCTTTGACCCTTAAATCCAGGTCAGATGGTACTTAAACTGATGTCCTCTGGGGTTTGTAGTCTACTGAGCAACATCATGGACTCACCAAGTCTTGTACCCTTTAACTTCCAAATAACAAAGACAATAAAGACATTGTCTTGACCTTCCTGTGAAGGACTGGTAGCTGTGCGGAAACATATTAGACCAGATTTACTACCAGTTTCTTACTTACCATCGTGCGGGTGGTGGTCGGGGAGAAGAAGAAGACGAGCTGCTTGATGAAGGAGGCCCGGGGGACATTGCAGTCCTCAATTAGCGGGACGGCTAAGTCGCGGATGGAGCAAACGCCCTGACTCGACTGTGGAGAGAACAAATGTGCTTCGGTCATCAACCCTTTCGCACTGTAGTTCCTAGAACCTTTTCAAGAACTAGACCGTTTCTTGGTGCGCTTGGACAGCAGAGGAACCCGGCAGGAACCTCGGTTGCAAGAACCGTTTTAGCTCCTACTCCCAGGCCGGGCCTTTTTACAGTTCTATAGGAACTCGTGATGAAGTGTTGGTGATTGGTGGAACTCAATCTGGTCAGATGTTGCAACCAAAAGGACAGAACCAGTGAGAACTGGACCGACGAGGAGATCCAAGTTCCTCTGGCCCGCTAAGCCACATAGGGGTTTCCAGGGTCAGCAGAGGATAGTCAACATTTCGGCGAACATAAGCACAGAGTTAGCTCGTGGCCAACGGGGGTTCTTCATGTGAGAAGATAAACAGCTCCATGGCTATGATTCCAAAGTCTATTCGTCCATGAATGCCGTGGTAACTTCTCTCTCCATGTTGTCTTTTTCCTCTTCTACTTCTTGTGGGGATTGTTTTTGGCCCCTAAGGTGCATGCTGCAGAAACTTGCGTCACACTGATCCCTACCGTAGTCCCTTACTGCCTGCGTGAATGCAAAGCTAACGGTTTCTGTTGAGGAGGAAAGTCCTTGGCACCAAATTTGAACTGGACAGTCCTTAGAACTGTGTATTTTTCTGCCATAGAAGCTACTGCTACAACTGCTAAAGCTGGGGGTAACTCCTCACAACATTCACAATGGTTCGTGATCTTTAAAATACTCGGAGGTCACACTGACCCACTGGTCTCGGCAGGCCTTTACGAGGACCCCCCCAAAAAAAAGACAATTTCTTTGGGAGTTTAAAGGGTAAACAAACATGGACGACTTGTACTGTAGTCCAGTTTGGCTTGTTTGCCCTCTCCCTCCTTCGCTGTTCGCCATTGTCGTTTCGGTATTCCTGCTCTTCCACTGTCGTCTTACGCCTTCTGCCATACCTTCCCGTGAGTCGCGTGCTCTTCGTCGTGCCGGTGCTCGGCAAACAATAGTCAACCGATCCAGTTCAAGGATACGGACATGTTTTGATTGGCTGCGATTGAGTTCGGGTGGGTTTGTACCTGCCAGTCCACCACCTGCAGCAACCGGTGAGGATGAGGTGCAAGCATCATCGGCAGTGAGATCTCCACAACAGTGTCCATTGTCCTGCTGGGGCCGGAGTTCAACACCTACGGACCAGACAGACAAAGGGTTTTTATGCTTTTTATGTGGTTTGGCAGTGGCTGCTATTCGCCCATTTGCCTTTTGCCAGAAGTGGGCACTAGTCTAGCACTCATGAGGTCATGTTTTAGGTCCTTTTTTTAAAGATAGGACTCCTCTGCTGGCGAGGAAGCTATTGGGAGACGCTTACCTTGTAGGTGTAGTTGAATTTCTCCGAGTAGCAGTCGACCGGAGTCAAATCTTCATCTCCAAACTCGAAGGAATTGGGCGTCACGAAACTGCAACCGGAAGAGGGCAAGGGGACTGAGTGGAGCAATGTATAGGACGGTTTATCGTGGTTCTTCTACAACTTTCTCAAAACTCAAGAGCTTGTCAGTCCACCATAGTTTGTCCTTCAACTCCTCCATCCTTCCCTCCACTCGGGTTAAGAATCTGGGAGTTCATCCTAGATAGAACATTGTCTTTCCAGTCCAACATCACCCGGCCCACCGATCCATCTACACAATATCCATAGGCCCGACCCCTTCCTTACTCCACATGCTGCAGGAGTTCTTGTCCATAGACTTGACCCTCCCTGGACAAACTCCAGCTCCTCCAGGGGTCTGCAGCTCCGATCATAGCTCCAGCAGAGACCTACATGACCCCAGTCCTTCAGCAGTTCCACTGGTTGCCCAGGATGAACTTCAAAATATTGCTCCTCATCTATAACTGCATCCAGCCCCTCCGTACCTATCAGACCTGCTTCATAGTGCCAATCCTTCCACTCTGTCACGTATCCACCCGTAACTAAAAACCCGTTGCCTAGTCTGCCCGCCTTGGTATTATGGGATTGACCTCTCTGTGATCTGGAATGGACTCTTGGTTTAGAAAAGTACCTACAAAGAAAATGTATACTCGCCGGTACCTGTGTGTACAAAATGCTCTTGTGTTCATGCAGGAAGACCTTTTCGATCCAATCCACAAAAGTACCCTAGATGATGTAGAGTTTATGGCAGTGGATACTTCACATCTCCTTGACTTGTGCATCTAAGAGTCTTTACTTGGCCCTGCCCTCTTTCCTGCCTCTTTTACAGTTGCTGTTGCTGGTTCAGGTATGACTTCTTGTTTACGACCGGCCTCTTTACTGCCTCTGGTAAACGGTTAAAAGAGCAGAAGACTAAGAACAGAACCCGGTTTGGTTCTTTTTTTTTTGTTTTTTTTTTTCCATTCAGTTTTCGGTTTGCGTGTCAAGTCTGAAGACATGACTCATAGCAGTCAACAGCTCTTTGAGAAAATCAAAAGGTTGATGTTTCCAGAAGTCCAGGGTTCATCGAAGCCTTTCTCCCTGTTGGGTATGGCATTACTTTATCTTCTCAAATGAAACTTTGACAAGAGCACGTATTTCCATGGCTGCAGATATCAACTTTTTTACTAATCTGTCGATCGTTTTGTGGATTTCAGCTGAGCCTCCCTTCTTTCTTCCTTTCCATTGGACTGCTCCCTTCAGGGGTCACCACAGCCAATCATCTCCCACCATCTAACCCTGTTCTCTCTATCTTCTTCTCTCACACCAACTAACTTCTTGTCCACATCCAAAACATCTCAGTCTGACTTTATCTCCGGTGCGTCTAACATGTGCCGTCCCTCTAATGGACTCGTTCCCGATCCTCTCCATCCTCCTCACTCCCAAAGAGGAACCACAACATCTTCACCTTTGCGAGCAGCACTGCTCACTGTCTTCTCGGTGTCTCCAAACCAGGCAACACCCCTTGATGTCTTCTCCACGCCTTCCAACCTGCTTGAAAATGTCCTCTCCATTGCTCTCTTATCCTCGGTACTTAAAACCCTCCACCTTCTTCATTACGTTACAGTCATTTGGCAGACGCTTTTATCCATAGCAACTCACCAAAAGTGCAATTCAGTCACCGAAGATCCGAAGTACCAGTATCTACCAGATAGCCATCTCAGAACCCTATACATATATCCATTAATTTCATCCTTCATTTTGGTCATACATGTCCTGCACCCCTGCGACAAACTCTTTTCTTCCTTTGGGCTTTTCCCTTCAGGGGTCTCCTCAGTGAATCCACCTCCTCCATTTAACCCATCTAAGTGCTATTAGTAGGGTAGTGCTTGGTGAAGAGGTATGTTTTCAGCTCACGACGAAAGATGGGCAGCGACCCCGCTGTTCTGACTTTTTTCGGGACTTCGTTCCACCACTTAAGGAGCCGAGATGGAGAAGAGTGATGGGGTGGACGGTCGCCCGGGGGTGGCAGATCGGAAGGGGCGGGTAGGTACATGTGGCTTGACCATATCCTGGTGTGGGCAGCTACCGGGAGCCAGTAAAGGGACATAAGAAGGGGAGTTGCGTGGGAGAATTTGGGACGGTTGAACACCAGGCGGGCTGCCGCTTTCTGAATAAGCTCCGGAGGCCTGATGGTCACTGCTGGGGCACCGGCAAGGAGGGAGTTGCAGTAGTCCGGACGAGAGATGACTAGAGTCCGGATGAGTATCTGCGCCGAGTATCTTCTGTGAGGAATCTGCATCTCTTCCTGTAGCCTCGTTGTTCCACTTGGGTCTACCGAGGTCTGATGATGAATTTGAGTAATCGCTTACAAAAAAATGGGGACAAACCTGCAGTTTGCAGATGCTTCCTGTTGAGATGTTGCACGACGAAGGAGGTGTTGTTGTGGAAGTGACTGTACAGTGTATTCTTTTAGCTTGTAGTTGCCCCAACTTTTGACACTTATTGTTTCTGCCATCGCTCTGACACTCAGCGACATTAGCGGGGTATGCTAACTTCAGCTTAAGTGATCGTGTCACAGAAATAAGCATCCGGGCGGATGCACAAAATAGAAATACCGTATTTTAGGATTACTCCAGGCGGATAATTTGCCTTGAGTAATTTTTTGTAATGGAGTTACTCAAGGAAAATACTTGTTTCATTTAAGTGGATGTTTGCTTCAGGGTAGCAACCCCACACTCTGTACACACACTCTACAAACTGACCACTTGTAGCTTTGGCGGCGCCACCCTACCCGTGGAGGTTGATGTTGATTCCGTATTTGAGGGGAAGCACCAGGCTGGCGGAGTTGTCTCGGAGATACTCCACACTCTCAAAGTTGTCGCTGAGGGGGAAATTAAAAAAAAAAAAAGTCACTTCAAGATCCCCGCATGGTTTGAAGGCCCTGCGAATGTCTGAATCCAGTGGCAATCTAGCAGGGAGTTCCTTTGCCCCCTTGTTGTTGGACATTGATGACGTCCCTACCTGCTGGTGTTGGCGTGAATGATGATGTCAGCGGGGGTGGAGTTGTGGTTTACGTCCAAGAGAAAGCTGATGTTCAGCTACAAGACAAAACAAGGGGTCAAATGGACTTCGGGAATAAAATTGGACAACAAAGAGGGGACACAGAGCCGGTATCTTGTTGAGAAGAAAAAAATCTGGGGTTGGAAGTGCAGACCGTTTGCATGTGACCTCTGACCTCGAGGCTACAAACACAGCTGTGAAGGGTTAGGGCTCATTTATGCTCTGGTTACGTACGTAAACAGGTGTGTCCCTTTCAAACGCCACTGTCCGCAAACTTCCCAAAGAGTTGAACATTAATGAATCAACGGTACGGAAGTGGAGGAAGCAACATACTTCCTGCATGCTTTATATTGTAGTTACACATCCACTAAGGGGCAGTGCAGAGTTCACCGCCACGTTACTTTTCAGACAGAAAGAATGCGGCTGTGAAATCCTTTGCAGCACCTTGAGAGTTCTTCTCCCTTGTTATACCGACACCTTCTTGTCTTCTCCTTCCTTTTTCCTTTTGCTGGTCACGCTTAAGCATACCGCGAACCCTGCCACCCCCTCGACCTCTGGTGGTACCGCTCTGTTTGCTTCTGTTGGCTACGTATCCGCGAGCTCCCCCGAGGATATATTGGTCAACGCAGGAACCGGGACAAGGACCGACAGAGGGCTGGACTTGTATGCTTATTTTATGTTTAGCGTAAATGAACCCTCGGGTGTGTCTCTTTTGAAATGACAGCGGCGACTGTAGGTCCTACCTGGGTGCGAGCAGGAAGCACCAGACTGGAAACGCCGCAGTCGACGACCACCGTTGTGCCGTTGACTTCTTGGATGACGTCACAGCTCACCACGTTGTCCTCCTACATTGGCAGACGCAGACACACAGATCCTTGAATGGATCATGCCTCCGGTTTTTTTTCTCATACAATTTTTAAGTAGCTTTACTATACCTCTAAGGCTACTCGCGTATTTGATGGCATCCGAATTTACCAATTACCTAATAATATTATCCATCAGATTGAATACATTTAACAGGGTTGTATGTGAGGCCTTGCTTTTACTTCTAAATGCCACTGGGGGGTGCAATTGTCCCACTTGAAATTCAAACCGCACCTTTCCTGGTTTATTCGCGATAGCCTCGAGCTAAGCTCAACATAGACCATCAGGAAAAGTCATTAGCTTATGCTAATCCCCTGGACAGGAACTCACGTTTTGCAGCACTTTGACGTAGTGGATGTTGTCGGGGAAGCTGAGCTTCAGCCGCGGCAGGAAGGCGTCATCTCCGGAGTTGGATATGGAGGTGTTCAGCATGATGGTCTGACCAGAGCCCAGGTAGAACACCTGCTGCTCACTGGAAACCAACACCGGAGTTAGAATTCAGATGTGATCATTCATATGGCGTGCAAAAAGATGGAAGAGTTAAGGTGCGTTAGGCTACATTCATTCTCCCATCATGTCTGTGGACTTCTTGTCTTGTCTTCTTGAATTTTGTCACTTGAAGACATCTAAAGAAGCTTCTCAAACGCCTTCGAGTGAAGAAATTCAAGTCCAGTTGCCACGACAAGATGGTTTTGACAAGAATTAATTTGCTTATCCTGCAGTCGGGGGAGCGCAGGGTTCACTCTGGACCTCTTGCCAGTTGCTCATAGGGCCAAATGTAGTGTCTTACTTGGGCAGCACCAGCTGAGTCGACAGTCGCAGGTCAGTGGAGCAGTTCGCCATGGAGCAGGAACGAGCGAACTGCGTCTGCAGGGGATGCAAAGCACAGAGGCCACGGCTCATTCACGACAATACAGACGCCCTTTGACCTCTGTGACCAACAAGGTATCTCCCTGTCCACCCACCCACCCGCGGCCTAAACTCCTGCGCGTCAACCCGTCCTGTTTTTACGCGTCGGTCAGAGGTGCCGGTGCAGCTGTAAACACATCTGGGTTAGCAGGAAGTCATTTTCAACGTGTGTGGCGCAGCCCGACATCGGATCGGCCGTCTTCCTTCCCCTTCCGGAGCTCGTGGCTTCGCCCCCCCCGACCCTCTGTGAACAGGAAGCTCGTTCGTCGGGTTCCCAAACACATGTTTCAGCGGACCGGAAGAGCAGTCGCGAGAATGCTACGAGCAACAAGGTGTACGGTTAGAAGAAAGATCGCTCCAGGGAAGAGACGGGTGTGTCTTCAGCTCCCCAAAAAAAACAAATAATCATGGTGACTAAACCCCTCTAATTGGTGATTATCCTCAGGACGAAGAGCGCATATCTTCTCAGGATGTGTTTGCCCTTGGAATAGTAATTAGCCACCTCCGGTCCGTGTGGAACTCCACCCACTGCAAGGAGCTAAGCAGTGGACACGGCGCTGAGGGGCAGGAAGAGGCTAAGGAGGATGTTCCTGTCCGACCCCTTCTTTGAAGACGACGGCACCCCAGGAAATCACCTCCTCGTATATCTTCCGCCCCTCCGCTTTTGCCGCTAAAGAAACCGACCGGTTGTTCCGAAACCAGACGGCGAGTGGATGGGTTCGAGCACGAGTTAGCGCTAATGCTAGTTATTCTTCGCACCCGGTAGCTGATGGCGTTCCGGTGGCCTTTGCTTTGCTGTAGAACAGGTTTCAACGGAGGGAAGCCTTTGGCTCTGAATCTCTGGTTGTTCGTCTCGTGGAGACCGTAGGTGACCTCGAACTGCACCGGGGTGAAAATGTCCTTCACGTCTTTCTGGCGAGGGGAAACAAAAAGAAACGGTTAGCGTTATTACGGCTAATGACGACTAGTTTTGTGCGTGTATGCTATTATTACCCTTTGGTAGGCAATGTGCGTGGAACACTTGAGAAAGCCTTGCTGCGCTCTCACGCTACCCCTTGTGACGTTGGACGACCCGTTACTGTGGAAATGGAAACGATGAGGGAAGGACGGCTTGTGCAGCAGGTCGGACGTCAAGTTGTACTGAAGATCTGAGGATGGGAGGGAGGCACGGCGTCACGTTCATTCGCCCCGAAACAACAACAACAGCAAGGAAACGAGCAAGAGCTAACCTAGCTTTAGCTCGGTTCACATTCACATTCACACTTAGACTCGCACAACGACGGAGCTGCCATGCTAGGTGCTAACCGGGCCATCGGGAGCAACTCGAGTGTCCTGCACAAGGACACTTCAGCATGAACCGACAACCTTCCGCTACGCAAACCGAGCTACGGCCACTGAGGTACTTTAGCATTTTACCGTCGGAAAATATCACACCCACGAGTCGACGAGGATTTACCGATAGGTCCTTTGTACTGTCGGGACGTGAATCTGAAGCAGACGGTGACGTTGAAGCACACTGTCGGGAGATTGTGTTCTCTGCACAGCGCCACCTGCTGGTCAATTAGCTTGGGCAGAGACAGAGATGCTTCCACTCGCACCACAGGACGGGTCCTAAAGGCCAAACCACACATCGAGTCTCAAACATGTCTTCCTGTTGAACTTCTTTTTTTCTGCCGGAAAGGAGCTAAAATCGGTTCTCCATTTCGCACCCCCCAACCCTTTTCACTTCCGTCCCACTTTGTCCTCGCGTGAACCCCCCCCTCTGTTTGGAAAGCGAAGCTACAAAGTGTCTGCAGATACATCTCGCGTCTCGCTTTTTACCTGAGGATGATGGCAGAGTCGGACAGGAACGCGCCAACTGCCACATCTGTGACAAAACAAGACGTTCGTCTCGAATAGAACCGCGACAAATAAGAAGAACTTGACAGGGAACAACAACAACAACAGGCCACGGCTCAGGTTACCTTGGTAGCCGTTTTCGTCTATGTCGACGCCGGAGCTCAGCGACTGGCCGAACATCATGAGTTGAAGACCCAGGGTGGATCCGGTGATCCTCTGTGAACACAGACATTGCACTTACACTGCAGTACCGCTACTTGGTGCTTCTAAATAGTAGCCGTTGAAATTGTGTAATTGTACTACATTATCGTGCACACTTGTTGAGTCTGTGCCCTGGTATTATCCCTTTTTTTTCCTTTTCTGAGAAAGAGGCAGTTCAGTAGATGGTGAGGATCTGTGCAGCACTTGGATGGAGAATGCTTCTCCCTGGTTATACCGAGGGCATGAGCATACCAACACCTCTTCTGGTGTTACCGCCCTGTATGCGCCCCAAAAACGTACAGAATTGCAAAGCAACAGAAGGAGCTGCCTGTTTGCAAATTTAGCATATTTAGCATAAATGAGGCTTCGGACCTATTCAGAGATTTGATTTGAAGCTGAAGGTACGCAAGAGATGTCAGACGTAGGGACAGGGACAAGGACAGGCAGAAGCCTCCACTTGTATGCTTCCTTTATGTTTGATTTGAAGCTGAAGGCACGCAGGAGATGTCAGACATAGGGACAGGGACAAGGACTTGTATGCTTCCTTTATGTTTAGCATAAATGAGTCTTCAGACCTATTCAGAGATTTGATTTGAAGTGGAAGGCACCCAAGAGATGTCAGACGTAGGGACAGGGACAAGGACAGACAGAAGCCTCCACTTGTATGCTTCCTTTTTGTTTAGCATAAATGAGTCTTCAGACCTATTCAGAGATTTCATTTGAAGCTGAAGGTACGCAAGTGATGTCAGGCGTAGGTACAGGGACAAGGACTTGTATGCTTCCTTTATGTTTAGCATAAATGAACATTTGGGTGTGTCCCTTTTGAAATGATGGCGCAACTGTGGGTCCTACCTGGGTGCGAGCAGGGACAGAAAGGGGAGGGACACAAACTAAAGTCTTGTCCCGACGGATCGACACCTGAAAGCCCTTTTTGGCCCTCCATTCAAAGGAGGCGGTCATTTGTACCTGAGATGGAGTGGGTGAGATTCCCTCCTTCATGCCGTTATAGATGTAAATGGCTCCTTTCAGTTCGTCTTCATGCGGGGCGCCAATCACCACGTCTACAAAGAAACACAAAGTTATTATCCGACTTTATCAGTAATTTATTTAGACGTGGTGCCTCCTTGTTCATGGCCAAGTGCACCCGAGCAAGGACGTATCAAATGTAGATGGACTGTGACATCTACTGTCTGGTTTAAGAGGCCAGGAAGTGGAGCTGGAAGTCGCAGAGATGAAGATGTGGAGGTTCTCTTTTGAGGGCGACCAGGATGGATAGGATCAGAAATGAGTCTGTAAGGGGGGCGGCACATGTTGGATGTTAGGAGCATGAGGTTGGAACTGCAAGGCGGGAGGCCGAGAGGAGATTTCTGGATGTTGTAAAAGAGGACAAGAAGTTACAGAGACTAGATGAAGGAAGTTGCTTCCTGGTGGCAACCGCCCTGAAGGGAGCAGCCAAGGGAAGAGGAAGAGGACTACGACATGTGACGGCGTGACCGAGAAGACCTTCAGGTTCTACGTTTGAGAGACTGCCTTTGTCCAGCTGGATGAGTTTTCACGGAAAAACAGCGCCTACATGGGAAAACACCAGCACATTCAGTCAATCATCAACCTTTCAACGTGTGAAAGTTTGTCGCCGCGTCAGTCGCTGGAACACAAACCGACGACCTTCAACTCAGATTAGAGGGTCGCTGCCTTCACGGAGCGACTAGGGTCTGTCATTACAGGTTTAATGGAGTTAATAACACACTCCGCCTCAGCCGTGACGTTACGACCCCCGAAAGGTACAAGGCGGCTTCTCCGTCGGTGGAACATTTTGTGACCGTTTTGTCCTCAACATTGAGAGTTTGACGGCAGGAAAACACGGTCTGCAAAAGTCAGAACCTGACAAAATGGGTCCACGGAAGGAAGGAAGAAGGAAAGAAAACCTGTGAACTGGTTTCGGGTCGGCAAGGCTCGTGTTTTCTGCTCAGACAGAACATTAAAAGTGTAGCTTTTTAAAGTCCCAACGCTGCCCCTGGAGTTTAAACAGTCTGGCTGCTCATGCTTGACCAAAGTCCACTATCCAAGTACCTAAAGTCTACACAAGAGCATCAGAGGAGCATCAGGTTCCCTGAGCTGAGTCGGTTCCAATCAATGGATACCAAAGCATGTGGCCTGATACCACGGCACAGCTGCAAAGGTCTCATGGAGTCCACGCCTCAGGTCAGGGGCTACTAGCCTGTTAGTTTGGATGGTTTAGCTTCTGGTAGCCTATTACATTTGTTATCTCAGGGTACATCGTGGACACGTCAACAATCAATCACAGGGCAATTTGCTGTGCTAGAGGAAGCGCTAACCACTGCGCAACCATGCTACCTGGTATATTACCCCAACAGCATGGTACTACTTGATACTTGTGCCGTATTTTAAGTGTACCGTGAGAGTCAGTATCCAACTATACAGAGAGTAAAAAAAGTCAGTATCCTGTTTGTTTTTATCCTCAAGCAGCTTCTGAAGCTAACGCTGATCATGTGAAATTGCATGGGTATGCCGTGACGCTGCTACGCCCATTCTTCGTCATCATCCTGCATACGAGTATTGGGGAGGAAGTGAAGGAGGGGAGGAAGGAAAGACAGTTCATCTAAACTATCCCCTTAATGATCTGTTTATTTGGATTCAAGTGCTTGTTTTTGAGTCACGCCGAGGCATCGCCATGCCGATATTCTGACACGGACTTTAATCCCAGGCTAGTTTTGTCGCAAGACCACAGCAGGAGCCGTCGTTGAGGTACTTCTCAAAGTTCTGTGTGGAGTTGAAGTAGCATGAGAGTAAGTAGTACTGAATATAGATAAAAGTAGCCTTTATTTGATGGACGTGAAGTCCTTTCCTTTTGGCTGCTCCCTTCAGGGGTCCCCAAAGTGCAACATCTTCCTCCATCTCCATCATCTAACTTACTTCATGTCCTCTTTTACCGCAACCTTGTCTCCAGACCTCCTGTTTGGCACTTCCAGCCTCAGCGTCCTCCTACCCACGTCCAAACCATCTCACTTTTATCCCTGCTTCTTCCTGCCTTCTCCTCAGGGTCTCCATGGCTGTTCTGATCTGCTTGCACATTTCTTCCCCTCTTCTCCACCCTCACCATTGCTCTGGACAGTTGACCTTAAGTGCTTAAACTCCTCCACCTTCTTTATCTCCGCTCCCTGTGGCCTCACCGTTCCACTCTGGTCCCTCCTATCTGTCCTGCCATCAGGAGATCCATCCCATCCTGACCACCACAAACTCCAACTGTTGCCATCGATAAGGCGGTTTTAGGAAAATCAAGGCAAGAATTAAATTCGGCACTTGAACCTCACATACAGTCTTCTTCTTCTTCTTCTTCTTCTTCTTCTTCTTCTTCTTCTTCTTTTGTCTTTTCCCTTCAGGTGTCGCCACAGCGAGTCCACTTTCTCCATCTAACCCTATTCTCTGGATCCTCCTCTCTCACACCAACTACCTTCATATCTTCTCTCACTACGTCCATAAATCTTCTCCTTGGTCTTCCTCGAGACCTCCTGCCTGGCAGCTCCACCTTCAGCAACCTTCTACCCAGATCTTCACCATGAACACTCCTTTGTTCATGTCCAAACCATCGCAATCATCACTTTGTCTCGGTCATACATGTCCTGCACCCCAGTGACAAATTCTTCTTTTCCTTTGGTCTTTTCCCTTCAGGTGTCGCCACAGCGAGTCAACCTTCTCCATCTAACCCTATTCTCTGGATCCTCCTCTCTCACACCCACTACCTTCATATCTCCTCTCATGACGTCCATAAATCTTCTCTTTGGTCTTCCTCCAGACCTCCTGCCTGGCAGCTCCAATTCAAGCATCCGTCTACCAATATATTCACTATCCCTCCTCTGTCCATGACCCAACCATCTCAGTCTGGCTTCTCTGACCTTCTCTCCAAAACATCTAACATGTGCCGTCCCTCTGATAGACTCATTCCTGATCCTCTCCATCCTGGTCACTCCCAAAGAGAACCTCAACATCTTCATCTCTGCAACCTCTAGTTCTGCCTGCTGTCTTTTGGTCATTGGAACAGTTTCTAGTCCAAACATCATCGCTGGTCTCACCACTGTCTTGTACACCTTTCCTTTTATTCTGGCCGATAGTCTTCTATCTCTTGGTACCCCTGACACTTTTCTCCACCCATTCCAACCTGCTTGGACCGTCTCTTCACCTCTTCTCCACACTCTCCTACGCTCTGGACTGTTGACCCTAAGTACCTGAAATCCTCCAGCTTCTTGATCTCCACTCCCTGTAGCCTCACCGCTCCACCCGAGGCTCACATACAGTTCAGTGCAATAAACCCATTTTTTTTCTCCGCACTTTTTACATTACATTACATTTGACAGACGCTTTTATCCAAAGCGACTTACAATAGAGGACATAAGCACTGCAAATACACTTGCAAATACAGGAAGCACAGGAAATATACAGAACGGTAAGCTGGGGTTAGTGAGTTTTTTTTTTTTTTTTTGACAAAGACGTACACACACACACACACACACACACACACACACACACTGCATAGCCTAACTTGCTGCCTAACCTGATCTGGGGCATCAGCGCAGTAAAAAGTCCTGAAAGAGAACAGTTTTTACCTGTTTCTTGAAGGTTGAGAGAGATGATGCTCGTCTTGTTGCTTCTGGAAGTTTGTTCCACCACTGAGGTAGTAGAACTGAGAACAGTTTCGCCTGAGATCGCTTAGAGCGAGCAGAAGGTACTGCTAGTAGGTTTGTATTAGAGGAACGCAGCTCTCTGCCGGGAACATAAGGTCTTATCTTAGCTTGTTAAGGTTGTTTTTAATCTGTTTTGATTCCGCCGAACCCGAGAGCCGCTATCTCGAAATGAAGTTGCGTTCTGTGTGATGACAATAAAAGTCTTGAATCTTGAATCTCACCTTCACTCCCCTCCTTCCCAGAGCATACCTCTACCCCTGGCTTTCCCTTCCACCTGCTCTCACTGCAGATCACAGTATCATCTTGGAACATCGGCGTATTAACCGTAATACCGTGTCTCATTTTGCAGCGAGGACCATCACCTGGATAACCGTCGTCGTCCAGGTCTCCCAGATCGGCGATGGTCTCGCCGAACCGGGCGGCGTAAGCGTCGCTGCCCGTCAGCTGGAACTCCGCCTCGAGTAAGTTTGCCTGAGATGACACATGGAGAAAAGATCTTGAAACAAGACCTCGCGTTTCCTCTGAGCAGCGTCTCATCTCACAAGGTACTAGGATTACAAAGTATTAAAAAGCGCTTTTTTTTTTTTTTTGGAGGGATTTAAGCTCCTTAAGCTGAGGAGTTCATGAACTACAAACATTCCCTAATTGAAACCATCACAAATAAAAAAAATAAATAAAAAAAAAGGTGCTGGGAATGTCCCTCTCCATTGAGATGTAACGGTTCAACACAATGAAAGACAATCACATCTGGAGGCAATAGAATTAATTAGGGGTTTTAGGGGAAAACCCTCCCAGCACAGATACGAAGGGGGGCAACCGGGAGAACCATTTGGACTTTTCTATTTCTGCGCAATTCCCATCTCCATCTCGTTGCTCTACGTGCTTCCTTCTGCATTACCGATGTGTCCTATTTGAAAAGGTGGTATCTTGGTCGGTCACCGGGCATACAGACATACCACTATTTACTAGAGACATACAACCGTTCACTCTTTTGGACAATTTAGTGTGTCCAGAGTGCCGGAGTACCTCCTGCTGGTTTTTGGACACTGGGAGGAACCTTGAGGAACCACAAGCAGACACGGGGAGAACATGGAGACTCCACACGGAAAGACAAGGTTGGGAGTCCAACCAGGGACCTTCTCGTAGTGAGGTGGAAGTGCTAACACCTGTGCCACTGTGCCGGAAACCATCTCATTGTTCTACCTGCTTCCTTCTGCATTACCAATGTGTCCTATTTGAAAAGGTGGTATCTTGGTCGGTCACCGGGCCTATAGACATACCACTATTTACTAGAGACATACAACCGTTCACTCTTTTGGACAACTTAGTGTGTCCAGAGTGCCGGAGTACCTCCTGCTGGTTTTTGGACTGTGGGAGGAACCTTGAGGAACCCCACGCAGACACGGGGAGACAATGTTTGGAGTCCAACCAGGGACCTTCTCATTGTGAGGTGGAAGTGCTAACCCCTGCGCCACTGTGCGGGAAACCATCTCGTTGTTCTACGTGCTTCCTTCTGCATTATCGATGTGTCCTATTTGAAATGGTGGTATCTCAGCACTCTGCTGGAAACCATCCCAGCTGTCAACCGGTTGATAGGCAAGGTGGCACCCTGGATCGGTCACCGGGCCTACAGACATACCACTATTTACTAGAGACATACAACAGTTCACTATTTTGGACAACTTAGTGTGTCCAGAGTATCGGAGTACCTCCTGCTGGTTTTTGGACAGTGGGAGGAACCTTGAGGAACCCCAAGCAGACACGGGGACAACATGGAGACTCCACACGGAAAGACAAGGTTGGGAAACCAACCAGGGACCTTCTCGTTGTGAGGTGGAAGCGCTCACCCCTGCGCCACTGTGCAGGAAATAGCAAGCTTTGCATGTAGTAACTAGCTAGCTTGCCGGCGTGTTAATGCTTCCCGGAATGGTTTTTATTGAGAACACCCTCTCAGGTCTCATACGCAAGACATTTTTAGGAAGTGTGTGTGTTCGCTTACCCTTCCCTGGTTCATGTACACGTGGACTCTTCCCTCCTCCCTGGTGGCGCCCGTTGCCATGGGGGCGCCGACTAACAGATCCGACAAGCCGTCAGCGTTGAGATCCACAGCGCACACACTGGAGCCGAAGTACGATCCCAGCTACATACCAACACACACACACACACACACACACATATGTTATGTGCAAGCACTTGAGTGGATGTCGCAGCGAAGGGAAGAACAGCAAGAAGGCAGCACTTGTGGCGGAACTCCCATTTTTCTCACCTTCCAAACCCAGGGAGTTTGTTCCAAATATATTGACTTCACAATAAACCAAAGGAATCAGCGACTTTTAACATTTAGCTCAAGTAATTCTTTGAGTCCATCGTTAGCTGGTTGTAAATTAGCATGTACTCCCAATTGATACCCTAATGACTAGGACGCTAACTAGGAGTAACCGGGGTGCGTGGACATAACTACCGCACCTTGCTCATGAAACTGTACCCTCCGCTAACTCAACTCTCAAATCCAGTAATAGACATGTCCAACTCTCAGCAAAGAAAAACAAACAAAAACCACCGTTGAGGCTTCAAAACTTGAAAGACTAGCGGCTAAAGTAGCATGCTAATGTCGACGGCTTTCCCACCTCCTTTCCGGACAGTTCGGTGACGATGCGCAGCATGCTCTCGTCCACCGAGAAGATGAAGACCTGCACAAGCACACGCAACATCAGCTTGAGACCTACCCAGGATGCGAGGATGGGTCCAGATAGCAGGCGATGTCCTCCTACCTTTCCCTTCTGGTTGTACTGCGGCGCTCCTCCCAACACCTCCACGCTAACGGGGCTCAGAAAGTTCCCGGCGCCGACAGAATAACCTGGAGAAGAGAGAGGATTTGGTCAATCAAACAGCGAGCCCCTGCGGGAAGGTACTGAGTGTTGGGTTCTGACCACAGGCAAAGTCCCTCTCCGGGAAGCCGATTTAAAAAATAATCACCTCAGCCGACCCCATGAACTACAAGTTCTGACACCCTGTGCTGTACCTTCGGTAGAGCGTCTTAGGAAGTTCAAAGTGACGCTTTGCATGTGCACATTTGTGATCTCAAGTTAAGTTTTGTCAGTGACAGCTGCAACCGAAACTGAGATTAACACCTGTTAATGTGAAGAAATCCACCACTTCCCTTGTCGCGACACAGTGTCCCCTGAAGAGCCTGATCTGCAGAGAGGGTGACAATAGAAGCTACATCTCGATTGTCACAAGTCACATCAGCGGTAAAGAGAGTGGCTTCCTAACTTGCGAGCGACTCTTCATGTGGTATCAGACAAGGGCCAGACAAAGGGGTTTATTTTTTTGCGCAACATCCCAGAGAAGGGATACAAAGAAGGGAGGGGAACAACTCCAAATCAGAAGATCAACGTATGAAGTGAGATCATTCCTCGCTGCTGTCAGATTTGAAAGGGATGAATCTCCATAAATCTCTTCTTGGGTCTTCCTTCTACCTCCGTCCGAACCGTCTCAGTCTGACTTCATCTCCAGAACGTCTAGCATGTGCCGTCCCTTCGATGGACTCATTCCTGATCCTCTCCAACCTGGTCACTCCCAAAGAGAACCTCAACATCTTCATCTCCGCGACCTCCAGCTCTACCGCTTATCTTATCCCGAGTCCGTGTAAACCAGATAGCATTACTGGTCTCACCTCCCATCTTCTACACCTTTCCTTCCACCCTCTCCGCTGCTCTGGACTGTTGACCCCAAGCACTTAAAATCATCCACCTTCTTTATGTCCACTCCCTGTGGCCTCACGGTTTCACTTGGGTTCCTCTCTTTCCCGCACATGCATTCTGTCTTGCTGTAGCTCACCTTCATTCCTCTCCTTTCCAGAGCATACCTCCACCTCTTGAGATTCTCCTCCACCTGTTCCCTGCTCTCACTACAGATCGCACTGTCATCCGCAAACATCATGGTCCATGTAGACTCCTGTCTTACCTCATCTGTCAGCCTGTCCATCACCACTGCAAATAAGAAGGGGCTCAGAGCTGATCCCTGATGTAGTCCCATCTCCACCTTGAACTTCGCTGTCACACCTACAGCACACTCTCATAGCTTGCATACATGTCCTGCACCAGTATAAACTCTCATAGCTTGCATACATGTCCTGCACTAGTGTACACTCTCATAGCTTGCATACATGTCCTGCACCAGTGTACACTCTCATAGCTTGCATACATGTCCTGCACCAGTGTACACTCTCATAGCTTGCATACATGTCCTGCACCAGTGTACACTCATAGCTTGCATACATGTCCTGCACCAGTGTAACATACTTCTCTGCCTCTCCAGACCTCCTTACACAGCACCATAGTTCTTCTCTCTGCACCCTCTCGTATGCTAATTCTACATATACAAAGGCACAATGCAGCTCCCTCTGACCTTCTCTGCACTTCTCTATCACCACTCCGAGAGCAAATACTGCATCATTAGTACTCTTTCTTTGAATGAACTACAGCCAGGTTGTGCCTGTGGGTAACTGTGGCCCTTGAGGCGTTACCACCCCCCTCCCGGTCAAACCTCTGGCAGCAGGAAGCTCAGACATGCTTGAATGGACAGTTAACCTGTGGGTTTTCCCTGGTTTTAGACAGATGCCAGAAGATGTTGGAAGCGGTCAGAGATGTTAAATGTTCTTTAACCAGCCAGCACCCAGTGTCAAGTCAGACCCTTTCAGTGTGACATTGTGCAGAGGTGACTAAGATATCTGCTAATTGTTCCAGAACGTCTAGAAAAGTCGCTTCCAATGATTCTCCGGGTTTTTTCCAGAAAGGTTTCTATCCAAGAACTAGAGATCTTTTTCGTATTGGTGTGGTTGTGAGTGGCAAATCAAGTTGTGCGGTTACCCAGGTAGCTTCCAAAGCTGATGGCTCCAGAGTCATCATCCAGGTAGACTGACATAAGCCTCCCGGATGTGTTGTAGACCAGAACTGAACCGGTCCAGTAAGTTGTCCCTGGAGCACCCATGATGATCAGATCCTTATAAAAAAACAAAACAAAGAAGTGAGATCTCAGTGTTTTATCACAAGCAACACCTCAATTGAAGCTTCCTGGCTCGATCCAGACGCACGATGTTCACCTCAGTCAGGAAGTTGGAAATGCCGGCCTGACACGACCCGTAATCCTCTCCGAACTTCCTCTGATGGTCTGGGAGGGATGAAGGTCAGAGGTGAAGGTGAGCAAACAGGATAACCCCGAAACATTTGTCTGCTGTGGCTGGAAACACAGGCTACATCTGTTTGCTCGCTAACTTAAAAGCCCTCATAAAAAAAACAATAATATAGAATAAAGTTTATATTCCAATGAGGACAAACAAACACCAAGCTGATCCTCTTGAGCTTCATAAAAAGTGGATTGTTCTTGATTAGTGCTTGGTTTGTGCTTCAGGGCAAAAAGGTCTCCGGTTCCATTCCAACAAGGCTCCTTTCTGTGTGGAGTTTGTTCTCTTCATGGGTTCCCTACATGTTTCACCTCACAGAATAAATAGTTCTGTTAGTCGGAGACCCTAAAGTGACCCTAAGTGGGAATGACTTGTATGCCTCGGTAGGTCACCCTATGATCCGGTGGTGAACCCCGCCTCTTGCCCAGTGACAGTTAGCATAGTCTCCTGAACTCCCGCGACCCCGAGTGCAGGGTGCAGATAATGAATGATGATCTTGAGGGAGCCAAGAAGTTGTGGTTGCAGGTTAAAACCTCCTCCCATCCATTGTGACACATCCATTGTCCAAAGACTCGTGCACGTACCTCTGTAGCAGGGTATCATGTGTTGGCCGTGCATCAGGTCATTGCCGTAGCGGTAGCAGACTCCGTTTGGGAGCTTGTTGTTCTGGTGGTCCTTATTTGAGTAGAAGACGTTCTTCCAGCGGTGAGCGCACGCCTGCGAACGCAAACATGTGACATGAGGGGTTATCACAGCCAATTGCGCAATCACAAGCTAGCAGGGTGATGCTAATCCCATGACTGACGCACACAGACATGCACTTTGTGTGTCCAACGTGAGCTTGTTTGAAGGAAAAAGGGTAAAAAATCAAGTCGATTAGTGCAGAAACCTGCCTTTTGAAAGAGCAAACGCTGACATTCTGGCGATTAAGAGATAAGGCTCAGAGACGAGTCTTTGAGGAAACCTCGTACATCGACCTCAGGGGTTCTATCACATCGTATCAGTATTATTATTATTATCGCATTTACCCGGCTGTTTTGTTGCTGACGTCAACTTGTCGTACTTCTTCGAAAAGTCGGAACTGTCCGTAACGGCTTCTATTCTTTCACTTCTAACGAACCGCAGTGAGCTTCAGTCTCATCGGGACTAAGATAGTTGTTTTTTTTTTTTTGGGGGGGGGGGCGGTTGAAATCAACAGGACCTGGACCCATCGGTGACGTTGAGACCAGATTCACGTAGATGATCTAAGGTCTTTACAGAGACCTGAAGTCGGAGGGGGTCTTACTTTGTACTGACTCTCAAACCCTTCCAGGACGGACACTATTTTTTTGGCGTTTGAAGATCTGCCTTTAAGGGAACCTCAGGCGCCACCCTGCGCCGACTTGTATGACTTCTTCACATTCTGTGAACTGGGGTTAAAAAATATAGAAAAAAAAATGCCTACGTGCATCTGAATCAAAAAACGACCGTTATTTTGTGTTGACGTGTTGTTTCGTTGCAGATGTTGCCTAATCTGAATTTAAGAGCCTCTATTTTTACACATCAAATGAACCAGAGTGAGTCAGTCTGATCGGGACTGAGATAGTTTGTTTTTTAAGGCCTATTGAAATTAGAATGCAACAGGACCTGGAGCCATTTGTGATGTCAACCCCGGATATACAGGCCCTCGGTCGGGAGACCCGGGACATTCGTAGCCAATCGAAGGTCTTAAAAGAGACCGTGTGACGTCTTAATCTGTACAGATAAATCTTTCCGGGCCATTTGAAGATAAGGCTAAGAGATGGATCTTTGAGGAAACCCCAGGCATCACCCCTGGGGTTTTATCTGTGCCACCTTGTAGACTAGTGCCTACTCGCATCTTTATTATATCAATACCTTACTCACTGGCCTGTTTTGAGCTAGTTCTTGTTTTTCAAGAGGGCATACAACATTGGCCCTTCTGTCAGGGCGAGTGCAGAAGTACCGTCAGGTCAGTTAATCACAGTTAATCACAAGAGACGTCCCTCCTGCTTCGTCTCTTTGTGAGGACACAAGTGTGACAGTGTTCGAATTGTGCGTCCGGGCAGGTAGAAATTGAGAAAGTTCCCCTTTTCCGCCCCCCTTCCCCCCCCCCAACGTCTGCTTCCTTGTAACCGTAGTGTTGACAGTAACAGTAGAAAGCACAACCATCATCTCTTCAGAGGAAAACCGCTCCCTTGAGAATCTCTCAACATCTGGCATTTTGGCCGATGTAAGAATTTCTGCTCTGGGTTCTTCTGTCGGAGTAAAGGGAAAGGGATTGACGGTATCTTGACAACGGAACAAACTGAAGCTCAGGAAGTCAACAGACCTCTAACACAGGTTACGATTAGGATTCCAGCCCGGGGCGAGAGTTAGATAAGAAGGAGCTGCGCGAAAAGGACAAATGTGAACAATGCAGCCGCCGCGCCGGGGAATTGAAAAAGACAAAGGAGCGAAAGCAAAAACAAAAGAGTTCAGACATTGTTTGACCTCCTGCTGAATGAAATTTATATAATGTCTGCACATTTACGTTTCTGTTCCAACTGTTTGTCAAAATAGGCGCGTGAGAATAACTTCCAGCGAACCGAACGGGGAAAGAATGTTTGATTTCCCAATGAGTGTAATAATAATTTGTAAATCCCTCATGGGGAAATTCATGCTCTCCAATTAACCCATCATGGATGAGCAGTAGGCTACCGTCCGTTAGCGTCAGGGCAGCGGTTAAGGGTGCAATGTGTTGCTTAACAACACTTCAACACAGCGGGAGGAACCGGAAATCAAACCAGGAATGCCCGCTCCCAAAGACAATCGCTCTACCTCCTGCACCACACCGCCCCTTGTAAGCACGCGTACTCCTTTCTGATTGGTCGTGTAAAAGAGTCCTGACATACAGTGTGAACTATGTCTCCGACAGAGGTTGATGTAATTCTTGGCCGGGGGGGACGGTCACTAGTTAAGCTACTTTTGGACAGAAAAGTTTGAAGGACACATTCGAAGAGGTGGCCTCTTTCAGGGGAACCGTTTAGTTTTCCCACAGGCTGTAATGGACCGCTGAAGGTACCACAGTAGGGACCATGGTAGGGATCACAGCAGGTACCACTGTAGGGATCACGGTAGGTACCATGGTAGGGGTCACGGTAGGGATCACAGCAGGTACCACGGTGGGTACCATGGTAGCAATCACAGAAGGTACCACGGTAGGTACCACGGTAGATACCACAGTAGGTACCACGGTAAGGATCACAGCAGGTACCACAATAGGTACTATGGTAGATACCACAGTAGGTACCACAGTAGGGATCATGGTAGGCACCACGGTAGGGATCACAGCAGGTGCCTCAGTAGGGATCCCAGCAGGTACCACGGTAGGTACCACGGTAGGGATCACAGCAGGTACCACGGTAGGTACCATGGTAGGTACCACGGTAGGTACCACAGTAGGGATCACAGTAGGTACCTTGATAGGGATCACGGTAGGTACCACGGCAGGTACCACGGTAGGGATCACAGTAGATACCTTGATAGGGATCACGGTAGGTACCACGGCAGGTACCAGGGTAGGGGTCACGGTAGGTACCACAGCCCTGTGACCTGCACCTTAAGCTTCACACTCACAAACAAGCCACACAAGAAGAAGAACAGGAAGACGACATGCACAGCATGGAGGTGGACGCTGCCACAGCATTCATGTTCTGCATGGCGGGAATAATAATAATAATGATCATTTGTCCTGTATTAATCCCTCATGGGGGTTCAGTGTCTTGCGCAACAACCCTTCGCCACACGAGGAGGAGCTGGGAATCGAACCAGGAATGTTTTGTTCCAAAGAGGATAACGGAGTATCAGATGGTTTAAGTGTTTGCATCTTCTCCCACCGCCGTGGGAAGAACCCTGTTAGTCACCGGCTAACTCTGGACTTATTTTGGCCAAAACGTCGATGTTCCCACGCAAGCCTTGGAAACCCCTCTGTGGAGTTGCAGGCCTGAAGAGCTTGGCCCTTATTGGCACTCCATCTTTCACTGCCTGCTGATCACTGACCACTAAAGTTTGTTTTTAAATGGGACACCACAAGAAGTGGGCGTGGCTCCTGAGTTCCACAAAGCAATAGCTTAGCTTAAACAATAGCTTAGTTCCCTGAAAAGTTCTGGGAACTATGAGAAGTTCCAACATTGCAAAAGGGGCAATTGTTGCCAAGGATGGAGGATGCTAAGCTAAGTGCCGTTGCGGGTAACCATCATTGATGTTAGCAGGGGTCGGGCATACCAGGTCTAGCCGCTCTTACTGAAATGCTACCGGAACGCGGCAAAGATTAGCCACTGTGTTTTTAGACTCCGGTCCATTTAAAGTCACGCGTTGAAGTTTTAATGATCTTCAAGTCAAATTTGAAGTCGTCCAGTCGCCCCACGGGTGTCCTTCTCTGCATTCAGAGCTGAGTCTGCTCTCCGAGTAGCGCTGGAACACACCGTAAACGCCTCTTTCAGATGTTCTCGGAGTAAACATTAAGAAGTAGTTCACGGCTGCGAGTTCCCGAGTTATGTACAGATGTCAGCATACATGACAGCGTATTCATCTTCTGCGTCCACATGTGGCGTTCCCTCTAAAGCCCTGCAGCTGGGCAGAGAAGAAAGCCCAGCTTGTTGCTCTCAGAGGTGGTCGACGTAGCATATGGAAGCACATTATAAATATTACCTTTGTAACGGCTCCGGGTCCAACCTCCCAGACTGATACGACAACATTTGTGAAAGGGTTTTTCTTATTTTTGGTCTTCGCTGGAGGGAAGTCCCTTTCAGATACGCACGTTTGGAGTGTTGCTGTTGGAGCGGCGCCTCCGGCTTTTTTTTCCTCCACAATGGTTTTTATTGACGCGGGGAAATCGGTTTCGAACGCAAAAAGGGGGGGTCGACCCCCTCGAGAGGAGATACCGACCTCCTCGAAGACGGGTTCGCCCGAACCGGCCTCGGGCGATTACATCACATCCAACGCGATGACTTAATAGATGGTCGGCTTTTGATAATGAGACGATGGTTTGTCAGCAGATTTTACGCAACGCGAGTGATGAAATACCGGCCTCGAACCACGCGGCTTTCATTTCCCCCTCCACGGGAGGGGAAAGTGCTGATAGGGCGGTGAATCGGCAAACGCCGAACGGCGTCTTGGAGCCAGCTGGAAGCGGAGAAGCCACTTGCCCAAGCTTGATGGGGAAAGATATCAAGACCTGTTGCCGTGGGTCAGGCCTTTCATAACATCGGAGGAGCACAAACGGTGTTTGTTTATGTCATAATAAACTGTCAAAGCCGGCAGCGGGTTAAACAAACAAGCGCTCGTGGAAGGTCGCGTACATTGTGACGGGAAACGTATGCTAAAAGCACCGATTTCTTGGACCTCAAGCGCCTTCAGGGATTTGCAAAACCTCTTGCCCCTCGGGCCTCAAGACCCCTCGGAGGCTGACGTTAGAAAACAGCTGCCAAGGTCGGGCTTAAGGTTGTGAAAACCGACAGTGGACGAGGTCTGGGTTAAAAATCCCAGAGGTCGAGGTTTTGGGGGGTTTGTCTCAAATGGAGCAACAACTCCGCCGTGATGGATGGGACCCGACTGGCCAATACATGGGAGCGACTTTGGATTTGGTCTTTCCTTAGGACACTTGTATGCTTGAAGACAGGAGGAGCTGGAAGTTGAACTGCCAACCTCCCGATTGGAGGGATGCCCACTCCACCGACTGAACCGTGTCCAACCCATGAAAATAGAGCCGTCTGGCTTTTGGCCCTTTGAAAATTGTCCGGTGAAACCTGATTTCCGCCGCCACTGGTTGTGTCTTGCGTTCCTTGCATATGGGAACCCTGCAGGTTCAACAGAGGATAGAATCCGTCCTTTCCTGAACATGTTTTGCCTCAAAACCTCTCGCCCTTCCTGGGTGGTTCACAACACAGAACACAAAATTCGGTATGCTTTCAATCGGGTCAGATTGATATGCATCACTTAGCTTAGCTTAGCTTAGCTTAGCACTTAGCAGGTCAAATGAACGAAGAAGAGTGCAGTTTGTGTGATTGAGAAATGGTACCATCACGTAGTTTGTCCAAAAGTCCGCCGGCCTGCTAACTCTGTTGGCACCTCCTTTGGCACCTCAAGGCAAGAAGCGTGCCTTTCAATGCCACTTTAACCTCTGGGGCTCGTAGTTTGTTGTTGACATTTGCCGATAGGAAAACCGTTCTGAGAAATCCCGTTCTGCCCCCTAGCTTGTGCGGAATCACTCCTTAAGCTCTCAAGGCTTATTTATGCTAATAGGTACCTCCCTTTCAAACATCATCAAACGTAACTTCCCAAATACTTTCCATTTGTCCTTTTAAGTTGCTCTTACATGGCGGCTTCAGGGCGGAGAATTCTTCTCCCTGGTTACCCCGACGCCATGTGGTCTTCTTCGTTGCTCCTCTCGCCGGTCGCACTCGAGCATACCTTGCGACTTCGCAACCCCACGACTGGTGGTACCGCTACGTTTGTCTTCTCCTTCTCTGCTTCTTACAGTGGTCGCACTCCCTAAAACACCGCCTCCTTATGACTTCCGGTGGTACCGCTCCGTTTGTTGCGTCGGCTCCGCCTTTGCGAGCTCCTCCGAACGTACCAAATCACACAGGAAACGACCGCAGAGGACGGACAAAGGGTATATAATTCCTTTCAGAGACATGTTGTGGGTGAGGGAGAACAAGGCCTTTTTCATTTTTCCATAAATATGCAGAACCTCCTGGGTTTATTTGTGGAAATAACACATGCAGATCATTTGCACTTGTTGTCCGTGTACGTGACATCGTGTTCCGACTTTTCTGGAAACACGGTTCCTCAACCCGACGGCGAGCCCGGCAACATGGCGGTAGATAAAGGAAGCCTGGTGTGTTTACGTGTTTGTCCGAAAGCCCTCGAGGAAGATTCTGATTCTAATTATCCCGCAGGAACGCCGCGTCGCCTTTTCCTGCCTTCGTCTGGGGAAGATTAGTAAACGCACATCGCTGGAATCTGAAAGCTCCCTTTCCCTTATCGGTTCAGCTTTGGCCCTTTCAGAATCTGGAGCAATTTTCCACCAAATCGTGCCGACTGAGAACCCAGAGGCTTCCTTCCAACCAACAAGGAAATGACCGTTCATTTGTCGGTGGAGTTTTGAAGGGAGTCGGTAAATACGGGTATTGAAGTTTTGCGTCTGGCAGAAACGTGCCGGGGAGGTTGTTGCTCTGTCTGTCCAATCAGAAGGTTGGTGGTTCGATCCCCTGCTGTTCAGACACGGAACCCGAAGTCGCTCCCGCTAGCTAGCGGCATAGCTAGTGCTCTGAATGCTAGCTACGCAACAACCGTCACTCCTTCAGTCACTTGTATGCAAATAAAACTATTCCTGTGAACGCGTTTGGACTTTGGAGGAACCTGGAGGAACCCTACGCAGAAACTAGGGTGAGCATGGAGACCCTATGAGGTGCAAGCGCAAACTTCTGCGCCGCCTGTATCTGGATCCCCTTCCAAATTTACTGGAACCAAAGTGCTTTGGAGCCTCGGCAGCGACCGTCGAGGATTGTGATGAAGGTTTGAAGCTCTTACCAGGACGTGTCCTCCTTCTCCAGGCTGTCTGGACAAGCTGACCCCCAACCATTGGTGATCACTTTCCCCCTCGCAGGTCGTCCCGCAGCTCCGGATGTCTACAAACACACATTTGAAGGATATATAGTTGGATAGCGGCATCACGCACATTCTCGCTGTCTCCAGCACTGAAGAAGAAGTTAGGAATGTCCTGGAGCAGCGGGGGAGAAGCTACTCCAGGGTCGATCAAGGATGGAGAACATCTCCTGCCAAACACCCCTGACCTCCTCCCTCTCCCGGTTTGTAGCCGATAGCTACAAATATCATGGCTGCTGTTATGTTTGACCGATCCCTCCGTTCGTTTGGGTTTTTTCTTGGTTTACGATTCAGGGTCCAAATAAACTAGCCAGCATCGCTAACAGTCAACAAGCGGGAGGAAGTCACAGATGTTCGTTTTCACTGTGAATCGTTTCTGCCTTTGACCCGCTCGGACTCATCCGAGGCTAAAGAAAGCACAGGGAGAATAGTGAAGAAGAGCCAACGATAGCAGACCGAGAGGCTCGTTTGGAGGAAATGTGGTTGAATAACAACATAAGGCACTTGCACGTAGGTCCTAATTTACATCTATTCATCATCTATACCTCTATCCCAGATGTCATTGGGTGAGAGGCGGCGTTCACCTCGGACCGACTGATCCTTGGGCCGCATGAAGAGACATACAACTGTCACTGTCACTCAAACGTCATGTTGACATACAACTGTTGACACCTTCATTCACACGTCATATAGACATACAACTCCTGACCCCCTCATTCATGTGTCATAGACATACAACTACTGACCCCCTCATTCACACGTCATATAGACATACAACTCCTGCCCCCTCATTCACACGTCATAGACATACAACTCCTGACCCCCTCATTCATGTGTCATAGACATACAACTACTGACCCCCTCCTTCACACATCATATAGACATACAACTCCTGCCCCCTCATTCACACGTCATAGACATACAACTCCTGACCCCCTCATTCATGTGTCATAGACATACAACTACTGACCCCCTCCTTCACACATCATATAGACATACAACTCTTGAACCCCTTATTCACAGGTCATAGACATACAACTCTTGACACCCTCATTCACACGTCATATAGACATACAACTCCTGACCCCTCATTCATGCGTCATAGACATACAACTACTGACCTCCTTCACACGTCATATAGACGTACAACTCTTGAACCCCTCATTCACACGTCATAGACATACAACTCCTGACCCCCTCTTATTCACACATCATATAGACATACAACTCCTGACCCCCTCATTCACGCGTCATAGACATACAACTACTGACCCTTTTATTCATGTGTCATAGACATACAACTACTGACCCTTTTATTCATGTGTCATAGACATACAACTCTTGACCCCCTCATTCACACATCATAGACATACAACTCCTGACCCTCTTATTCATGTGTGATAGACATACAACTCCTGACCCCTTCATTCATGTGTCATAGACATACAACTACTGACGCCCTCATTCACACATCATATAGACATACAACTCCTGACCCCCTCATTCATGCATCATAGACATACAGCTGTTCACTCTCTCATTCGTAGAGCAAATATAGACACAATTATCCACTTTCTCATTCAAATCTCAAATGTAGACATACAACTAGTCACTGATTCACATGTCTTATTGAGACATAAAACCACCTACCCTCTCATTCATTCATTCATTCATTCATTTTTTATCTTTACTGCTCATCCTGCTCAAAGGGTCACGGGGGGGGGGGTGTCTGGAGCCTATACCAGCTGTCATTGGACGAGAGGCGAGGTTCACCCTGGACCAATCACAGGACCACAGATAGAGACAGATAGATCCTTACGGTGACTCCGTTGGTCAATTGCGCTTCCTTCTAGGATCAACCAAAAGTAGCAACAAATATCAAGTTGCCAGAGCCTCACCTGCTGCCATGACATGGCATTTCCTCTGATCCGGGGCGACTCTGCAGCGGTAAACTGCCCCTGGGGATTGGACTGACGGGTGGGAGGATGAGTTGGCGACTGGAGCTCCAACAACCAGCCTGAAAGAGAGTGAGAGGGTTCGGGGTCTGAATGGGGTCTGTGTAAGAGCATCAATAAGTTTCTGTCTCTAACATCGCTCAAAAAAGAATAAATTAGCTCCAAAGCACAGACGCCCCTCCAGATAATGCTAGGCTACATGTCCTGCTCCCATAGAAGCACCTGTGATGTGCGGTCCACAAACCCTGGAACTTCTTCGCGGGTCATAGAAATCCGGGAATGTGTTTCATTTGTTTGGTTTTTGTGCTAACATTTTGGACATTGTGGTCATTCGAAATACTTCTTCAACAGCTAAAACTATAAACTATGAAAAGATCTGACCAGCTCTGGGTTTTGTGTTGATGCAGGAGGACGGAGTATCCAAACATGGACGAGGCCGGGCCGTCGAACTGCAGGCTGTGCTCCTGGTCCAGATTGTACCCCGCGGCCAGGCCGACCAGGACCAGGACCAGGACCGGGACCAGACCGATCCCTGGCGTACCCATGTCAGCAGAAGAACTACAGAGATCCTGGAGAGACAGTGAGTCTGGATTAATTTATCTGAGTGCACATGACACCTAGCATAACTTTATTTACACTTCAGTAGGCTGCAGGTCACAAGTTAATCGTAGTTAATCTTCTCTTCTGAGAGTTAGCCGTTAGCAAAGCATGAACTGCTTAATGACTTAAACGACCCGTGGCCTTGTCTTGTCCGCACTCTGAGGTCTCTACGACTTCTACTTTCTCTTCGCGACTTCAGCGCTCCGCGGCGGCAGCGAACGTTAGCCACCTTTAACCCGTGGCAGATCCACGATACAAAAAGGTCTTCCGAATGAAATAGTCATCTGCACCGTTAGCGCTTTTGCCGAACTGCAAGAAGCTCCCCGGTCGGGTCCAGACTGGAGGCCTTTTTTGTGTGGAGTTTCCATGTTGCGCCGTCACCGATCGGATGGATGTGCCTGATTAGCTGAGGTGAAGTTGTTTACGCTATGCTGTTAGCATGAGGAAGCGGCGGCGGATCAGGATGGAGGTTGGATTTCTGGCCGGACTCATGGGCGGGACGCTACTTCCTGTCTTCGTCCTCTCACTCATTTACAAATAACATTAGCCGTCACGCTAACCATGGGGCTGCTGTCATAGCTCCATAGATGAATGTGTTAGCTTTGATACATCACTGTAAGTGCTTTAGCTCTGGGTATTGATTAATTAAAGAGAATCTAATTCATTAGATTAATTTTCAATCCCACCAAAGAGTTTACGCTCATGAATATTCACTGACTCATCAAACAAACGTCTTTTTTTTTTGTGTCGAATATTAAATTGCGATTGATTTTAATTCATAATTCATCACATCAAAATGAGCCTGTTAAGCTAATTTTGTTTTCTTGAACCTTCTCTTTTTTTGTCTTTCAAAGCAAGTCAGAATTAGTTGTTCCAAAGTTTGTGTTGATCTAAATTTTGATCTAAATTTTCAAAATTTCGCGTTTTCGAAATTTCGATTAATTTAAAAGCGTCACATTAATAAGATTAAAATTTAATCACGCTAAAGGGGAAACAAACACAATCCCTAGGTTAGCGCTCATGAATATTCTTTCAGTCATCAAACAAACATCTTTTTTTTTCTGTCGAATATTAAATTGCGATTCATTTTGATTCATAATTCATCACATCAAAATGAGTCTGTTAAGCCCGTTAGCTTTTAATTTAAAAGCGTCAGATTCATAAGATTAATTTTTTAATCGTGCTAAAGGGGGAAATTAACACAATCCCTGGGTTAGCGACAAACGTCTTATTTTTTTGTGTCGAATATTAAATTGCGATTAATTTTGATTCACAATTCATGACAACATATCAGAATAAGCCTTTTAAGCTAATTTTGTTTTCTTGAATCTTCTCATTTTTTGCCTTTCAAAACAAGTTAGAATTGGTTGTTCCAAAGTTTGTGTTGATCTAAATTTTGTAAATTTTGATCTAGTTTTTCCAAATTTTGCATTTTCGAAATTTCGATTAATTTCATAAGATTAATTTTTTAATCGCTCTAAAGGGGGAAATAAACACAATCCCTAGGTTAGCGCTCATGAATATTCTTTCAATCATCAAACAAACGCCTTTTTTTGTGTCAAATATTAAATTGCGATTAATTTTAATTCATAATTCATCACATCAAAATGAGTCTGTTAAGCTCATTTTGTTTTCTTGAACCTTCTCATTTTTTGCCTTTTAAAACAAGTCAGAATTAGTTGTTCCGAATGGGTTTTAACTCAGAAATCAGCCACGTTCCCCCAAAAACCCTGCATCTCTTGCGAGAAATGACACACCAGGTTCAATCCTGGAGGACACTAGGTGGTATCTCCAGTACTTTTATAAGTTCTGCCCAAGTAGAGCTGGTGGAGTGGGAAGTCTTCCCGAAGGAGCAGTACAAGGGGGTCGGTGCCTTGCTCAAGGGCATGTCGGCATCACTCGAGTTGGGCCAGTATATCCAAAAAACCAGTACGCAGCAGCTGAAACCGGATCTTGAACCGACAAGGAACCCCCAAACAAGACCTAGCGGACCGAGCGACGTCCTCCCCGGTTGGCTGACGAACGCGAGAGAAACGAATGAATGGGTGAACAGACGGAGGAAAGACGAAGGAAGGTCATGAGGAGCGGCTTCCCAGAGGGGTGGGGGGTCGGCAAAAAGAATGAATCATATGTGAATCATGTGTTCTCTTCTTAACCCCCTGCCAGAAGATCCAAACATGGTCTTCTATTCAGAGGAAATCAGAAGACCATCCCCTCAGCAAGAAGACACATTTTAGGTTTTGATGTAGAAGAAATAACCAACCCCAGATTTGTATAATCAATAATCAAATTAGAGTTGATTCGTTTCGGACCCGTTCGAAAGATTCGTTCGATCCGTCAGCGGAAGAGTCGGTTCGGCGGCGCACCGTGGAACCGCGCGGCGGCGTGGGTCCGTGTTACCGTACCCGGCGGCGATGCGTGGGTGTCGTGAATCCTCCGGCTCCGGCTCTTCTCGTGTCTCTTCTCCCGTGGATCTCCCACTCCGCGGCAATCCGGCCAGCCTGTTCCCGCCGCGACGCGTGTATTTCCTCCCACTTTGCGAGCGAGCGCCGTGCGTGCGAGAGCAATGAGCGCGGCCAGCACGTGGAGGTGGGGTTGGAAACCCGAGAATCCCTCCCACCCGTGGAATAACGGTCCTTCACCCTCCCGCGTGCGCGTCCGCGTGTTTCCTCTCCACTTATCGCCGGAGTGTGAAGCGGCGGGACACGCACCCGACGAGCACTCCGTGGCGCAAAAGTACTGACAGACGCACCAAAATACCCCCCCCCCCCAAAAAAAACATCAAATATACCAAGGTATATACGTGCACTAGAAACCCCGCACTGTAAATACACACACACACACACACGTAGGTAGTATCACCCTCATACACGCAGAAATTGTACATACCGTCATTTCTGGACTATTGAGCGCACCTGAATATTAGCCGCACCGGCTAAAAAGAGCTAAATAAATCTATGTGTAAATCTATGTATATAAATGGGGGGGGTTACAGGACTGTCTCAGAAAATTTAAATATTTTAATAAAGTTCTTTATCTTCTGTAATGCAATTAAAAAACAAAAATGACTTTTTCATGATTTTCTTATATTTTGAGAGAGAATTTTTGAGTTTTCTTAAGCCATAATCAGCAATATTAAGAGAAGAGAACAACTTTATTAATCCCGAAGGAAATTGTTGTGCCAGAGTTTCAAGTAAAAAACATAACAGTAATAGATAATAGTAGAAAGGAGGAAGAATAAGAAATATAATGAAATATGAATTGTCTAACTGTTAGCAGTAACTACAAAGATTGAAGATTCCCTGCGGCTGAGGGAAGAGGAATTAAAAAATAATATAATTAAAATAATAAAAGGCTTGCAATATTTCAGTTGATTTGTAATGAATCCAGAATGTATGACATTTTTGTTTTTGTAATTGCATTACAGAAGATAATATCACAATATTCTAATTTTCTGAGACAGTCTTGTATATGTATGTGAATGGAAATTGTACATACTGTAATTTCTGGACTATTGAGCGCACCTGAATATAAGCCGCACCGGCTAAAAAGAACTAAATAAATCTATGTGTATATTAATATGGGGAGGCAGGCTATATATGTACACATATATTTATGTAGTTATTTTAATAACGCAGGTTTTTAAGAAGACAAGGAAAAGTCCATCCTTTTTTTATCCGCTCTTTGTCCTCCTCCAGCCGATCGCTATCTTGGTCTTCCTCCTAAAACCGCTAAAGTTCGTCTTCTTCGGCGTCGGAATTGAACGTCCTCACAATTTCACGATGTTGACGAGGCTAAATGTTTTAGCGACGTGAAGCTCGTTAGCCCGAAAAAATCCGTAAATTAGCCGCATCGTTGTTTAAGATGCCGTTTTCAAAGCGGGTGGAAATCGTCCAGAAATGACGGTACTCCAAAGTGTACTCTTCATGGTACTTCGTGTACTTGCTTTGTAGTATCAACCTCATACATGTCGTACTTGTGTAACTTGACTAGAAGCGCACGTTTGACTCGAGTACTTAGAACCACATTAGCTTGAAGAGTATGAAGTAACACAGGGAGGATACAAGTTGAAGTACTCTTGAGTTCTCGAATACGTAAGATACTGCAGTACTTTTTTTAAATTTACAAACATGCGAACCTGAGAGATGAGCTTCCTCACCAAACAAGCCGAGGAGTCGCAAGAAGAATCGCTGGATTCACGAGCGCCCCATACTGTGAGGCAGGAGAACTGCCTGCCTCACCTAGTGTCTCTTTCTGATCGCTCAGCACAAGAAACTAGTAACACACATACAGTTGTTGACAAATAACACTGGAAATGTAGTTGATATAGAAAAACGTTTCAACATTTTAATAACGACGTACAGACACAGCAAGGTAGTCTTAGCGCATAGCATGCTAACAGTCAGACATCATTGCTAAATCTATGTTGAGGCTCAACCGTCCACAGCCTCACCGCACTTCTCTTCTCAGTATCTTAACATTAAAGGTGAAAAGTTTTGAATACGAAACGAGCAACGTTAAATGAAAAATAACTTTATCGTGCGAATCAGCGTAAAAAAAATAAAACCATTTCATTCTTTTTTTTTTTTTTTTTTCTTTCTAAAATAGTCAAGTGAGGCACGGCTTCTCCTGCCTCCCCTGACTGAACCTCACCAGTACACACTCATGTGACTGGATATAGTGCATAAATATCATACTCACAAATTACACATATTTAAAGTACACACAAGTGAAAGTACTGTCCAAATACTCTGGAATACACAAAGAGGGTACACAAATACTCCGAGTACTCCCTGACTGTAACAAATAATACTCCAGTACTGTAGTACTCCAGCAGAGCAGCGTGGAGGGTGTGTGTGTCAACGGGTGTGGAGGAGGAGGCAGGAAAGGAACTCTCACGCACACACACACACACACACACACACACACACACACACACACACACACACACACTCGTTGGTATTTCCTGTGAACGACCCTGCAGTGATTATCTGGGAATCTGACCGGCCACCGTGGGTTCTCACCCTCGCGCTCGGCTCCAGGTCAGATGTTTGCGGCGAGGATTGAGGTCCAGACGTCCTGAGGAGGACCAGGGTTCCAGGGTAGAGGAGCAGGAGAACTCCAGACGCCGGAAGTTCCTCGTGGAGGATCGTTTCTCCACCAGGACCTGGTGGATCAGAGCAGTTCCTGGAGAACCAAGATCAGGTCCCAAAGCCTCAGAGCAGGTCTTGGAGCCAAAAGCCAGATCCTATCGACTCAGACCAGGTCCTGGAGCTTCAGCCCAGAGTCGTGAGCCTCAAACGAATTCCTGGAGCCTCAGACCGGATATCTGAACCCCAGACCAGATCCTTCAGCCCCGGACCAGGTCCTGGAGCTTCAGACCAGATTCTTGAGCTTCAGATCTGGTCCTGGAGCTTCAGAGCAGATACTTGAGCCTCAGACCAGGTTCCTGACCCCGAGAGGAGTTCCTGGAGTCTCAAACCAGATCTTTGAGCCCCAGACCAGGTCCTTAAGCCTCAGATCAGGTCCTGGGAGCTTCAGAGCAGATACTTGAGCTTCAGACCAGGTTCTTGACCCCAGACAAGTTCCTGGAGTCTCAGACCAGTTACTTGAGTCTCAGACCAGATCCTGGGGCTTCAGAGCAGTTACTTGAGTCTCAGACCAGGTTCTTGACCCTGAGAGGAGTTCCTGGAGCCTCTGACCAGATGCTTCAGCCCCAGACCAGGTCTTGAGGCTTCGAACCAGGTTCTTGAGCCTCAGACCACATCCATGGGCTTCAAATCAGGTCCTGGAGCTTCGGACCAAATTCTTGAGCTTCAGATCTGGTCCTGGAGCTTCAGAGCAGATACTTGAGCCTCAGACCAGGTTCTTGACCCCGAGAGGAGTTCCTGGAGTCTCAAACCAGATCTTTGAGCCCCAGACCAGATCCTTAAGCCTCAGATCAGGTCCTGGGAGCTTCAGAGCAGATACTTGAGCCTCAGACCAGGTTCCTGACCCCCGGACAAGTTCCTGGAACCTCAGACCAGATCCCTGAGCTTCATGCCAGATCCTTGGGTCAAGGAGGTCATGGAGCCAAAGGTCTCCAGCCAGACCAGGTCCTGGAAGCTCAGACCTCCTGAGGCGGCAGCATGTCGCGCAGCAGGACTCAGGCTGTCCTCGCCGCTCCAATCATGTGATTTTCTATTTTAAAACAAAAAACACATTTCTTCCTTATTAAGTCAAGAAAGTAAACCTTTCAGTTTGTAACTTTTTTTTTTTTTTTAAAGACCTTCTCCACTGACTGCAGGGATGTTTTTAATATACATATATCTATATATACATATGTGTGTGTGTATGTATGTATGCATGTGTGTGTGTGTACATGTATATATATGTATATATAAACACACAGACATGTATAGATATGTATGTGTGTGTATATTTGTATATGTGTATGTATCTGTATGTATGTATGTGTGTGTATATATATGACTATATATATATGTATGCATGTATGTATATATAGTGTATATATTAGTGTATATATACACACATATGTGTGTATATGTGTGTGTATATACATATATGTGTATGTATCTATAAATGCATCAGTATATAAGTATGTATGTGTGTGTGTATATATGTGTATATATATATGTGTGTGTAATGAAATCTATATTATTACATATAATATATCTACATATACATATATATGTGTGTATATACAGTATGTATATGTGTGTGTATTTATTTATGTAGGTATGTGTGTATCTATCTATCTATCTATCTATCTATCTATCTATCTATCTATCTATCTATATATATATATATATATATATATATATATATAAGTATGTATGTCTTACAGATATGAATTTTAAATTCTGACTTCATCCTCTAGAGTCTTTGGAATTAAAAAAAAAGTGTAAGCCAGAACTATTATCTTTAGCCATGACTTTACACCTGTACACACACACACACACACGTGTGAATGCTTTTCTGTGCGGCCCTGTGATTGGTCCAGCCCCGCTTTTCGTCCAATCACAGCTTTGCTAAGCGAACAGATAACGAATGAATGGATGAATGATCCCGAACGGCAGCGACTTGAATGTTGTGCTTCCTCGCGGCTGCGCGGCCGTACGTTCGCCCGTCAAGGGTCAAGAAAAAAAGCCTCCTGCTGGATTTTATCAAATTTTATCTCCTTGAGAAGAAAAAGAAAAAGAGGAAATGCCTAAAAAAAGAAGTCTGGGGCCAAACAAACAAACAGGACTTCCTTCCTGTATGGGCTTCATCTGCATCTGCAAGGGTGTCCGGGCACATGGAGTGGGAGTAAGGATGTGTGTGTGTGTGTGTGTGTGTGTGTGTGTGTGTGTTCTTTTGGTGTGATGAAGGTGACAAACCATTGGACACATGGACTTAAGGTTGTTTTTGAGAAGTTCTCCTCGTGTACAAGATGTAGGCACTCATCTGAAGTGTAGGCTACCCTCCGGAGGTTTCCCTTCCCGTTGGCCTTCTTCTTCTTCTTCTTCTTCTTCTTCTTCTTCTTCCTTGGGTTTTTCTGTATGAGTCCATCAGATTTATTCAGCAGATTGTTTTGCTGACCAAAGATGTGAAACAACTGGGTGAAATCGTCCATGTGACATATTCTGTTGGACTTGTGAAGGTCCAGAGGGCCACCCATGTGTGCTACAGCTTCCTCCCCGATGCAGGAGGTCAGAGGTCATGACAAATGGTAAACAAACCACATGGGGAAGCAGAAACTGTAGCGGCGATGAAAGACATACCCTTGGTTCTTCTGTTGTTGTCTTCTTCCCTTGGTGACTTGGTCGTTAAGTCAACAGTTAGCTTTCCATGGACCCAGAGGATCATTAATCACACAGTGACCACGTGGTAACCGCATATCTACCACCTCATCCGCAGTGTGGTGACATGTGTTGGAGGGTGCAGGTTCTGCTTTTGTTTCCCCGCCTCTGTTTTCTACCACTTCTGCTTTGGCTCTCGTGTAAAATCTGTACTTCTTTTAGAACGTGGAGTCCACGTGCTGTTCAGGAGTGATGTTCAGTTGATGTACCCCTCAATTTGGAAGGTTGGGGGTTCGATTCCAGGCTCCCCCTCCTGTCCGCATGCCGAAGGGTACTCTGGCACGACGCTGAAAACACAAGTTGCTCCCGATGGTCTGGTTAGCACCTCGCGTTGCACCTCTGAATGGGGTATCAGATGTGGAGAACATTTGACAGGTCAGGGGTCACCACAGCCAATCATCTCCCTCCTTCCAACCCCACATTGTCCTTCGGTGTGACTGAGAGGGTAAAGGGTTGGACACCTCCATGAAGTACCCTTCTGTAGGTCCTTTGTGTTCACTTCCTGCTAGCCAAACGCAGCAAACAGTTCAGTACAGCCTGAAGTCATGGGGGTCAGTGTTGCTCAGGTGTGACCTTCATGAGGAACAGAGAAGAGAACCTCTACGTCCAGTCGCCTCTTTCTTAGAAAGTCCGCTTTAACTCCATCTTCGGTCTTCTTCTGTCACAATAATACCTCCATGAGAACCGGCCACCAACGCTCCCACCGAAGGGTCCCGGTTCCACTCGGGTGGACAACTGGAACCGTCCAAAAACAGGAGGTTCTTTGAAGACTACATTGTCCTTCAGTGTGACTGAGAAGAGGAATGGTTGGACAACTCCATAAAGCACTCTTCTGTAGGTCCTTTGTGTTCACTTCCTGCTAGCCAAACAGGGCAGTACCACCTGGGTCAATGTTGCACGGTATGCTCAGGTGTGACCTTCATGAGGAACAGAGAAGAAGACCTCTACGTCCAGTCGCCTCTTTCTCCTCCGCCGCCGCCATCTTTGTCGTTGTCCGAACTGGAAATCGGAAGTGAACTCTGTGCCGCTCGCTAACGTTAGCATATACGATAATCTCTTCTGAGCGCTAAAGAACCTACAGAGCTTCAGCAGTAACCGGCCGAGACAAGAACTTTATCTGATAGCGTTCACAAGGTACCAGGAAGCGAAATTAGATGCTAAATGTCTTCCTTCGGTTTTGGTTTTAAATTATTTTTAGTTGTTTGTCTTGTATTTTTATAATCAGACAAGTTTGTTTACTTGTCTGAGCCTCTTCGCTGGGTTTGTTTTACTTCCTCTCTCCACCGTTTGGCCGACCAACACACACTGGCGACAGGGAAACACTTGAAATTCAAATATAAAATAAAAAATAAAAACAGAGGGAATGTAATGGTGTGTGTGTGTGTGTGTGTGTGTGTGTGTGTGTGTGTGTGTGTGTTATCTGTGGAATGCTAACACGCAACCGATCCCTGCTGTGTTCACATCTACTGACCGCAGATAGACGGGTGATACCATCAGATCTGGAGCTTTGATCAGTGTGTGTGTGTGTGTGTGTGTGTGTGTGTGTGCGCACACATGTGTCCACATGTGCACGTATGTGTATGCATCTGTGCCCAGTTTGTGGTTCGGCGTTTTTGTTAGCATGTGTATGTGTGTGTGTGTGTGTGTGTGTGTGTGTGTGTCTGTCGCTTTGTGTTCGTGGAAGAATCAAGGTGTGTATCCATGTTTGTGTGTCAATGCACGTGTGTGTGTGTGTGGGGGGGGGTATTTCAGTGTTGTGCAAGTGTGTGTCAGTTTTTGGTTCAGATTTTCAGCAGGTATGTCTGTTTGTGTCAACTAGCGTGTGTGTGTGTGTGTGTGTGTGCGTGTATGTGTTCCTGTGAAAATGTGTGTATATCACTTGCCCTTTTTGTGTGTGCGCCTGTAAGTGTCAGCATTTTTGTTTCAGTGTTGTGAGTGTGTGTGTGTGTGTCTCAGCGTTTGTGCGTGTTTGCATTTGTTTGTACATCTGTGTGTGTCAGTGTTTGCGTGTGTGTGTGTGCAAAACTATTTTTGCGTGCACCAGTGTGTCACTGTGTGTGTGTGTGTGTGTGTGTGTGTGTGTGTGTGTGTGTCTCAGCGTTTGTGCGTGTTTGCATTTGTTTGTACATCTGTGTGTGTCAGTGTTTGCGTGTGTGTGTGTGCAAAACTATTTTTGCGTGCACCAGTGTGTCACTGTGTGTGTGTGTTTGTGTCTGTGTGTCAGCTTTTGTGTGTGAATGTTGTGTGAATACGCACTTCCATGTTTGTGTACGTGTGTATGCATGCATGTTTGAGGCTGTGCACTTGTGTGCTTTTGTGTGCGCACACGTGTGTGTTTGTATGCATGTGTGTATTTGTGTGTGTGTCAGCAGTTGTGTCTTTGCGTGTGTTTGCAGTGTATGTGTGTGTTTGTGTGTCACTTAGCTTTTGTGCGTGCATGCAGGTGTGTGTTTATGTGTGCATATACTTGCATGTTTATGTGTGTGCATGCATATGTTTGTGTGTTTGTGAGTGTGTGTGTGTGTGTGGTCGCAGTTCAGTGTTTGTGTGTGTTTTATGTCACTCAGCTATGTGTGTGTGTGTCTACTCATCTGCTTGTTTGTGTGTGTATGTGTGTGCAAGCACTTGCGCGTGTGCTTGCCTGCATGCGTGTGTGTATGTTTGCATGTTTGTGTGAGTGTGTGTTTGTGTGTGTGTGCTTGTTGTTTCTTTGCGTATTTGTAGTTCAGCGTCTGTGTGTGTGTGTGTGTGTGTTCACCTGCAACTTTGTGTGCGCACGCGTGCACATACATATGTGTGTGTGCTTATGTGCGCCTATGAGTGTCAGATGTGTGTGCGCTTAGCTTGTGTTTGCCTGTGTGTGTGTGCGTGTATATCTGTGATGTGTGTATGCCTGCTAATTTTGTTTGCTTGTGTGTGTGTGTTTCTGTGTGCGTGTGTGTTTGTGTGTATGCTTGCTAATATGTGTGTGTGTGTGTGTGTGTGTATGCTTGTCTGTGTTTGCATGTGTGTGTTTGTTTGTATATGTATGTGTGTGTATGCCTGCCAATTTTGTTTGCCTTCGTGTGTGTTTCTGTGTGTGTGTGCTTGTGTGTGTTTGTATGTATTCTTGTGTGTGTCTGCGTGTATTTGCAGTGCAGCTTGTCTAGTTGTGTACGTGTGTGTTTTTGTGTGTGTGCAAACATGCACATTCTCGTGTGTGTCTGAGGCGTAATCAAAGCTAACTGCTAAATGCTAATGCGCGTATTAGCATTTAGCAACACGCTCGTTCCTCCGCCGGCTTTTTCATGTAAACAATCCGCCGGCGTGCAGAAGAAAAACACAAGAAAGCTCCGTGTTTTTTAACACGCCAACTCCAGAGATCACGTTTGCTTTCCGTTCATGTTGTTTCGCTTTCATCCTGAGTTACGCAAGCATGTGTGTGAGGATACTACTTAGCAATACGGCTACACATATGGTTATTAATGTTTTTTAGCTAATGTGGCTAATGGATATCATGGAGGAGAAACAACTACCATGGACCATCAGATGGTTGATGTGTTTTTATCTTCTCCATGCGCTGCTTCGCCGTTAGCCGTTAGCAGTTAGCCGTTAGCAGTTAGCCGTTAGCTGTTAGCTCTGCAATTATTCTGGCCAAAGTGTTGATGTTGTCTTGATTTTGTCCCAAGAAAACATCTGAAAAGTGACCACGATAGCTTTGGGAAATGGCGCCTCACGGTTCGTAAGGGCCTTGTTTAGAAGCTCCACCTATGAGCTCCTCTGGAACTTCACCAGGAGCTGAGATGGTTCTCGCCCCTGAAAAGGTCCCGGGAACTGCAGAAAAGTGCGAAAGACAAGGAGAATCCGCTACTTCTGAGTAGGAACTCAGGTGGTTCCAGGAATTGAAGGTTTGTTTTGTTTTTTTCACCCGTTCCTGAATTCAAATGGATCTCAAAACAGTTTGAAACCTCGCCGTTTGACACCTCGCTTGGATTTGGAGTCGGAGAAAAGCTTTTTTTTTTGTTTGTTCGCAAAACCTCAGGGACACGATAGCGCGGAGGTCACATGATCCGACCCTTTGCTTTACGATCCCCCGGAGTGTCGTTTCCCCCCCGCGGTGCGAGGATGATTGAAGACCGTTTGTTTGTTGTGTCACTGCGGCAGACACACACACACACACACACACACACACACACACCGCAGACACACTTATAGCACACGCCTGCTAGCCATGTGTTCCTGCTATCTTAGTCGACCGGGGACGCAGGAGCAGGATTTCCAGGGTCGTGGTAGATGAAGGTCCCTGAGGGGGAGCTACTAAGGCTAAGCTACTAAGGCTAAGCTAATCATGTGACTTGAATGGGTACGTTGTCCCGTGTGTTGTTGTGCGATGTGTCCAGTGTCCAGAGGATCACCTCCGAGTTTCTGACGATAACAAAAATGGCGGTGGAAGGCTAGCGATCATGAGCATCCTCTTCTTTCTGCTAGTTGCGCTTGAGCATACCGTGAACCCCTTCCCTTCCCTACTTCTGATGGCTCCGTTTCCCGTGTTTTTGCTCCATCAAGAACGTACGACTGTAATGAATGCAGAAGAAGGACAGGAAGCTCCGCCCACCTGTGGGTTTAGCGTCGCGTCCAGAGTCGTGTTAGCCGTCAAAACAGCAGTAACCGCAGTGGTTACTGCTTAGGCCTCCCAGCAAGAAGGTCCCCGGAGACATGGAGTCACCATGTTCCTCCTGGTTGTGCGGTGGGTTCCTCAGGGTTCTCCGGGTTCCTCACAGTCCAAACACATGCAGGAGGTTCAGTGGAGACCCCGCTAACCTCACGGTTCAGCTTTCGCGCCTTCGGTTCCAGATATTTATTGTCCTTGATAAACTAGCCATATTATGACATAAGAAGAAAAAGACCAGTAAAAACATAGTAAAATGATCGTAGCCAGGACAAAGACGCTAAAACCCTGCAAAATATGCCGCAAGATCGGGACGATGATATGGTTCAGGCGGTCCACTACAGTCCAAGGCTCAGGCGTTTGCGCTAAGAGTGAATGAATGAATGGATCGCTATCAGGTTAGCATTAGCTCACCTCCGTTCCCTCCAGAGGAGGACGTCTCGCTGACCGCGAGCCGCTCAAACAGCTCCATCTCTTGAGTTTTTACGCCTTTGATGACGTCCTGTAACTTTAAATCCTCTCATTTTTACCCCCTTTTTCCGTGACGCTAAACTTCAGAAACTCTTGACTTTTGTCACGGAAACCACGCGGTTGCATCATCGCCCCCCAGCAGAGGTCCTGCGTCGGTGTCATGAGTCACGCGCTCGCGCACGACGCCTCGGCGGGGGGCGGAAATAAAAATAAAAAAACGAAGAGACTCATTGGTTAGCGCTGTTAGCTAACGGCTTCCAGCTGCCGCTGAGTGTTTCTGCATTTCGTAATTAAACACTTTCCACATGTGACCCTTCGCTTCAGCTCCCAGATTTCAGGTCGAGGACGAGTTTGACCTCCAGTTCATTCATTCTTTCATTCATTCATTCGCTCATCCTGCACTCAAGGGTTCGGGGTCGCTATCGAAGCTGTGATTGGGCGAGAGGCGGCCAATCACAGGGCCCCCTTTAGAGACATACTCACCCTGTCACTCCGACGTCACAATGAGGTAAACAACAACAATCACCCTTTCATTTGTCTCATACCCGATGGTGTCGTTCTTGTTGCCATGACGGCAGAGACGCGCCGGGCGGTTGCCCCGGCAACGGTGGTTGCCCCGGCGACGGCGGTAAACTTCACCGCCGAGACGGGAAAAGACAAGAAACCGTCTTTTTAGCATGAGGTGATGGTCGGGGTCCAGTTCTTCCGTGTGTGTGTGTGTCTGTTTGAGGCCTTATTTGGGCATGTTCCTGTTTCCACAGGTCACTGACGGTTATTCATGACATCACACACACACACACACACACACACACACACACAAGTGAATGTAGGTCAGTAATATAAACTGTAAAACACAGAGGACTGTAAATATTTTAGCAGTGATGTATATATATGGAGTCACACACACACACCCTGGGGGAGCAAGGGTGTGTGTGTGTGTGTGTGTGTGTGTGTGTTTGGGGGAGACAGTCTGGGGGTGTCTGAACAGCCTGTGACGTCTCCAGGCCATGATAACGGCTACTAATTGGTTCCATCAGGCCAGTGTGTGTGTGTGTGTGTGTGTGTGTGTGTGTGTGTGTGTGTGTGTGTGTGTGTGTGTGTGTGTGTGTGTGTTCACCCTACGTTGTCATCATGATTAGGAATTTACATATCACACACTCACACGCTCAGCCTGTGATGTGTGTGTGTGTGTGTGTGTGTGTGTGTGTGTGTCAGCTTCCCTGAAAAACATGAGCACCTTAGCTCAGCATCATTCCTGAAGGAGTGTGTGTGTGTGAGATGGAGCTCCATCACACACACACACACACACACACACGGAGGTGGGAGAAAAAACACCACCAACACCTGCTGGGTGGAAACCGGGTCAGAGCTTCTCCCAAGTGATGAACCCTGAGGAGGAACATCTCACGCTCCTCTGGTAGCAGATCATCTGACCCCAACTCCAGAAGACACACACACACACACACACACACACACGCACACACACACACCTCTGTCCCGAAGCGGGACCTCACATCAAACGATCGCAGCTCCTCGGAGGTGAATAGCTAGCGCGGTAATGCTAGCTGCACCCGCGGGGCCGTGAGGACCATCCAGGGAACGAGCCGGACCTTCTCGCATTTTTTGCTCCTGGAGGCTCCTCACGCCGTCCAGAAGCTGCTTCAGCAAAAACCCAACATTGTCTGGACCTCTGAATGAGAGGGTGAATTGTTTTATGTCGCTATATGACGTGAATGAAGGTGAATTGCTGTAAGACCTTCTTAACCTTCTCTACTTCTTCTGCTTCTGATTGGACGTCTGGACCTTCTCACATGAGAGGGTGAATGTTCATGTGTGTCATGAGTTCTTGACATTTGTGAAGGAATGAGCGAATGAACTGTTGTTTGATGTGAATGAGAGGGTGAATGGTTGTCTGTCTCTATACAACATGTGAATGACTGAGTGAATCGTATTTTTATTTATTTCTCCTTTATTTAACCAGGAAAGTCCCATTGAGATTAAAAACCTCTTTTTCAAGGGAGTCCTGGTGAGCTTCTGTATGTCCCTATATGACATGTGAATGACCGAGTGAATGGTTGTACGTCTCTATATGACATGTGAATGAGAGGGTGAATAGTTGTATGTCCCGCTACAACATGTGAATGAGAGGGTGATTGGTTGTATGTCTTTATACGACATGTGAATGAGAGGGTGAATAGTTGTATGTCCCTATATGACATGTGAATGACCGAGTGAATCGTTGTATGTCCCTTCGAAACAGGTGAATGACTGAGTGAATGGGTGTATGTCCCTATATGACATGTGAATGACTGAGAGAATCATTGTATGTCCCCATATGATATGTGAATGAGATGGTGAATGGTTGTATGTCCCTTCGCAACAGGTGAATGACCGAGTGAATGGTTGTATGTCCCTCTACAACATGTGAATGACTGAGTGAATGGCTGTATCCATATGATGCGTGAGTTCCTACATCTTGACATTCGTGGATGAATGAGTGAATGTCTCGATATTACACAAGAATGAAAGCGTGAATGTTGTCAAGCCTTCTTCCTCCTCTTCCGAGGGACGGGCCGGATCTTCTCGCACGAGAGGGTGAATGGTTTTGAATGAATAATGTTTTAGAAATGCGGCGCTACACACTGTGGCTTCAAACACCAGCCGGAGTTTCTAAACGCCGGGTTCTCCGTTCTCCTCCAGAACGTTCCTCTGCGTCCACATGACAGGGGAGGGTCTGTAAAAAACCAAAACAGAGCAGCGGTTCAGGAGACCGGAGGGTCTTCAGAGACAAGGGGGTCAGTGTGAGACGCCGGGGGGGAGGAGACGTGGAGAACATCCCAAAAAAAAAGATGGAGGGTTGAAAAGACGGCGATGATGCTGAGGCTCGGCTCGGGAACTGTGTCAAAGTTCACGGCATCAGTCTGCCTCCTCGATGTGTGTGTGTGTGTGTGTGTGTGTGTGTGTGTGTGTGTGTGTGTGGGTCCATATGCTACATCGGTAATGAGCTACGAGCCTGCAGCAGTTACAATGCATGTGTGTGTGTGTGTGTGTGTGTGTGTGTGTGTTGTCCCACAGGCGACACAAGCTGTTACTGAGTATGAAGCCTTCTGGGCACACACACACACACACACACACACACACACACATAGCAGAGGAAGTGACTCCTTAGCAGCTCCGAGTGTGTCAGCGCGGTCAAACGTTTCCGTGTACTTTAAAAGTACTTTGAAGTACTCGGGAGGGGCTGTCAAAGTACACCGAGTACTTTTTTTTTATTGTTGTAGTAAAACAAAAATTTCAACAGAATTTGACTAAAAATCCGCCATAAAAGTAGCTTTTTTAGATGCTAAAGAAGCGCCGACCTTTAGGATTATTCTTAACGTCTCCATTTGGAGTTAGCGCCGATCGCTATGCTACATTAGCACGTGTCGCTCAAAGGGAACCGTTCCTAGCTTATCCGTTTATCTATTTATCCGTCCATCCTTGAAGGTGGAGTCCCGTCTTATCGCTCCTTGTCAGATGGAGTCTGGTCTGCGTCCTCCAACCTCCAGCGTCTTCAGCCGGTCTTCTCCGGTCGGGTCGAGCAGGAGACGGAGCTGAGCTGTCACATTTTCACCCAAACAGAGGTGGATTTACGCCGGGGACCATTCCTGTCTGCCGGAGAAGAATAAACATCTCCAGGGTTCCAAGGCTGGAGACCCTTTTTTTTGTTGGGGGGGGGGGTTGGAAGGAGGGGGCTTCCATCACATCACCTAGTTGCTAGGCAACGGTTTTGGCGTTTGGATGCTGGGATGGAGAACGTCCCAACATGGAGAACCGAGGAGAGCGGCATGGACATGTTCTCCACGTCCCGAAGTCCAAAAACATGACCAGACCCAACGGGAGATCTGGATCGTACCAAGTTGACGGACGGACGGATGCTTTTTCTATGCTAGCGGGGTTAGCAGGAGCTAAAGCAGGAGGTCAAGGCGATGAAGGCGTCCTGCTTGTGTGGTCGAGAAGAGCCGCAACCCTCCAAACACAAAAAAAAAAAAAAAACACACGATAATATCACGGAATTAGCTAAGTTAGCTAAAACACCACATGCTTATTCGTGCAAACGCGCCAAATCGCTAACGTGCTAATTAGCTCCCCCGCAGATTCAGACGCCTTTTACACGGAGACCAGTCCGTCAGCGTCACCCCGACGCCGACTCTCCCGGACCCTCGAGGCTGGACCGGATGATCCCGGCTGTAAATAACTTACATTCCTTCGTCTTCGCCAGAAATAAGACCTCCCCGACAAATCATCGGCTCCCCTGACCTGCAACGTTTCTCGCCGTAAACGTGACACATTCTTGGACCCGCGCCGCCGCCGAATGTAAAGAAGAGGTTTCCGTTTCGTCCGACGCAAACCAGCTGGCTCCTGGATGCTAGCGTTTAGCTAAGCTAGGCTAAGCTAAGCAGGGTCTCCCCTCCGCCGTGTCTGTTTTGGGTTCCTCGAGCTTCTCCTACGGTTCAAAAATATACAGGAGGTTCACCGACGTTGCTCAGATGTTTGAGTGAAAGGTGTGAATGAACTTTTTTAACGTTTAAAAAAGAAGGAAACAGCATATTTTCGTCATTTCACGCCGAATCGCCTGTTCATCTCGTCTTATTTCGAACACATTCACTCGTTCATTTTTTCATTCATCACACAGACGAGCAGGCACTCATTCATTCCCTGCAATCCTTTCAGGTGATGTCATATCCTGTCCCGAGCCGCTGCCTTTGTGCTGCAGAGGAAGTGGACTTCCTGCCATTTGGGAAAAACATTGATGTCACTTCGGCCTGACTTGGAGGGTCAGTAGTTGTACGTCTCTGCTTGTGAGTGAATGACTGAACGGTTGCGTGTCTTTACATGGGAATGAGGCTACTGAGAATGCTATGCTAGCATCTTAAAACATAAACATTAGCTGATGTTAGCCGCCTAAGGCTGACATTAGCTGTTAGTCATTTCCAAGAATGCACGTCCGTGAATATTATTTATTTTTTGTATATATATATGTATATATATGTACATACACACACACATTTTTCCGGCTGTTTAGATTCAGAAGAAGAAAGAAAAAAAAAAAAAAATGTTTTTTTTCCAGAGGAGTGTTTGCTTTTTATCAGCTGCCATCCTGTTTACACTGGAGACGGCTACTTCAGGGTGCGCTCCGTGCACGTGGGGCCGACGGGAGGGGGGTGGTTGCTAATGAATTAGCGCTCGTTAGCATAATGAAGCTAACGAGCGCTAATGTTTTTAAATGTCATTGTGCTGCGGAAAGAGCTGAAGGCTGTGAGGGAGGAGCCCGGCAGTTCAAACGGCCGTTAGAGTGTGTGTGTGTGTGTGTGTGTGTGTGTGTGTGTGTGTGTGTGTGTGTGTGTTTGTATACATGTAGTTGTCAGAGATAAGCAGTTCATGGCCAGAGAGATAAAATCCAGGTTGACCCCCCATTTGCACACACACACACACACACACACACACACACACACACACACACACACACACACACACACACACACACACAGTTCCTCCGGGATCTCCTGCCTGTGTGTGTGTGTGTGTTTGAACTGTTGATAAACTTTTTTTTTTTTTTTTTTGTGCCACTGGTCCCATGGCAGACCTTCACTCTTTCACCTCTCCTTTTATGGAAGTCCTCCAAGATACCATTGGTTCATTCTTCTGGGGTCACGTGATTGGTGGAGATCCTCCAATAAGAGCTCAAGAAACGAGAAGCTCTTGATACCAAACTCATCCGTGTGGTTCAGGTGGGTTCGTCCTGGAACGATCCATCACATGACTCGGTATGAAGACCATTCAGCCTCTCATTCACGCGTCTGGACAATGTTGGGTCTCCGGCGAAGCTCCTGCATGTGTTTGGACGATGGAAGGAACCCGGAGAACTCTGAGGAACCTCACGACTCCACACAGTGAGCTGGGAATCCAGCCGGAGGCCTTCTCGGCTGTGAGGTGTAGGTGCGAACCTGTTAAACTCTGGATTTGTTCGCCTCGGTCTGATGAGTAAACAGTTATTTTATCCTTATCCAAGCAGAAGGAAGGCTCTGGTTTTCTTCTTCTCTGAACCTCAACCCCTGACAGACCGGACCTGGAAGTGCAAGAACTTTCAAGAACATCTCCCCGGGGTTTCCTCCATTTGCTGATTCGATTCCGCCAACTTATCATCGCGGGGGGAAACACTGATGTCACTTTGGCCCGGGGGTGGAGGTGCTGGGGGGTGAAGCCACATCTCCAGCTGTGGTCCTCTTGAGCAAGCCCTGCAGGAGGTACCCATACTCCGGCTCCCGCCAGGATCCCGGAGGTGAGGAATCCGTGCATCTGGACGCCCGGAGATGATTTACAAGACGTGGAAAACATGGTCGGAGGTCTTGATTTGTTCATTCGCTATCTCCGCGGCTTTTCCTGTACTCGTGGTCGCAGGGGTGGAGCCTGTCCCAGCTGTCATTGGCTTCACCCTGTAACTCACACATAATATAGGCACACAACTATTCACTGACTCTTCACATATCAAATAGAGACGTACAACTCCTTCATATCGAGGCATACAAGTTTTGCTCCCTCATTCATATGTCATATATAACAGCCTTTCACTCTATCGCTCCAACGTCAAGTAGAGACATACAGCTATTCACCCTCATATCGAGGCATACAAGTTTTGCTCCCTCATTCACATGTCATGTAATGACAACGTTTCACTCTTTCACTCATATCAAATAGAGATGTACAACTGTACTCCTTCATATCGAGGCATACAAGTTTTGCTCCTACATTCAGATGTCATATATGACTACGTTTCTCTCTTTCATTCACATGTCCAATACAGACGTACAACTGTTCTCCATCATATTAAGGCATACAAGTTTCGCTCCTACATTCATAAGTCACATATTATGACTACCCTTCTGTCTTTCATTCACATGTCCAATAGAGACGTACAACTATTCACCCTTATATGGAGGCATACAAGTTTTGCTCCTACATTCAGATTTCATGTAATGACAACCTCTCACTCTTTCATTCACATGTCAAATAGACATAAAGCTATTCACCCTCATATCGAGGCATACAAGTTTCGCTCCCTCATTCACATGTCATGTAATGACAGCCTTTCACTCTGTCACTCACATATCAAATAGAGATGTACAACTGTACTCCTTCATATCAAGGCATACAAGTTCAGCTCCCTTATTCATATGTCATATATGACTACCTTTCTCTCTTTCATTCACATGTCCAATCGAGACATACAGCTATTCACCCTCATTTCGAGGCATACAAGTTTCGCTCCCTCATTCACGTCATGTAATGACAACGTTTCACTCTTTCACTCACATATCAAATAGAGATGTACAACTGTACTCCTTCATATCAAGGCATACAAGTTCAGCTCCCTTATTCATATGTCACATATTATGAGTAAATTTCTCTCTTTCATTCACATGTCCAATACAGACGTACAACTGTTCTCCATCATATTAAGGCATACAAGTTTCGCTCCTACATTCATAAGTCACGTATTACGACTACCCTTCTGTCTTTCATTCACATGTCCAATAGAGACGTAAAACTATTCACCCTCATATGGAGGCATACAAGTTTTGCTCCTTCATTCAGATGTCATGTAATGATAACCTTTCACTCTTTCATTCACACGTCAAATAGAGACGTACAACTACTTACCCTGTCATTCTCACATATGGACAATGTCAAACTCATTTTCATCGAGGGCCACATCAGCATCATGGTTGCCCTCAAAGGGCCACATGTCACGGTAGCTGTATAAATGTAACTACTCCATCATCCAACAGTAGCCATGATATTAACTTTGTTCAAAATCTTTTTTGTCACGATCGAGCGGGGCAGAATAACGGAGTAAGTACAACCAACAATTGTGAGCTGCTAAGAACATTAGTGACTGATAGAGAATTTTGCAAAATTCTTGGATATTTGGTTGTTTTTCAGGAAAGCTAACCTGAGCATACTTAGCTCCGCGTTTTGTGTCAAAATACAAAATATAAGTGAAAATCCTCTTTTAAACCTTGTGTTCATGTGTGTATACACAGAACGGTTCCCGGTGCACTGCGCCACAATCGCTAATAGCAACAGCGCTAACAGCTACATGCTAATAGCTGGAATGCTATGATATAATTTTTTTTTTTTCATGAAAGAAAAAACATTAGCTGGTGCACTGGCGAGACGTCGGGTAGGCTAAGCCAGAAAGCAAGAGTGATAGCAACAGAGCGGGTGTGAGGGCTAATTATCTATTACCGCTAACAGCTAATGGCTAACAGCTGGCATGATACAGTAATAGCTTTGTAGAGTGAGATCTTGCCGGGGGGGATCTTATCTTTAGATAGTGTCTTCTTTGAATCCTCGTCCTCAAAGAGCCGCCCGCCGCCCCGAGGCGGGCGAATGTGAAAGCGCTTTGTCCCGCCGTCGTCTCGACACTCGAATGTCCCGCGGGCCTCAAACGTCACACGGGGCCGTTTTATTCTCGCTTTGTTCGAACCGTCATCTATTGTCAGCTGTCCGGCGTAGTTTCACCACCTGGCCACTAGGGGGCTGGAAAACTCCATTCAATCATTCATCCTTTCATTTATTCATTCGTTTATTTATTACCGTATTTTCCGGACTATAAGTCGCGTTTTTTTTTCATAGTTTGGCCGGGGGTGCGACTTATGTGTGAAATAATTGAGCTCCCTTGCTCTGATGTGTGTGTGTGTGTGTGTGTGTGTGTGTCCTCAATATAACAGTGAACGTCACAAACACGCCAACCAATCAAAATTCAGTGGAGGCGGGTCATGGCAGAAGTACGTTGTGAGAAAAGAAGGTACCAGCGACTTCTATACCTATGAAAATGGATCATTTAAACATTCGCGCTGATTTATAAAAACAACTGAGAAGGGCTGAACAAAAATGGCACCGGAAAGTAAATCATATTCTGCAGGTTACAAGCCGGATGTAGTGAAATATGGAATTGAAAACAGCGACAGAGCAGCGAAAGAAAGTTTGAAGTTAGTGAGAAACTTGTAAGGGACTGGCGGAAAGCAGAGGTTACTCTTACTGACGTGAAGGAAGCTAAAAAAGCTAATTGCGGGCTAAAAGCTAGCTGGCCACGGCTAGAGGAAGGACATGGAGAGGCTTGTCAACAGGACAGTTGCGTCTTCACACCCAGATAGTTGCCTAGGAGATGAATAGAAATTGGGGAGGAACTTCCTGGTGTTAAAGCTTCATGCAACGCAATCGCTACTCGAGATCCAGAAAGGCTGGAATAATTGGAACTACAAGTGACAATGACTCTGACGTAGCGACGTACCGCTAGAAGAGGAAGCGGCGCGTTGTTTACCTTCGGAGTTGGCGGAGTTGTGACACCGATTGTTTGGTTGTAGCATGTGCTATATGCTATCATTATTTGAATGGCTCTTACCGTAATATGTTACGTTAGCATAGCCTAGCAGGCACGTTCTCAGTTCGTTGTTTATGCGTCATATAGGCTATACTTGTTCATCCTGTTGTTCTCTGTTCTATTTTCATTTTAAATTGCCTGTCAAGATGAAATGTCTTTCCCCCCCAAAAAATGCGACTTATACTCCAGTGCGACTTATATATGTTTTTTTCGTTCTTTATTATACATTTTTGGCTGGTGCGACTTGTACTCCGGAGCGACGTATAGTCCAGAAAATACGATATCTATTCTGCACAGACATACAACCATTCACCCTCTCATTCACGTGCCATACAGAAACATACAAGCACCACATTGGACATCAAAAAAAGAGCCGCTAAATTGATTTATTTTGTGAATATTCATCCATTTATCCTCTGTGGAGCTCAGGGGGGCGGAGCCAAGGATGTGGGAGGCGGAGCTAGGGGTGAGGAGGGGCGGAGTCTGGGCTCAGAAGAAGTGGGTCAGTCGCCTTTGGCAAGAGGCCACTCGGAGTTGTTTGAGGTCACTGGCAGGAAATGTCATCTCCTGGGCTTCTTCTCGAACCCTCTGGAGCTCGGAGAGGTTCTCATTGGTCGAGATGCAGACCGATATATTGATTATCTATCGACGGTATCAGCTGATCTGATCGGGGGTCTCGACAAGGCCCAAGTTGAGATGCTTGTTTTGGCACTTCTCTGTAAAAAAGCCTCATACTGTATGGTATCTGAGGAGGTAGAAACAGGAAGTGAGATCGTGTCTCCTTATTGGTCCAGAGCCTCGGAGTGTGTGTGTGTGTGTGCGTGTGTTTGCGGACGCCGACGTTTCTGAAATAAATAGCCAGAGTCGCGTAAAGAGAACCTCCAGCCGTGTCACTGCCCTGATGCTAGCAATGTGTCCCAGGACAACAACAACAACAACAACAACAAAAATGTCACTGTTCATTCATTTCCAGAGCAGCTGACAGCTGTGTGTGTGTGTGTGTGTGTGTGTGTGTGTGTGGTCTCCATGGTAACCAGAAACTCCATCCTGTTTGTTGTTTCTAGTCCGTATCAAGAAACAGGAAGTGATGCAGAATGGCAAGAATAGGACTTCCTGAAGGAGGATGCGGTAACACGCAACGTCACCTTGCTCATCGTCCGTGTCGGGTTTTTAATGAACACGGACGCACGTGCGCACGGGCACACACACACACGCATGTGCACGGACTGTCATCTGGGCCGACGCACAAACCCTGCTTTATTTACGCTAGCGGTCACCCCCCGATCACATGAGACCCCGAGACGTTGTTGTTTTCCGACGTTGACATCGGAACAGCTGGCATCACTGGAGGCGTTGCCACGGCGACGCAAACCCGCGACGCCCGTTCAGATACGGGACAGCTGTTCCGTCCGGAGGGCGAGAGACCGGGCAGTCCTGGAAATGTTTCAAGAGAATATTAGGACGCGAGGAAAACGGAGGCTCGGTCGGACCCCCCGGAGGCCGACGGGAGGTGGAGAACAAAGATGTGGGTTCAAATGCCGTCCTGGTGCTTCAAGGGAAGGGAAGTTGCTGCGACTTCCACCCAGGTGGTTGAGGTGAAGGGAAGCCGCCGGGTTGCAGGCGAGTCTGAGTCCTTACTTTGCACCAAAGTAGGAATTGGATTCATCTTCTCATCTTCCTGAATGTGAAGTCACGTCTTGCAGCAGGAAGGTCCCACAGGGCCTTTTTGTGTCGAGTCTTCATGTTTCTACAGGTTCTCTGGGCTCCTCACAGAGTCCCAAAGCATACAGCTGGTTTATTTGAAACCCTAAATTGTTCATTCGTGTGAATGAGAGGGTGAATAGTTGTATGTCTCTACATGACATTTGAATGAGAGGGGCAACACTTGTATGTCTGGATGACATGAACGAGAGGGGCAACACTTGTATGTCTGGATGACATCAGAACGAGAGGGGCAACGCTTGTATGTCTGGATGACATGAACGAGAGGGGCAACACTTGTATGTCTGTATGACATCTAAACAAGAGGGGCAACACTTGTATGTCCAGATAACGTGAACGAGAGGGGCAACACTTGTATATTTGTATGACGTGTACGAGAGGGGCAACACTTGTATGTCAGTATAACGCGAACGAGAGGGTCAAGACTTGTATGTCTGTATGACATCTGAACGAGAGGGGCAACACTTGTATGTCTGGATGACGTGTACGAGAGGGGCAACACTTGTATCTCTGGATGACATGAACGAGAGGGGCAAGACTTGTATGTCTGTATGACATCTGAACGAGAGGGGCAACACTTGTATGTCTGTATGACATCTAAACGAGAGGGGCAACACTTGTATGTCCAGATAACGTGAACGAGAGGGGCAACACTTGTATGTCAGTATAACGCGAACGAGAGGGGCAAGACTTGTATGTCTGTATGGCATGTGAATGAATGAGTGGTTGTATATTTCCATATCACATTTGAATGAGAGGGTGAATGGTTTTAAGTCACTATTTATGGCCCTGTGATTGGTCCAGGGTGAACCCTGCCTCTCGCCCAATGACACCTATGATAAGCAAAGGAAAGCAAATTGCAAATGAATCATAGAGACCCGCCATATTTACATAGTACATGTCTTCAACCAATGAAATCTCCCCATGTCGACGTCCCTCTCCAGTCCAGCTGCAGAGACCGACTCAGTTCTTGACACTCTAGACGTTCCCTTAAAGTTAACCGGCGGCCGAAGTCCCTGCACAGAAATCCAGCCTTGTGTCTGCACTTTATACAGGAAAGGAAAACTCCTTCCTGCAGACTGTGATGACTACTTCCTGTCGCGACGGTTTGTTTGGACTCGAACTTCCCGTCTGGAAGCCGATATGTTGTTCGGAGTCGGCCATCTTGATGGAGATACGGCGCCGGATTGGAACTGTGAGATTTTTAGTCATTGTGCAGGGATTCAGGAACACACTGAACCCCCCTTATTAAATTAATTAATGCAAATTAATTAATCTGGATTATCCTGTTCATTTTGAGCCTCATGTATGTTAATCATTATTTTTATTATTATTTTATGATATGCCTCATTTGGGGATGTTTCAATATAAACATAAAATTAAATTATTGTTATTTCAGATTAATTAATTCACTTCCAACTGTAAAATATTTGAATGATTTTTAATGATTAATTGCTAGTTAATCATGAATAATTTTGATTCATTTTATTTTAGTAAATTATGTTATAAAATCCTTGTAAAAAAAAAACAAAAAAAAAAAAAACACAAAAAACAATCCCTAACCAGGACGTGGAGCCTTCCGTTCCCGCCGAAGGGCACGCTGAGCCCATGTGACTGTAAGAAACTATAAGAAAAAAAAAAAAACAAGAAAAAGAAAAATAGTATTAAATAAATAAATATTCCTGTCTTGAGCCGGCCGAGGGATGAGGTCAGGGGATTTCACAGACTCAGAGGTCAAAGGTCAATCAGGACATACAGTGTGTGTGTGTGTGTGTGTGTGTGTGTGTATAAATACCCCGTTTAATTATGGCTGAAATCTCTGTTTCCTGTCCGCGGTTCCCGTGGCGACCGTGGGAGAAATGAATGACTCAAACGCTAGTTTATGAGCAAACACGATTCACTCTTTCATTCACATGCCATCCTGAGACATCCAACATTCACCCTCTCATTCAACATGCAGGATAGAGACATACTTCATTCATCCTTTCATTCACACGCCAAATAAGGACGTACTTCCATTCACCCTTTCATTTACACTCCATATAAGGACATACTTTCATTCACCCTTTCATTTACACTCCATATAAGGACATACTTTCATTCACCCTTTCATCCACACTCCATATAAGGAAATACTTTCATATACAAGGAAATACTTCCATTCACCCTTTCATTCACATTCCATATAAGGACATACATACTTCCATTCACATGCCATAAAAGGAAATACTTCCATATATAAGGACATACTTCATTCACCCTTTCATCCACACACCATATAAGGAAATACTTCCATTCACCCTTCCATTCACATGCCAAATAAGGACATACTTCCATTCACCCTTTCATCCACACTCCATATAAGGAAATACTTTCATATACAAGGAAATACTTCCATTCACCCTTTCATTCACATTCCATATAAGGACCTACATACTTCCATTCACATGCCATATAAGGAAATACTTCCATATATAGGGACATACCTCCATTCACCCTTCCATCCACACACCATATAAGGACATACTTCCATTCACCCTTCCATTCACATGCCAAATAAGGACATACTTTAATTCACACGCCATATAGGGACATACAACCATTCATCCTCTCATTCACATCTTTGGACATTGCAGTGTCTCCAGTGAACCTCCTGGATGTGCTTTGACGGTGTGAGGAACCCTGAGGAGACCCACGCAGACACCTGGAGAACATGGAAGCTCCAACACTGGAAGCCCTCCCAGTGGGGATCCAACCAGGGACCTTCTCGCTGGGTCGGGGTGAACCTGACTCCTGATTTGGTGCTCAACCACACCGTGGTCTCCACCTCAACCGCCCGGGAGGAAGTCTGAGCTGCTTCCCTTCAAGGACAAAGTCACATCAAGACCCCTGCAGGAAGCAGGAAACATCTTGTATCCATCAGTGAGCCTGAAATGAGAAACACTGTCCGGGTTTCTGGGCGGCGACGTGGGAGGAGATGACATTTCCAGGGGTTTCCTAGCGGAGAAGATGGCGAGGTCCTGACACCGAAGCGAACCAGATACTCCCAAGCTGCGTTCGGAGATGGATGGGTGATCGACGGTGCTTCCTGGGATGAGAAGGTCCACGTGGAAACGTTGTTGGGACTTCAACAAGCTACGCTGGTGCCCCCTAGTGGAGATCAGGTGACATTGCCGATGTTGCATTTCTATATTTGAGCATCTAAATTTGTCTAGCTGACATGAACGAGAGGGGCAACACTTGTATGCCTGGGTGACGTGAACAAGAGGGGCAACACTTGTATGCCTGGGTGACATAAACGAGAGGGGCAACACTTGTATGCCTGGGTGACGTAAACAAGAGGGGCAACACTTGTATGCCTGGGTGACATGAACGAGAGGGGCAACACTTGTATGCCTGGGTGACGTAAACAAGAGGGGCAACACTTGTATGCCTGGGTGACGTAAACAAGAGGGGCAACACTTGTATGCCTGGGTGATGTGAACGAGAGGGGCAACACTTGTATGCCTGGGTGACGTAAACAAGAGGGGCAACACTTGTATGCCTGGGTGACATGAACGAGGGGGGCAACACCTGTATGTTTGGATGACGTGAACAAGAGGGACAAGACTTGTACGTCTGGATGACGTGTGTGTGTGTGTGTCTCCCAGAGGGACAGAGTGAAACAATGCATAACCCCAACACATTGTCTGCAAAGCAAAACACCAAATCGTGCTCATCTGTATGACTTTTTATTAGATCACGTGGCAGAGAAAACGGTTCTACTGGACAATTCCATGGGTTTAGTGTCTCACTGTTTATTATTTTTTTCAAAAAAAAAAAAAAAGACAAAACTCACTTTCTGTCATTATAGAAAACTGTAAAAACACAGACAAGATCTTTTTAAATAGGACATTTCACCTTGTCTGCGATAGCAGTGGCCTACAGCGCCACCCTGTGGCCGGTGGAGGAACTGCAGCCACATGGGACACAGTCCTTTGCTGACACACAAGCAGTAATGGGTAAAAAAAGGCAATTTTTTTTGCAGAATCTCTCTCGCTGTCACACACACACACACACACACACACACTTGTGAATCATCCAATCAGCCGCCGGCTTCCTGTGACGTCACCAGCCGAACATGTACTCCATCATTTTGGACACGAGGCTGTCGTCCTTGCGTGGCGTCTGTCTGTCCGCCACCACCTGGCGTGGGAAAAGGGGGGTCAGCGAGAGGGCTAAGCTAAGAAGCTAAGAAGCTAAGAGGTCAAAGGTCAACCTGGTAGTCGCTGGCGGAGCTCCTGTAGTTGGCGCTGAGCGGCCGGATGGCGGAGCGCGGCGTGGAGGGCGGGAGGGAGGACGACGAGAGGGGGGAAGAGACGGAGTCGCCGCACTCCATCACGCTCTTAACGGAGAAACAAGAAGTCATTCGCTGCAGACGGACCAATCAGAGGGGAGCGCCACACACACACACACACACACACCTTGTCGATGCAGGGTTTCACTCCCACCATGATGGCGTCACCGAACACCTTCCCGTCTTTGGACAGCGCCTTCCTGGCCTGAAGCTTGGACTGATACTGGAGGTGCATCCAGTTGCCGGGAGACGCCATCTGAGGTTGATTTCCAGACAAAGCACAGACATCCCATCATACCGTCTACCGAAAATCGACCAATCGCGTCGCGGGCAGAGAGCTGGAGGCGGGGCTTGTGTCAGGAACTCCTGGTCTTACCGTGTGTTTGAGGATGTTTCCGTACTGCGCGAACTGCAGGAGGATGTAGGACGCCGAAGCAGGTGGAAAACTGACACACACACACACACACACACACACACACACACACACACACACACACACACACACACACGCGTTAATCATAACACCGTTTATGGAGCTTCGCCTTCCAAGTACCATTTTTCTGAGATAGGAGCTGTCGTTTTGTGAATTTTTTTTTTCTGGGCGCGCCGCCACCGCTAGCTAGCTAGCTAGCTAGCCCAGAGAAAATGATGGAAAAACACAAGCGTTGTCGTGGGTGAGCTCGGTGGCGGAGAGCATCGTCCGCGAGGAGGCGGGAGACGATGACGAGGATTGTGCGCAATCGCTTTGTCGCTAATTTAAGTTTAGCCATAAAGTGCAGCAAAGTGTGCAAGCTAGCAACACATTTTAGCGTTCAATGTGTAGCCGTTTTCTATAGAAGTCTTCAAGTAAAGATATTAAACACAGAGAAGATTTCAAGTAGCCACATGTGAGTTAAATTAAGCCATAGACCCTCAGAGGTAAATTCAGTTGCCAGTTTTTACCCCCCCTTTTGAACACTGAGGCTTAAACAACAATGCGGCTAATTTACGGATCCTTTTTTTTTGCCTAACGTCGCCGAAACATTTCGCCTCGTCACATCGGACGGATGAAATCACCGTTAAATTCTGAGGCCGTTCAATTCCGACCCCGAGGAAGATGACGGTAATGGTTTTCGTGCGCGGGAGGAAGACCAAGATAGCGATCGGCTAGCCGGTGCGGCTTATATTCAGGTGCGCTCAATAGTCCAGAAATGACGTTAATTAAATTTTTTTTTATATTATAATTTTTATTATGTATGTTTTGTTTGTTTTATTTATTGTATTTTTGTTTGTAAATTGTATTTTTTTATTGTGAATTTGTGGTTTTATTTATTTTATTTTTACTTTGTGCTGTATTTTTATTATGTTTTTTTGGTTTGATTTATTTTTTTCGAGTATCTTTTTAAATGTATTTTTGTGTTATTTTATTTATTTACTGTATTTTTATTTTATACTGTATTTTTGTATTTATTTATTTATTTCATTTTTTATTTTATATTGTATTTTTTTGCTTATTTTATTTATTTATATGCTTTATTTTTTTTATTACATTTTACTATTTCTTAAACACTGTTTGTTGTTTTTGAAGTACATTTCCACTATTTGAAAATACGTAACAAAACCTGGCAGCAGGAAAGAATTTTTGGCGTTTCCGTTCAATTTAACAGGCAAAATTTAATTCGATAAAACAGCTCTAATTAGATGGTTACAACTCTGAGGACATTCACATATCCTGTCTTTTTTATCCTCTTTGGTCCCGACACACACACACACACACACACACATCCTGCCCATTTTTTGTTTATTTTAATCTTTTCATTGTGATCACTCTATTTATGTTGTCGTTTATTTCTGGTTGTGTATTTGTATGTTCTTTTATCCCTGGTGTTGGAGTCTATTTATTCATGGATGTGTTTGCTATCTTCTGTCCCTATTTATATTATTATTACTATTTTTTTTACATTATAACTGTTCCGCTGTTGTGACAAAGGAATTTCCCCAATGGGGAATAATAAAGTTTATTTTTAAAAATAAATATGAATATAAATAGAGACAGAAGACAGAAAATAGCATCATCAAAATCCATGTCTCTATTAATATGCATATTTATTTTCCTTTTTTAATGTTTTTTATGACTGTTACTCTGCTTTGATAAAGGAATTTCCTGAATGGGGATCAATGAAGTTTATTATTAAAAATAAATATGAATATAAAGAGAGACAGAAGACAGAAAATTGCAAAGACATCCATGTCTCTCTATTTATATTTGTATTTATTTTTAATAATAAACTTTATTGATCCAATTGGGAAATTCCTTTATCAGAGCAGAGTAACAGTTATTAAAAAAAAAAAAACATTAAAAAAGGAAAATAAATATGCATATTAATAGAGACATGGATTTTGATGATGCTATTTTCTGTCTTCTGTCTCTATTTATTTCATATTTATTTTTAAAAATAAACTTTATTATTCCCCATTGGGGAAATTCCTTTGTCACTGTTATAATATAAAAAAATTAAAAATTAAAATAAATTTGAATATAAATAGAGAGACAGAAGACAGAAAATAGCTAAGACATCCATGTCTCTCTATTTATATTTGTATTTATTTTTAATAATAACATTTATTGATCCCCATGGGGGAAATTCCTTTGTCACAGTTATAATATAAAAAAAATTAAAAATTAAAATAAACATGAATATAGCGAGAACAACAACATCAGGGATAAAAACAGAACAAAAAGGGTGAAAAAATCCACCACCGGAACTAAACGACAACATAAACAGCGCGACGCGAATAAAGTTTATCTCATCTTTTAAGTTTATCAACTCGACTCGTCCGTCCGGCCGTTATTTCTCCGTCCTACCCGAACACGGTGACCCAGGTCTGGTCCAGCTGGTCGTCGGCCGAAAGAGCCTCGCCTTGGCTGTAGAACGGATCCACCTGAGCCGGAGACACACACACCTGCTGCGCGCCTGGACAGCAGGACACCAAGGTAAAAACCCTGCATCAGGTGTGTGTGTGTGTGTGTGTGTGTGTGTGTGTACCTGGAGTGGAGGCTTGGCGCGCCGATAGAGGCGACTGCATGACGGGAAAGGCCTGGAGATTTCAGAAAATAAACGGTGAGATGTTTTAAAGCGTCCAAGACGTCCAACGCTGCCGTGCGTTCCTTCACCTGTCTGTGCGCGGCGAGCGGCGTCACCGGGGCGAAGACGTCGTCGTGGATGCTGCGCACCGGCGGGGCGCCGCTTTTGTCCTTCGGGGTGGGAACGACGGGCTGCGGCGCCGAGCCGCCGCCGCCTGAAAAAAAAAAACACACATTTTGTGTTTAAAAAAAAAAAGGACGTCATGGCAACCGGGGAGGCCTGGCTTACCTTTCAGTAAGGATGTGTTGTCCAGGACGGGGGTGGAGAGGGTGAAAGGGCGCGTCTGCGGGCTGACGGGCGCCGGGAGCTCGCCGAGAAGGAAACCCGGAAGGAACTGGGCTCCGGAGGTGGCCTTCGGGGAGGTGGGGGACCCCAGGGTCATGGGTTCGCTTCCCCCTGAGGGACAGACATTACATTACATTACATTTGGCAGACGCTTTTATCCAAAGCGACTTACAATAGAGGACATAAGGACTGCAAATACACTTGCAAATACAAGATGCACAGGAAATATACAGAACAGTAAGCTGGGGTTAGTGAGTTTTTTCTTTTTTTTGACAGACATACACACACACACACACACTGCATAGCCTAACTTGCTGCCTAACCTGATCTGGGGCATCAGCGCAGTAAAAAGTCCTGAAAGAGAAATGTTTTTACCTGTTTCTTGAAGGTTGAGAGAGATGATGCTAGTCTTGTTGCTTCCGGAAGTTTGTTCCACCACTGAGGTAGTAGAACTGAGAACAGTTTTGCCTGAGATCGCTTAGAGCGAGCAGAAGCTACTGCTAGTAGGTTTGTATTAGAGGAACGCAGCTCTCTGCCGGGAACATAAGGTCTTATCATTTGGTTCAGATATGCTGGACCTGTTCCTGAGGTGGTTTTGAAGGCCAGGGTCAGGACCTTGTGCTTGAACAGAGGTGTAACATGAGCTGCAGCATTCTGCACCATCTGCAGTGATTTTATTGCACGAGCAGGTCGTCCAGGTAGGAGGGAATCGCAGTCGTCCAGGCGGGAGATGACCACGGCCTGAACCAATAGCTGTACCGACTGTTGGGTCAGGTAGGGTCTGATTTTCTGAATGTTGTACAGCACAGTTGAAGTAATATAGTTGGAGAATGACAGCTGATCGTCGATCATGACGCCGAGGTTTTTTGCAACTTTGTTAGGGGCCACTGTGGTAGGGCCCAACTTGAGGCTGATGTTGACATCTACTTAGGCATGATGAGGATCTGGAAGCCTTTAGGGGTGCAGCCTGCAGCGAGGAGATCTTTGAATCGACTTGCAGGATTTTAAGTAAAGTGAACTTCCAAACCATCTGATGGATTTTGGAAATCTTTGACAAGTTTGTTTCCTCCCCCAACAAACAAGCCACATCCAGGGGATGCTGCAGGAAACACTCCCAGGGAACTTGCGTGCATTTTGTTCAGTATAATCGTACTTGAGCTTTGACAAAGTGTTTTTCTTGAAAACTCTTTTAAACAGGAAGCTAAGAGGGAACCGGTGTTTGGATCGCAGTTGATCACTTAGCACGTTTAGCACTAGCATGTGTCGTTAGCTAGCTGACAGCTAACCGGTAAACGGTGCGGATTAAACCTCAGACTAGCATGTCAACTACCGACGTGACCAGCCACCAACACACATCTAGTAACTAAAATCGTTACTTACCTTGTAACTCCATCTCGGCTGTCGTTACTTTCGAGCCGCGATTTTTCAAAAGCAGGAAGTGACGCCAGGCGCACGGCTAACGAGCTAACGCCGCTAGCTTCACTTACAACACCACCTTGTCCTCTTTGCTGATATTCAAATCCCTTCTGAAATCGGGTTCACATGAAAGTATATTTCAACCCGAGTGTCTGGAATTGATTAAAATTCAAAATGAGACGCGGCGGGAACCGTTAATCTTGTTTTCCGGCGCTTTAGCGTCCACGACACCGCGGCTAGTAGAAGCATGTGAAGATGCGTTCACGGACACCTCGGAATTTCCATGCATGAGAAGACGCGTTCACGGACACCCTGTTATTCACGTTAAACTCGCTTTTTTAAAATCTTTTCGTGAAATTTGGTCAAATTAGAATTGGAATTTCGTCACAAGGGAATTAAATATGCAGTATATCAGAAATAAATAGCATATCGAGTGAAAGTGAGCAGGAGTGGAAAAAAACGTGTTCAGAATGAATGCAAAGTAATTGAAAAAGAATGTAAAGCTTGCATGTTTTAAATGTTTAAAATGTTATTTTTAAAGCTACATGCATCCCGAAACAAATGTGTTCCCATGCATGTTTATATAAATACAAACTTCTATCATTACTCGAGTTTTAATCAAATTCATGAGTTTGGTTTTCATATATTGAGAGACGTATCAGGAAAACGTATGATTCTCCTCCACGTCTCCCAGTGGGGTTCCTCCCACAAGACACACACACACACACACACACACACACACACAAACACACACACACACACACACACACACACACACACACACAAACACACACACACACACACACACACACACACACACACATAGAAACGAGACGTGTGATTACTTTTTTTTTTAGTGTTATTCATTTATTTTTGTTTATCTTTATTATTTAATATATTATAAATTAATCTTTTTATCTTCAGAAATGACGTACCCGTTTTTTTTAGCTTTTTTCAAGTACAGTAATCTAATAAAATAATGTAGATTCAACTTCTGTTATTTTAAAATAAAAGCAGCAAACCGGAAGAGATTGTTTAGATAGCCTGCTCTTTGTTAAAATCACGGAATTATTAACGATTTTTAAGACATACACATAGAAACACTAGACATTTGATTACTTTTCTTTTTTTCAATTTTATTAATTTATTTTGATTGATATTCATTTTTATTATTTGATATATCATAAATTAATGATTTTACCTTTAATGACGTACCCGTTTTTTAGCTTTTGTCAAGTACAGGAATCTAAAAAAAATAATGTAGATTCAACTTCCGTTGTTCCAAAATAAAAGCACCAAACCGGAAATGTTTTTTTAGATGAATCGCTTCTTGTTAACATCCCCGGAATTATTAATGATTTTTACTTGAGATAAAATCATCTATTTATGAATAATCCGTGTAAAATGTTAAAAATTGGTGAAATCCGCATATTTTGTTTTGAAATTTCCGTTTTGTGGAAGCGGAAATGAGGAGCGGCGTGTCGCGGAGCTTGATGCCGGTGTGAGGCGGATGCTGGAGCGGATTCGGCTCAGCTGGCTGCCGTGAGTCTTCTGGAAGTTTAAGGCGCCGTCAGACACAACGACTGAAAATACCAAGACGGGAGAAAAATAGGTAACGTAGCCGAGAATCGAAAAGGGGCAACTTTGCGGAATGTCGGCATCTTTTAGCTCCGCTCTGTCGAGCTTTCCACCGGAAGTCGAAGTGTCGCGGTGAAGTTAAATAGCTAATTTGCTAGCTTAGCCGGCAAGTTTAAATGAGCGCTGGTCTTGCTAGCTTAGCTCAAGATGTGAGATTCCACGTTTTAATAACAATAAAAATGGTCTCTTCTTGCAAATAAATCCCGTCCCTTTTTCTTCTTAAACCCATCTATTTGATTGAAAATGCAGAGATTCATTTTATACTGGAAATGTCACCTTTGCGCCGCCATGTAATACTGACACCGGCGTTTGAAAAGTGACCTGCTAACACACGTCTTCCCAAAATCAAAACATTTATTATGAAATTAGATATAATAAAACAACATGTGGTAAAATATAGAATAGAATATCCCTCAAATGTGAGGAAATTTCAATTCATTCAGCAGAAAATGTAGTAGAGTTAGATAAATCATAAATATTTGAACAGTAGCATATAAAAGTGTCAGAAAAATAAGATATGAAATGTCATGCTGCACAAACATTAAGTTAATATCGCAAATTTTAGTGTCGCAGTGATAAATTTAATCAACCAGGGCTGAGATTTAGCAAGTAAATCAAGCCTATATCTATATTATCAAATATCAGCATGTTCCATATGCAGTTATAGATAATTTTAAAGATGTTGTATCTCCACAATTGCACAATAAAAAGGTTGCAAACATCTAAATAATCTCTGGCTGGATTATTTTTAAGTCATCTCTACATC
>NC_141289.1:1352500-1402500 GCF_037954325.1 Fistularia commersonii | reverse complement strand
TTGGAACGATTCACTGTTAGGGTCCTTTGGGTGCCTTTGGATCCCAGCGTATGCTCTTTAGGTACCATGTCGGTCCGTCACAGGCTGTGAATCGTTTGCTGTCCTGCTTTAACCCTGCAGAAACCAGAGAAGTTCCACGAGGAGCGCTCCAAAGACAACCTGGTCCGCTTCTCCATGAAGTTCATCACAACCACCATCACTCAGCTCTGGCAAGGTAACATCTTGTGCTCAGTCGCGGCGTTATTTTCCCGCTATCAGATCGTCTCACATTTCCCCCTCGCTCATTGTCGTCGCCAGGCAACGTGTTCAAAGAGATAGAAACGGCGTTCGCGTCCGGGCTGGGCTGGCTGATCACCTTCTGCTCCGACACTGGAGGTAAGACGGCGTCGGGAGAAGGTGAGCGGTGACTTTGCCCCCTCCGGCGTCCGAGAGGCGACCGCCTCACACTCTGTCTTTGTCCCTCAGACTGCCTGGAGCCAAGAACAAGACAGAAGCTGGCAGGGATGCTGGTGAGAACGCAGTATATCAATGCTACCACATCATTTCCTACGGGGTTGTTTTGAGGGGAAGGCAGGTAACCAAGGGTCTGGACCTTCAGTCAGTAGTCAAACAACTCGCCAAATAGAAGTAACACAAGGATTAAAACTATTAAATCGACATTAAGCGTCTTTTGTAGTCCTGGCTAACATGCTATCATTACACTCAGCTTTGCAGCTGGAGATAGCAACATTGCTAACTCAAGCGAGCAGGGTGTTGCCAGTCAACATGAGCATACATGTCCGAGTCCAGTCCACTGGCCAGATGGATAGCCATGGACCGTTCTCGGTGGAAGATCGGGGAAGATCAGTGGCGCTGCGGACCAACATCCAGAAGGACAATGTCAAATGAACCCAATAGCTGCATGATGATGGCGAGGAAAGACCAGGACGTTTTTTCAATCGTCATCAAACAAATAGTTTTCTGGAGTCAAATATTGCAATCTGATCGTTTCGATTAATTAATCGCGGGGCATCAAATGAATTAGATCAATTAAATTGAATCAAGTCAAGCTCCAAGACACAACCAAATTAAAGACCAATAAATAATAGTCCATGGGTTCAACCGTTTTTATAGTTTTCACTTAATTAGTCTTTTAATTATTGTCTAGAAAAGGAAAAAAACAACCAAGGTGTACCCAAGACCGTCAGACGCCGTGAACCAAATATCGGGCTCACTTAGGAGTTCCTGAAGCTAATTCTGCTTTCTTGAACCCACTAATTTTTGGCCGTAAAACAAGTCCGTGTTAGTCGTACCGATGTTTGCAATGATGTGAACGTTGTGTGTGTTTAGGATGGTTTGGTGAAGGTGGGGTGGATGGACTGCAGCTCTGAGGAGCATCTCTGTCACAGTTTCCAGGTAGGAGACGCCAACCGCGGTATCTCCAGCACGACTTCCAATACAGTAAACCCTTGTTTTTCGCGGGGGTTACGCTCCAAAAAGAACCCGTGATGGGCAAAATCCGTGAAGTAGAAACCTTTTTTTTTTTTTTTTTTTTACAATTATTATACAATTAAATACTCTATTATTATGTTTTTTTTTCTTCCTTCTTTATGGAACGAACGGAAGATCCATTCATTCCGTAACGCCGACCTACAGCCGCGTAGCTTTTACCTTCCCTTAGCATGTCCAGAAGTTTAACTTTATCTGCGATAGATAGCATCTTCCGCTAACTTTTGGGCCCTTTTGTCGCTCCAGAGCGTTTTGTCAACATTATGGGTTTTAGAGAAACTCCAAATTGCGAGAGAATTTGCAAGTTTGTTTGTTTGTTTAGAAGTTTATTAGGACAGTGTACAAATACATTAAGCACAGAGGCAGAGATGTTTGTACCAGATTATAGCTCATAGCTAATTTCCATCTGTAGTCCTGGACAATACAAATATAAAACTGTATAAAATAAGCAATATATATAAAATATACAGATAGGCAATAAAATAACTATACAATATATAAACAGGCAATAAAATATGTGTTTTGCAAGTTGAAAGTGCTATTGTTGTGATATTGTTACGTCATGTAAATTCGTCCAGCTGTTTTACGTACGTGTACATATTAAAGTGCAACGTTATTGACGCACAGGTGGAGAAGAAGCGGAGTGACTTTTTAGCCAATCAGAATGCAGAACACGAAGCACGATGCAAATTCGTGAAGTAGCGAAACCGTGAAAAGTAAACGGCGTTACAGCGAGGGATCGCTGTACTCGTCAAATAATGGCTGGACTTGTTCGTTTTTAGCAAAACAACCGACGGTTTGTGAGGAAAATGGAATCCACATGCAGGATAAAAATGCTTTATTGAGCCTTGAAGGGAAAATTGAAAATGCTGCTTTTTGAGTCCATGATCCAAAATCCACGTTTATCAAATTTGTCCCGACCGTCTGTCTTTTCTGTCAGTTTTCTTTGCGATATTGTCACTTCATATAATATTATTAGTAGCTTAAAAATAAATACAAATAATATCTAAAAAAAATGAAAATACATACTAAAGAGAAAGGAAAGAAAAAAACAGCTGTATTAAATTTATTTGCCTTGCTATTCTCTAATAGTTTGTTTCTCCACTTTTGGAGTCACTTACATGAGGAAATGTGTAAATATAGTGACTTAGAAGTTGAATTTTTTCTGTGGCGGAAGCTTGTAAGTTCATTTGCTCCTACGACAAATTAAATTTCCCCCTTAAAATGAATTTAAACACTGGTTTGTTTTAACATAATGAAAAAAAAACAAACAAATAATTTACACATCATAATAATACATAATAAAGATAATGTAAAGCAATAAACTGTTTTAGTTAAATGTATTAACCTTATTTCTCTATCGCTTAGCTTAGCTGACTGGCTCCACAGTTGATGCTACCATGTGTTGCTAAATGTAGCTTTGCTACACTTTATGGCTATACAGTGATCCCTCGCTATAACACGGTTTACTTTTCATGACGTACGTGCAAATTCTCTTGCAATTTGGAGTTTCTCTAAAACCCATAATGTTGACAAAACGCTCTGGAGCGACAAAAGGGCCCAAAAGTTAGCGGAAGATGCTATCTATCGCAGATAAAGTTAAACTTCTGGACATGCTAAGGGAAGCTAAAAGCTACGCGGCTGTAGGTCGGCATTACGGAATGAATGGATCTTCCTTTCCTTCCATAAAGAAGGAAGAAAAAAACATAAGGACGACAGCAACGACGTATAATAGAGTATTTAATTGTATAATAATTGTAACAAAAAATAAAGGTTTCTACTTTACGGATTTTGCCTATCACGGGTTCTTTTTGGAACGGTGTTTTTCCATTTTTTCTGCGGGCTAGCTCGCGTCAGCGTCGCGTCCCACTGTTTTCAAACGCCACTTCCCGGGCAGCGTCGGCCACATCGGCGTCAAACGGCTCCGATCTCGGAGAATCCTCAAGTCGGTGATAGTCCGCGGTGTTTCTACGTTCACCCTGCAGGTTCACAGCGGAGCCACCGCTTTGTTTCCACCTGGAAGTTCTCTGGATCAACAAGGAAGTGTTCTGGTAAGATCACGGCGTCGTGTGTACGCGCACACCGTTTGGTCTGAATGTGTGTATTACCATCATACCGTGTCGGTGTGTGTGTGTGTGTGTTCTAGTGGTTAAACACCCTGGACAGTAAGGAGATCTACAACCAGGTTATCGACTACCTTCCCGACCTGGAGCTCCTGACCAGCGACAGCTTCCAGGTAACGCGCTCGCACAGCTTAGCTCCCGCTAGCGCCGCCGCCGCTAAAATACATTTTCTCTCGGCAGAGGAAGCTGGCACGCCACCGCTGGTTGGTGAGTTTTACGTTTGGAAAGCCAAGTTCCTCCACCAACGAGTACAAGAAGCTCCAGGCCTCCCTCCGAAACGACCACATACAGGTATCTGCCGTGTTCGCCGGATTAAAAACTCCGATTAAAAACGCTTTCAAATAGTTGTCGTTTAGGACATTCTTGAGTCAAAGTCGGGCAGATGTGGCCCGTCGTATCGTCATTTTAAATTAATTAATCATGTAGTTATTTAGTTAATCAATAATAGTTAATCGGTCAGAATAATAATCCTCAATAAATCACCTGTGATTGAAATCTATATGACAGCTGAACCTCTGGACTATCACGTTTTCAAGTGGAAATTTAGTTTATATCTCAGGCCGGGACTCGATTAAAAGAAATTAATCTAATTCATGTGACAGTGGCAAAAAATTAATTGAAATTAATCACATTCCGATATTTGACACAGATTGTTTGATGATTGATATGCATGAGTGCAAACTTCAGAATTGTGTTTATTTCCCCTTTAGCGTGATTAAAAGTAAGTAACCTTATTATTTAGATGCTTTTCAATTATTTGAAATGAGTCACATGTGAATATCTGAAATTCATTCAAACAAACATCGGCATGACCACTAATACTGACTTGTTTTAAAGGTTTTAATGTTAATTGGTTTAAGAAAACAAAAAAAAGCTCAACGTGCAAGAAAATAATCAACCAAACTAATTTGATGTGTTTTATCGCATTTCAATACTTGACACGAGAAAAAAGTTTGTTTGAGTGAGCGAATGTTCATGAGCGCAAAGCCTGGGAATCTTGTTTATTTCTTCTTTAGTGGGATTGAAAATGAATGAATTAGATGCTTTTTAATTAATCAAATCGCAAATCACGCAAAATTAAGATGATCAAGACCTTGGTAAGACTGATTCTGACTTGTTTTAAGGCCAAAAATTAGACTATTTAAGAAAAGCAAATAAGCGTAATGGACTTATTTTATGTGTTATAATTAATAATAAATCATAATTAATCACATTTTATTATTAGACATGAGATATAAGACGTTTGATGACTAAATGAATATTCATGAGCGCTAACCTGGGGATCGTGTTTATTTCCCCTTTAGTGCGATTAAAAATTAATCTTATTAATTAGACGCTTTTAAATAAATCGAAATTTTGAAAACGCAAAATTTAGATCATCACAAACTTTGGAGCAACTAATTCTGACTTTTTTTAAAAGAAAAAGAGAAGGTTCAAGAAAACAAAATGAGCTTAACAGGCTCATTTTGATGTGTTGTCATGAATTATGAATCAAAATTAATCGCAATTTAATATTCGACACAAGAAAAAAGCAGATTGTTACTATTAATCTTATTAATCTTATTAATTTGATGCTTTTAAATTAATCAAAATTTCGAAAACACAAAATTTAGATCATCACAAACTTTGGAACAACAAATTCCGACCCAATTATAAAGGACAGAAAAAGAGAAGGTTCAAGAAAACAAAATGATGTGTCATTTTGATGTGTTGTCATGAATTATGAATCAAAATTAATCGCATTTTAATGTTCGACACAAGAAAAAAGCAGTTTGTCAGATGAGTGAGTGAATATTCATGAGCACAAACTCTGGAATCTTGTTTATTTCCTCTTTAGTGGGATTGAAAATTAATCTAATGAATTAGATGCTTTTTAATTAATCAAATCGCAAATCACGCAAAATTAAGATCATCTAAACCCTGGTAAGACTGTTTCTGACTTGTTTTAAGGCCAAAAATTAGACTATTTAAGAAAAGGAAATAAGCGTAAGAGGCTAATTTTAATTTGTTATAATTAATAATAACTCATAATTAATCACATTTCAATATTCCACAGGAGATATAAGACGTTTGATGACAAAATGAATATTCAGGACCGCTAACTTGGGGATCGTGTTTATTTCCCCTTTAGTGCGATTAAAAAATTAATCAATTTGACGCTTTTAAATTAATCGAAATTTCGAAAACGCAAAATTGAGATCATCACAAACTTTGGAGTAACTAATTCTGACTTTTTTTTAAAAGAAAAAGAGAAGGTTCAAGAAAACAAAATGAGCTTAACAGGCTCATTTTGATGTGTTGTCATGAATTATGAATCAAAATTAATCGCAATTTAATGTTCGACACAAGAAAAAAGCAGTTTGCTTGATGATTGGATGAATATTCATGAGCACGAACTCTGGAATCTTATTTATTTCTTCTTTAGTGGGATTGAAAATTAATCTAATGAATTAGATGCTTTTTAATTGTCAATTAATTGTCATAATTTAATTGTCACGCAAAATTAAGATGATCTAAACCCTGGTAAGACTGATTCTGACTTGTTTTAAGGCCAAAAATGAGACTATTTAAGAAAAGAAAATAAGCGTAAGGGGCTAATTTTATGTGTTGTGATGAATTATGAATCAAAATCAATCGCAATTTAATATTCGACACAAGAAAAAAGCAGTTTGTTGACGAGTGAGTGAATATTCATGTTGTTTACCCGGTCCTCCCTGCAGGTGGGCAGGGTGGACTGCGAGGTGGACTCTCAGCTGTGTCAATCCCTCTACATCCACAAACCCTGCGTGGCCGTTTTCAAAGGCCTTGGAATCCACGACTTTGAGATCCACCACGGTGAGACCAAACCTCCGCCGCCCCGCCGTCCGCTGCCGCTTTCTAAAGTCGCTTTCCTTGGCGTCGGCAGGCAAGGACGTGCTGTACAACATCGTGGGTTTCGCCAGGGACAGCGTTCGCGCCCACGTCACGACGCTGAGGCCGGACAACTTCCCCTCGGACAGGAAGGAGCCGTGGCTGGTGGACTTCTTCGCTCCGGTTTGTAACCCAGGATACTTACCGTGCTTCTAAGAATAAGAACAACTTTATTAATCCCGGAGGAAATTGCTGTGCCAGAGTTACAGAAAATATAACAGTAATAAATAATAAAAGAAAAGGCAGAATTAGAAATAAAAATAAACTATAAAGTGTCTTAGTAACAAGTGAGGTAAGGAGTGCACAATAGTATGATAGAAGGGGAAATTGTAGTGTAGCTCTTATGAGATGAGATGAAATATTGCACAGTTTTTGGTTTTTTTTTAGGTTAAAGATAGGTTTTTATGGTAAAGTCTGATGGCCTCAGGGAGGAAAGACCTCCCGTGGCGTTCAGTGGAGCTCCTCGGTGGTATCTTACAACGCGTCCTCGCGGTGCTGAACAAACAGAGCAAAAAGACACGTTATTAGCGATTAGCTCGGCTGTGTTTGACTTCAGGGCCGTGGCGGGCGTCTCGCCCGAAATGTAAACATCGGCGACCGTCACGCTTTACCGGCAGTTACGGCGTCTAATCCTGGACGCCATGTTTGCATTTTAGTGGTGCCCCCCGTGTCGAGCTCTACTTCCTGAGCTGAGGAAGGCTTCCATCCAGTTGGCCGGCCAGATGAGGTTTGGCACCCTGGACTGTACCATTCACCAGAACCTCTGCTCCCTGGTAAGCACCTGGACTGAACCATTTGTCTACACGGGGGTTTCTGTTTTCGAAATATGTATTTGGTAGTATGTTCTGACTTCTTTTGGTATTCTAATAATTATTAAAACTAAATTGGCTTTAGCTCCCTGGCAAGCACCTGGACTGTACCATTTGTCACTGCAGGGGTTCTCAATTTTGAAAATGTGGTATTTTAGAGTTGTATTTTGTGTCTGGGCTGTACCATTTGTCACTGCAGGGGTTTTCAGTTGGAGCTGTATTGCATGACTTTTTTGGTAATATCAACAATAAGTCAATAAAAATTGGCGTCTGTTCTTTGGTAAGCGCCTGGACTGTACCATCTGTTATTATATAGGTTCTCAGTTCTAAAAACTTGAAAATTGTTTCTTAGATATCAATAATTGTTGAGACACTTGGTTTCTGCTCTCTGGTGAGCACCTGGACTGAACCATTTGTCAACACGGGGGTTTCTGTTTTCGAAATGTAGTATTTGGGAGTATGTTGTGACTTCTTTTAGAATTCTAATAATTATTAAAACAAAATTGGCTTTAGCTCCCTGGCAAGCACCTGGACTGTACCATTTGTCACTGCAGGGGTTCTCAGTTGGAGCTGTACTTCATGACTCTTTTGGTAATATTAATAATAATTCAACAAAAATTGGCATCTGGTCTTTGGTAAGCGCCTGGACTGTACCATCTGAAGGTTCACGTAGGTTCTCAATTCTAAAAATGGGAAAATTTGTGTCTTAAATATTAATAATTATTGAGACATTTGGTTTCTGTTCTCTGGTAAGCACCTGGACTGTACCATTTGTCGGTGCAGGGGTTCTCAATTTTGAAAATGCGGTATGTTAGAGTTGTATTTTGTATCTGGACTGTACCATTTGCCATTTGTTTTAACAGGTGTTCACAATTGCAACAGAAAATGCAGTATTTGGGAGATTTCTGTTGTGACCTTTATTTTGTTGCATTAATAATTAAACAAAATTTGCTTGTGCTCTCTGGTAAGCACCTGGACCGTACCAACTGGTCCAACAAAGGTGAATCCTGAAAATGCAGTAATTTGTCAATGCATTTCATAATAATTATTGAGACAACATTTGGATTCTGCTTTAATATCACAAATAATTCAACAAAAATTGGCTTCTTTTCTTTGGTAAGCGCCTGGACTGTACCATTTATCATAACGGGGGTTCTCAATTTTCAAAATGCACTATTTGGGAGTTTTACTCTGCAATTTTTTTTTTTCCTTTTTTTATTTCCACAATCAATAATCATAAAAACGAAACATGGCTCGTCTTTTCCAATTTTAAAATCTTAATTTATTTCCCCCGATGTGGATGGCGTGTTCTTCCGTGTTTCAGTATAATATCCAGGCTTATCCCACCACCGTCGTCTTCAACGGCTCCTCCGTCCACGAGTACGAAGGACACCATTCAGCCGACGGCATTTTGGAGTTCATCCAGGTACACAACACACACACACACACACACACACACACACACACACACACACACACATGTGCCAACTTCCTGTTTCGTGCAGCCTGTCAGGCAACAATCAGGGTTGAGTGATCCCAAACTCTATTCCTGCAGGACCTGGTCAATCCGTCGGTGGTCGTCCTCGACCCCTCCAGCTTCGCCGAAAGGGTCAAAGGTGAACGATCCTGCTGGGTGTGTGTGTGTGTGTGTGTGTGTGTGTGTGTGTGTGTGTGTGTGTGTAACGGTTTCTGCGGGCCATTAAAAATAGATGAAGCAAAAATGAAGGCCTTAAATAGCATTAAAAAGCATTAAATTCAATGTCTAGAAGTGTATGACATTTCAAAATACATTATTTTTTAACACAGCATATAATATTTTTTTTCCCTCATGCTATGTGTAAACAAAATATATATATATTTTTTTTAAAACAATGAAGAACTGCGGAGAAAACAAATGACATGTCCGCATGCAACAAATCATTTTGAGCTCTGAAAAAAACTTTTATTTATGGAAAAAAAAAAAGAATTTAAATGCCGTCCTCTCAAAAATGTTTTAACATGTTTTATTTGGATGTTACAAGATCGCCATCATTTTCAAAATTTAAAATTCCTTTTTAAAAATGAATGAATTACATTAAAATACTTAATTGAATTAAAATTAAATTAAATTAAATTAAATGCTCGTTAATTATTTTCAAACGGCACAAGGAGAGGGATAAAAAAGCCACATGCAGTTCTGCAAACCCTTGGTGAGATCAATAATTTATCTTCTGGATTGGAAGAGTTTGATCGATGATCGTTGATGATTGATAAGTGGAAACCTTTCATCCTTACTTTTGGTCGGTCATGTTCTGATGGTGCGGAGTTGGAGCAAATAAAAAAATCAAAGAAACAAGAAAACAAGAAAAATAATATGTGTGTGTGTAAATATATGTAGATGTGTGTGTATGTATATGTATATGTGTGTGTGTATGTAAATACATGCTGATGTGTGTTTATGTATATATATCTATATATATATGTGTGTGTGTGTGTATGTATATATATAGTTGCGTCTGTATATATGTATGTATATATACACACATATACATATATATATGTGTGTGTGTATATATATGTGTATGGATCTATATGTGTATATACGTGTGTTTGTATATATGTCTGTGTTTGTATGTATATATGTATAAATACATGTAAATACATAAACATGTGTGTATATATATATATATTTATACACACACACACATACACAAATATATACATATATATGTGTTTGTGTGTATATATATGTATGTATCTATATATATTTGTGTATATATGTGTGTGTGTGTGTATATATGTATATATACACACACATGGTTGTGTGTATATATATGTATGTGTGTATATATATACACACACACAAATATATACATTATATACATATATATGTGTGTATGTGTATATATATGTAGATGTGTGTTTGTGTGTGTGTATATATATGCGTATGTGAGTGTGTGTATACGTGTATATGTATACATGAGTATATATACGTACATGTAAAGATATGTGTATATATGACAAATCTGTGTGTGTGTATATATGTGTATATGGGTCTATATATGTGTGTATGTATCGAAGTATATGTGTACATATGTGTGTATGTATGTAAAATTAATTGATAATAATAGAATAAAACAAAAATAAGAACGCCATAATAATAATAATATAACACAAAGTTAAATCCATGTCATTATTTGGTTGCCAAATCGATTCCAGATCAAACAATGAACATCATAATGAATAAACATATCACCTATCTAATAAACATATCTCTTATTTAATAAAACAATAAATCCCCGGAGATATTTAAAAGTGATCCTCAGACTTAGTCTCTCCCGTCAGGCCGAGACGACGGGCAGATCTGGGCGGTGGATTTCTACGCTCCGTGGTGCGGCCCGTGTCAGGCGCTGCTGCCGGAGTGGAGACGCATGGCTCGGGTGCGTTCACACACACACACACACACACACACACACACACACACACACACACACACTGACTCTCTCATCCCCGCTCAGCTGCTCTCCGGTCAGATCCTGGTGGGCTCGGTGGACTGCCAGCGGTTCCAGACCTTCTGCCAGAGCCAGAACGTCAGAGCCTACCCGGAGATCCGTCTGTACCCCGGCAACGCTCGCCGCCCGGACCACTACATGTACGTGCACGCCGGAACGCCGCCGCCGCCGCCGCCGCAGGACGCCGCGGCGTCTCAGCACGCCGTCCTTTTTGTCTCCTCAGGAGCTACAACGGCTGGAACAGAGACGCCCACTCGCTGAGATCCTGGGCTCTCAGGTGAGCATCACTCCTTCCCCTTCTCCACCCGCCAGTCCTCGTAACAAAAAATATAGTATACGAGTAAATAAAATAAGCAAAAAAATACAATATAAAATCAAAAAATGAAATAAATAAAAACAAAAAAATCCAGTAGAAAATAAAAATACAGTAAATAAATAAAATAAACACGAAAATACATTTAAAAAGATACTTGAAAGAAATAAAACAAACCAAAAAACATAATAAAAATACAATACACAATACAATAAGTAAAAATAAAACAAAAAAATAAAACCACAAATACACAATAAAAAATACAATTTACAATAAAAATACAAAAAATAAACAAAACCTACATCAAAAAATTACAATTTAAAAAAAAATGACTACAGAGAAATTTTAATTAACGTCATTTCTGGACTATTGAGCGCACCTGAATATAAGCCGCACCGGCTAGCCGATCGCTATCTTGGTCTTCCTCCCGCGCACGAAAACCATGACCGTCATCTTCCTCGGGGTCGGAATTGAACGGCCTCAGAATTTCACGGTGATTTCATCCGTCCGATGTGACGAGGCGAAATGTTTCGGCGTCGTTCGGCAAAAAAAAAAAGGATCCGTAAATTAGCCGCATCGTTGTTTAAGCCTCAGTGTTCAAAACGTGGGGTAAAAACTGGCAACTGAATTTACCTCAGGGGTCTATGGCTTAATTTAACTTACATGTGGCTACTTGAAATCTTCTCTGTGTTTCATATCTTTACTTGAAGACTTCTATAGAAAACGGCTACATATTGAACGCTAAAACGTGTTGCTAGCTTGCACACTTTGCTGCGCTTTATGGCTAAACTTAAATTAGCGACAAAGCGATTGCGCACAATCCTCGTCATCGTCTCCCGCCTCCTCGCGGACGATGCTCTCCGCCACCGAGCTCACCCACGACAACGCTTGTGTTTTTCCATCATTTTCTCTGGGCTAGCTAGCTAGCTAGCTAGCTAGCGGCGGCGGCGCGCCCAGAAAAAAAAAAATCACAAAACGACAGCTCCTATCTCAGAAAAATGGTACTTGGAAGGCGAAGCTCCACAAACGGTGTTATGATTAACGTGTGTGTGTGTGTGTGTGTGTGTGTGTGTGTGTGTGTGTTCAGCGCCCTACCCAGGGTCTCGGTGGATCTGACCCCGGAGACCTTCCGCTCGCTGGTCCTGCTGGGTCAGGACCACTGGGTGCTGGACTTCTACGCCCCCTGGTGCGGCCCGTGTCAGCACTTCGCCCCGGAGTTCGAGATCACGGCGCGGGTAAGTTAGCTCCGGTTATCTAAACCCGGTGAAGGAAACTCAGCGCTCCAACCGGACCCCTTCTTCTTCTTCTTCTTCTTCCGGAAGATTCTGAAGGGGGAGGTCCGGGCCGGGAAGGTGGACTGCCAGGCTCACCACCAGACCTGTCAATCAGCCGGTATCACCGCCTATCCCACCGTCAGGTTCTACCCGTACCTGAACACACGGAGGGTGAGAACACACACACACACACACACACACACTTTCCCCCTCCCCCCCATCAAGATGTGTGTTTTTGTTTTCCCCTCTCAAACCATCTGTTTCTTGTTGTATTTTTTATTTGATTATCATTCTAATGATTCCTGGCAGTAAACAGAGACAAATCCACAGTTTTTTTTATTTTATTTTTAATGGGAACGCAGAGTGTATCCAACCCGACCCTCCCCTCGGGGTTGTGTGTTTTCCCACAGTTTGTATCGTAGGTGTGTCTCACACACACACACACACACATATCGAAGCGGCAACACCCAACATCTGGGGAAAAAATTGACAGCATAACCTTAAAAAAACTAAACCTCTGATTCCCTCCCAAAAGAAGGCAAATCGTGTGACTTGTGTGTGTGTGTGTGTGTGTGTGTGTGTGTGTGTGTGTGTGTGTGTGTGTGTGTGTGTGTGTGTGTGTGTGTGTGGACAGCAAGCACAAAGCGGCGAGCACATCAATAGCCGGGACGCCGGCGTGATCGCCGACACCGTCCGACGGCGGCTCCAGCAGTTATCGCCACAGTTACACAACAAACCGAAGGTCAGTTGCAGACACACACACACACACACACACACACACACACACACACACACACACAGTGTGTTTGACCTGATGTTTCTCCTTACAGGACGAGCTCTGATTGGGCGTTAGACACAGGGGAGAGACGTGTGATGGTATGTGTTTTGTTTTTTTTTTTTCCCAGCAAAGGGATGAGTCAGTGAATGCCTCACGACAAAACCCCCTGCTGCGAAACACACACACACACACACACACACACACACACACACACACACATGCAGACTGGACTGTTCTCAGCCGAGTGCAACGGACTCAGCGCTCCGGCTTGTTTTTCTTTTTCTTATTTTTTTGTTTCTTTTTAAAATTTCGTCTCCGTGGTTTGTATTTACTCTATGAGATAAAACTGTGAGACACGACAGGATGTGTTACTGACACACACACACACACACACACACACACACACTGTAAACATAGCCAGATGATGACAGAGTGTTGTATTTTATTGTCCATGTCAAAACATCAGAATAAAATTTGTTCTTTTAAAACCTTTTAAATATTCCTGCCTCAAATGCATTGTTTTTTTTTGTTTTTTCATTTTTTTCCCCTTTTTTTTTCATTAAAAAAAATTTTTTTTTTTATAAAGATTGTCTTTTCTTATCTCCACCGGCGACTTCACCGATAATTCTTTGGTTTCCTTCAGCTGCTGAAAGGAAAGAAATAATTCAGCCGCTGCTCAGTTGCAGAAATGCAACCGTTCACTCATTCATTCACACGTCCTGGAAATTTACCGTCTCCCACGAACCTCCAGCATGTGTTTGGACTGTGGGAGGAACCCTGAAGAACCCTGAGGAACCCTGAGGAACCCCACGCAGACACGGGGAGAACATGGAGGCTCCGCACAGGAAGACCTCCCTGCGGGAACCAACCGCAGTGAAAACTATTAAAACAAAAGAAAAAAACAAACATAAACCCCCCCCCCCTTCCCAAACATTCCTGTCTGCCCCCCTTTCCCTACACACACACACACACACACACACACACACACACACACACACACACCCAGGACCCAGTGTGTGTGAACAGTTTCCTGCAAAAAGTGCAAACCCGTTGCGAAGGCTGCAATTCCCTGCTTCTACCACTAGGGGTCGCTGTTGCACCGCTGAGGAGCCTGTCCTGCAGCAATATAATCTTAATTATATTAAAATAATGACAGTCCGATGCATTTAAAATAAGAATATGCCTATTTTGCCCTGAAACTATATTTTTGTAATTGCTTGCTAACATGAAAATCACTAACCTCCCCCCCTTTTTTTTTCTTTTTTTTGGTAAACTGACCTAATTTTGCAATTAAACGAAGCCGCTGTGTGTTTGTCTTAATAGCCTGAAGCCGGGAAGAAATTAATTTTCACACATTTAAAGAAAAAAAATAGTTTTTTTTTTTTTTTAGTTTTTTTTTATGTTCGAATGATTTATTTTAATAAACGATAAAATGGCTGGCAGTGCGAGGGGTGTGAGGATGTTCTGCAGACTCTGCAGGTGTCTGGTTCGTGGGGCGGAGATCCTGGACCTGGACTTGGACCTTCTCACCGACCCAGGTGAGACACACACCTTCGACCCCTCCAGCGACGTTCTGTCACTCTCGTTTCCATCTTCCTGTCTGATTCCCACAGAGAACTTCATCCGAACAGGACCTCCATGTTTGCTTCTTGCGCCGAATCGAGATGTTTTCAGAGGAACGGGTCTCAACACTTAGGTGATGCACACACACACACACACACACACACACACACATATGTTTTTAGCTGAAAAATAATCCACTGAGGTCAAATTTAATCCCTGGAAAATGAAATATGAGAATCCATCCGTCTGCACGTTTATGTATGCTTATATAGACACACTTGTTTTTAAACCCCCTTCACACACACACACACACACACACACATGCATAGACCGCACCAATGTCGTACACGGGGCAGGAAAGCGGGGTCAACTTGTGTAAACAAACAGCGAGCGTGAAAGGTTTAAAGTTGTGAGTGGATGTAACTTCAGGGACAACGTAGCTCATTTATCCGAACGCTAACGTTTCCACGCCGGCGCCGATGTAGCCGCCGTTTCCCGGGAAACCGCTTGTTTGTCCCGGACGGGCCTGTCTGAGACGCCGCTGATAGACGTTTCCACCGCCGGCCTGTCAGAATGCGCTGATTAGAACCAGCGGAATCCATTTAATCTGTCCCAACGGAGCTGGCAGTACATCCTGCGTATGTGTGTGTGTGTGTGTGTGTGTGTGTGTGTGTGTGTGTGTGTGTGTTGAGGATGATGTCAGAGTCGGACAGCGATGTTCAGCACGGAAACAAACCCCGAGGTCCAGCGCTGCGATCGCCTTAAAACCAGACGCCCGCAAGGGCTCGTTCACGAATTGGGTTCCAGGAAGTAGCCTCCTAATTAGCTTAGCATTCCCAATACGCGCGCCTTAAGCGCTACATGCTAAAACTAGCCACCAAAGAAGAAAAAGACATGGACAACATGGAAGCTGCCTCCGCTTTTATGGAATAAGAACTATTAATGCTTGAGGTGGTTGTATCTTCTCCCTGCGCTCCCCGTTAGCCGTTAGCCGCTAGCTAACCCCGCACGCCTTCTGTCGATGTTCCTCCGAGGAACCTCGTACCTCCTCGAGCTCGGACCTCCTCATCAACCCTTCCTTCGTCGCTGACGTCCACCCTCGGGACCAGGATAGCTTTTAAAAATGGCGCAAGAAGAATCCGCTAACGGGCGCGGCTAATGAGTTCCACCAATCACTTATTAGCTCCTATGGAAGATCTAATGCCTGAAACACAACCGCACCAGTGTGACGCTACGACAGCGTAGCATCGCGCTTTGACCAGCAGGTCAAGATGGAGGCTATTTTTACCCTCCGCCGCTAACAAGGCCGGTCGCTATGAAAATAGCGCCGATGTGTGTGTTTGCTGTGTCAGCGCTCGGGAACATGAATGGGGCCACTCAGCGTCCGGGAACAGGCTACACCTTGTACCGACACCAGGTGTGTTTTCAGTCAGCCGGGAGGAAGAGGAGGAGGAGGAAGAGCAGGGGGAGGACCAGGAGGTGCAGCGGCAGTAAATCCGTGAAAACATTTTCTCTTCTCTCTCATGGAAACTGCAGCTGAGAAAACACGGCTGGAAATTAGCAGGCAGGAACTATTGGAAGCATGCCCACACACACACACACACACACACACACACACACACACACACACACACAGCGCTGTCTCGTCCACTTTCCTCCCGTCACTGAGAAACACCAGAGATCCCGAAAGATTGGACTCGTCCTCCAAGCCTGAAGGATCTATATGTATATTTGAATGGCGCGGAGGTTAGCGCTTCGCTAACCTCGCAGCTAGAAGCTCACGTGGAGGCTCCATGTTCTCCAGGTGTGTGCGTGGGGTTCCTCAGGGTTCTCCGGGTTCCTCACACACTCCAAACACACCACTGGACACACTGCATCGTCCGAACGTGTGAATGAGAGGGTGAATCGTGAGACGTCTCAACCTTATGTGTGAATGACAGGGTGAATGGCGACGTCTCGACGTGACGTGTGAATGAGAGGGTGAATCACTGAATGTACGACATGTGAATGTTTGAATATCTCCATATATGTCTTGCATGAGATGGTGAATGATTATTTATCTGTATGACGTGAATGAGAGGGTGAATCGTTGGACGTCTCAATTTTACGTGTGAATGAGAGGGTGAATAGTTTTTTCTGTATAACAGGTGAATGAGGGTGAATTTTTAATTTCTTCAGATGACGCGTGAATGAGAGGGTGAATGTTTGTCCATCTCTACATGTGACCCGCCTCTCGGCCAATCAGAGCCCTTCTAGTGCAGGATAAGAAGCGGTGTCGGTCATGAATGGATGAATGAATTGAAATGTCATGTTCAGTGAAAATGACAAATGCGTAATTTGCAAAAAAAAAATTAAAATTTAAATGCTCCACCCCCCCAAAAATAAACATTTAGTTTCTGTAAAATAATTTGGTGAAAACGTTTCAAAATAGCATCATTTAAAGAAATAGTTTAAAAATGGATGAGAAATAATTCAACGATTATTCAAAAAATTAAAAAAAAGACTTTTATTTTGAAGGTCAAGAGCTTAAAATTCCTGGGGTTCTGCTTTTTGTTTGACTGTTTAATAGAAATAAAAAAAATATAAAAAGATAGTTTGTGTAAGAGAATTTGTTGAAAACGTTTAAAAATAACATCATTTAAATATATCATTTTTAAAATGGATGAGAAATAATTCAAAGATTATTCCAAAAAAAAATATTAAAAAAAGACCTTTATTTTGAAGGTCAAGACCTGAACATTTCTGGTGTTCTGCTTTTTGTTTGACTGTTTACTTAAAAAAAAATAGTTTGTGTAAAGGGATTTGGTGAAAAATGAATAAAATATATTTAAAAAAATCTACCTGCTTTACATCATCCTTAAAATGGATGAGAAATATTTCAAAATAAAATATAAAAATAGATACATTTATTTTGAAGGTCAAGACCTGAAAATTCTTGGCATTCTTTTAGTTTGACTGTTTAATAATAACAATAAGAAAAAAAAAACATTTAGTTTGCGTAAAAGTATTTGTTGAAAAATGATTAACATTTATTTAAAAAAAATTCTACCGGTTTGACCTTTAAAATAGATGAGAATTATTTCAAAATAAAATATAAAAATAGACACATTTATTTTGAAGGTTAAGACCTGAAAATTCCTGATGTTCTGCTTTGTGTTTGAGTTTAATAAAATTAAAAAAAAAAAAATGTACTCACCGAACCAATCAATAACTCAATACTTGATTACTTTTCTTTTTATTTGCTATGAACTTCAGTGACAGAATCAAACAACGACAACAAAAAAAAAAGAAGCTTTTAATTTGGAATTCGGTTTTTCTGACGTGTCATTTCGAGTTCCTTCCTTCTTCCACGTTTCGATTAAACCCGACTAAAAGCCAAATCCCGGTTTGACAGAGCAGCGGAAGGATGAAGAACAAAAAAAAAAAAAGAAAATAGGAAAACAAAAAAAAACGGAAATAAACGACTTAATCGTAAGCGAACACAAACATTTTTTTTTTCTTTCTTTTTCGTTCTTGACGCCGGTTTCAGTTTTCAACCCCTGTCTATTTAAAAAAAAAAAAAAAAAAAAAAACGATAAAATAAAAATAATCTAATCTAATCCAGCCAATCACAACCCGGTATCTCAGCAGGGGTGAGCGCAAGGGCCGATCAATCGCTTCCTTCTTTTTATTATCTTTTAAAATCAATTTATTGCTGATTTGTAAGTGACTTTAATGTCTGCTTGTGGAGCCGCCATATTTGTAGTTCTTTAAAACGGCCGCTAGTTATTTCCACCGCCTGGGGAAAAAAAAATAAACAAAAAAAAAAAAACAATCCGGTCGTCTTCGGCAGGATCGCCCGAAATCACCGAATTCCCGAAAGCGAAGAACGGCGCGATGTCGGGGGGGTCCCCTTCGTTACCATGGCGACGCAAACATGGCCGACGTCCGGGTTGGTTTGCGATGAAGAGGAAGATGATAGGGAAAGATCCAGAAAAGTGTTGTGTACGCGTTTGCGCGGCTGTGCTACAAGCTCCGCCCCCTACCTCTCGTCTTTGAGTGCTTCCCACACACACACACACACACACACACACACACACACACACACTAAATTATGTTTGTGCAAAGATGATAAATGACAACCGGACTCTTAAACCGTCCGATCGATGGAGAGATGAACTACATTCAGCTACGACAGCTTGTGATAGTGCAATATCTACACAAACACACACATTACAAAAACTCCCTCACACACACACACACTCATAGACACACACACTCATGCACACACACACACACACACACACAGTCAAATCTCAGTGGCGGCTCCGGCGATCAGCTGCTTGGGTTCTCCCTCGCAGGACCTGGTCCCACCTCTGTATAGGACACACACACACACACACACACACACACACACACACACATATATAGTCAGCATTTTCGGGCAAGAAATTTGTCTCCCTTTTTTTTTTTTTTCTTAAGCTCGGTTGGGTCGCACCTCCTCTCTATATTTTTATTTATTTCATTAAAGTTTATTGTTTAAATGTATTAAATGTTGATTTCAACATTTATTTCAAAATGTTTATTTCGTAAATAAAAAACTGATTTGCAGGAAATAAGACAAAACCCGGGGCTATTAATTTTTATTTTATTTTTCTTATGTTTTTTTTGTTTTTGTTTTTTTTTTTCTCCGCTCTTAACCAGTGGTTCGGTTGAGTCGCCCCTCCCCTCCGCATTTTTATTTATTTTTTTCTATATTCAAATAAATGTAATAAATTGTAAATAAAAACTCTTACCACCGATCAGCTGTCGTTTGCGGAAAAAGAAAAAAAAAAACAAAAAAAAACCAGTGAGTCCCCTCCTTGTTATCACTTTTACTCCACGGGCGATTACATTGTTTTTTTTTTTTTTCTATATTTGAATTTTGAATTTCACACATAAAAACACTTATCACGGATTAGCTTGTCATTTACTTTTCCTTTTTTTTTTTTTTTTTCTTTTTTTCCTGGCTCGGTTGGGTCGTCCTTCCCCTCCATATTTGTATTTATTTTTTTCAAAATGTTCATTTCTCAAATAAAAGCCTTTATCACTGATTAGCTGCAGGAAAAAAAACAATAGCTTTCTCCACCCGGGGTGATTCCATCAGTTTTTTTTTTTGTTTTTTTTTTAAAGCTTGGTTGGATCACTCCTTCCTTCCATATTTTCCTTTTTTTAATTTTTTTTCCATTTCCATATTCTTATATATTTTTTTCAAAATTTTCATCTAACAAATAAAACCCTTTATCACTGATTAGCCGTCATATTTTTATTTCTCTTTTTTTATTTTTTTTATTTTTTTTTATTTATTTTTATATATCTTTTCTCAAAATTTTCACCAAGCAAATAAAACCTTTATCACTGATTAGCCAACATTTGCGGGGAAAAAAAAAAGCGAGTCCCTTCCTTGCTTACTACTCCCACCCGGGGCGATTATTTTTATTTTATTTATTTTTTTTGTTCTTTTTTCACTGATTTTTTTTTTCACGCTCATCTGGATTTCCTTATTTTTATTCATTTTTTTTTCAAAAATTTTCATCTAGCAAATAAAACCCTTTGGACTGATTAGCCCTGATTTATTTATTTTTTTTCTTGCTTAGCTGGGTCGCCTCTCCCTTAAATATTTTTATTTCTCTTTTTTTTTTTTTTACTTATTTATTTATTTTTTATATCTTTTGTCAAAATTTTCACCTAGCAAATAAAACCCTTTATCACTGATTAGCCGTCATTTGCAGGAAAAAAAAAAAAAAAAAGCGAGTCCCTTCCTTGTTTACTTTTCTCCACTCGGGGCGATGAGTTGTTTTATTTACTTATTTTTGTTCTTTTTTTTTTTTTTTCCCCTGATTGGTTGTGTCGCCCCTCCCTTCCATATTTTTCTTTCCTTTTTTTTTTTTTTTATTTTTTATGCTATGTTGGAGTTCCTTATTTTTCAAAATTTTCACCTGGCAAATAAAACCTTTTTTTTTTTTTTTTTTTTTTTTTCCATGCTCTGTTGGATTTCCTTATTTTTCTTTATTTTTTTCAAAATTTTCACCAAGAAATAAAACCCTTTATCACTGATTAGCCAACATTTGCGGGGGAAAAAAAAAAGCGAATCCCCTCCTTGTTTATTTTTCTCCACTCGGGGTGATTACTTTTTTATTTATTTATTTTTTGTTCTTTTTTTCACTTTTTTTTTTTTTTTAATGCTCTGTTGGATTTCCTTATTTTTCAAAATTTTCACCAAGCAAATAAAACCCTTTATCACTAATTAGCCAACATTTACGGGGAAAGAAAATAGCGAGTCCCCTCCTTGTTTACTTTTCTCCACCCGCGGCGATTACTTGTTATTTTTTTTAAAGACAGATTTCTTTATTCGCGGGTGCAACAGGAGGTCAAATTAAGCTCCTGAGCTGAGTTTTTTATTTTTATTTTTACGACGTTCCTCCCTCACTTTCAAATGAGGCGCGTCTCCTACCTTGACCTTCTTGCCCAGCTTCTCCTTCCACTTCAGGGCGATGGAGCCGTCGATCAGCAGCAGCCTGCGGGGCGGCCGCAACCACAACGTCAGAAAAACAAAAACGTCTGACCGGCGGCTGGATTTAGGCTCCGCCCCCTTCCTCCCCTCACCTGGACGTCTCTTCGTTCTCGTAGCCCATGATGAGGTACTCCTCCCCGGCGGTCAGCGGCGGACAGGCGCAGGAGGACGAGTAGTAGAGCGTCAGGACCTCCCTGGGGATGTGGACCAGGGAGGACTTCAGCACCTCCCTCACCTCCACCACGGCGGTCGGCTCCAGGCCTCGCTTCCTCACGTCCCTCACCCTGGCTCGGATCACTGCGAGGACGACAGGTCCGCCCGTCAGCCATCCATCCATTCATTCGTTCGTCATCGGTATATAGAAAGATAGCATTCACCCTCTCATTCACATGTAATGTTGGGACGTGTGTCATTCACTCGTTCATTCACGCGTCACAGGGACAAACTGGGGTCGGCCAATCACAGGGCAGCATCCAGACGTAACAGGCAGTCAGTCGCATGTAATAGATTCACTCGTTCATTCACTCGTTCATACATTATATAGAAAGATAGCATTCACCCTCTCATTCACATGTAATGTAGGGACGTGCGTCATTCACTCGTGCATTCACGCGTCACAGGGACAAACGGGTCGGCCAATCACAGGGCAGCATCCAGACGTAGCGACCGCTCATTCACATGTAACAGATTCGCGCGTTCATTCATACATTATATAGAAATATAACATTCACCCTCTCATTCGCATGTAATGTAGGGACGTGCGTCATTCACTTGTTCATTCACACATGAGAGATAAACTGGGGCCGGCCAATCACAGGGCAGAATCCAGATGTAACAACCGCTCATTCACATGTAACAGATTCACTCGTTCATTCATACATTATATAGAAATATAACATTCACATGTCATATGAGACTTGCAACCATTCACTCGTTCATTCACGCGTCATAGAGACCCACTGGGACCGGCCAATCACAGGGCAGCATCCAGACGTAGCAACCACTCATTCACATGTAACAGGTTCACTTGCTCATTCACTCGTTCATACATTAAGTAGAAAGTTAACATTCACCCTCTCATTCACATGTAATGTAGGGACATGCGTAATTCACTCGTTCATTCACGCGCCACAGGATCAAACCCGGACCGGCCAATCACAGGGCAGCATCCAGACGTAACAAGCGCTCATTCACATGTAATAGAGTCACTCGTTCATTCATTCATTCATACATGTAGGACAACATTCACCCTCTCATTTAGACGTTATTCCCAGACGTACAAACATTCACTCTCGTATTGGCGCATCGTAGAAAGTAGGGGTCTCAGACTCGCGGCCCTCGGATCAATTTCTTTTTGCCTCCCCGGCCTAAAATCAAATCTTTTTTGATGTTTTTTTTCTCACATGCTTCTGAGGTTTCTATACAAAAAAAGAGAAAAAAAAACAGGTAAGCGATAAATGAAAAATGTTTTTCTTTTGCTTCAAAATGTGAAAACAAATTGATTTTTTTTTGATAAACAAACTTCTAGTGACATTGTTAAAACGATCTTTCTCTTCTTATTTCTATAAAATTTACAAAAACGATAGCAAAAAAAGGGGAAAAATTAAAAAGATTGATCAACGATCAATCTTTTATTTTTTAACAATCCATTTTCTAATAAATTCGAGCAGCAAATTTTTCCCACAGTGACAAGATCAACAATATTTTTAGGGTGTGATTTCATCAATTCTTTTTTTAATATTAATTTTCAATATTAATTTGTTATGTATTTTTTAGAGCAACAGTTCATTACATAGAAAGATGTTTACATTTGACCTGCTTACCTCCTTTACACTAAAACAAAGGAAAAATTTGGAAGCGCTAATCGCTGCGCTAGCCTCAAGTTAGCGGTAGAAGCGGGGTAGCTAATGGAATCGGAGCATACGACTTATGTACTTTTCTGTTTTTGTTCACAGTTGGGACGTCCCGTCGCCTAGCAACCAGATTCAGCCGCTGTTTTGCTCGAAGAAACCGTCCAAAGAAAATATCGATTCCTACGACGGATCCAGAAAACCATCCGATACAGGTTGTTCTGAAGCTCGCGGGTGGATTCCGACACGGAAACGTGTTGAAAATCGGTTTAATCAAAATATTTCGCTGTTGTTTTTCCAGATTTTAGCGCTCACCCATTCACGCCGTGGCGGCGTTAGCCACGCTAACCGCTAACCGTACCATCGGGAGCAACTCAGGAATGGAACCGTCAACCTTCCGCAGCAGAAGTAAGAACCCGAACGCCGCCGTTCGCTAACGTCTCCTTCCAGAATGTCCCAAATCTCTCCATCTTGTCCGACGACGCCTTCAAAGATATTCTGTTTCGGAAATTAGGTCGGCCTCCCCCCTTCTCCGTGCGTCTTCCCCTCCTCGACCTTTCCCCGGCCGCCTCGGGATGTTTGCTTTGGACGGCCGGCGAGACGCTCGGCTTGAAATACCCCTCGTTTCCGACGGCGTCCCGCGGCCCGCGAACGCTTCGGTAACCCGCTGATACTCCCAGCGTTCGCCGGATCAAAGTCCCCGTCGGGTTTTTTTCACTCGCCGGACGATCTTTTTCTTTCCGGGCTTCGTTTAGTTTCCCGTAAACAAACCGACGGCGGCGCATTCCCCAAGACTTCGGTTTCACTCGTCCGCGGAATATTATCCCGGAATGACGACGGCTTATCTCTGAGGCTTTTTTGCAAACGCTGATTATTATTATTTTTTTAATTCTTTTTCATTTATTTTTTGCTTTTGCTCCAAGCCTCGTCTTTGGCGTCCGTCCACCGGCTACGTTGTCTTTGGGTTGTGTCTCAAAAATCTGAGGTTTTGTAGAAAAATATAATCGGCCTCCTGAGAGTCGAAACCAGCAAAGCGAGCTAACGGTTTGCGCATTTGTACCTCGGCTAGCCGACCAAGCTAATTACAAAGAGGGCTTGGAGATGCTTCCGCGGGAACCGGTGGCTCTTTAGCCTGTCGCTAATGGTGTTTGCTAAATGCTGCTAACTGCTAAGTTAGATGAGATGAGATGAGAACAACTTTATTTATCCCGAAGGAAATTGTTGTGCCAGAGTTTCAAGTAAAAACATAACAGTAATAGATAATAGTGGAAAGGAGGAAGAATAAGAAATATAATGAAATATAGATTGTCTTAGCTGTTAGCAGTAACTACAAAGATTGAAGATTCCCTGTTAGCCGCTAAAGGCGCTATGGTTAACACATTGAAACCTTCAATGAAGGCGCCGGTCGCACCGCGTAGAGCAGGTGGTGGCTCCCAACCCTGCTAAGCTAAGCTAAGTTGCGCCAAAGAGTCGCCCGAGGATGTAAGTCGCTCCGGCCGGCTGAATGTTTTCAAAGTTAGCTCCCCCCGAAAAAACCCGAGGCTGGAAACGAGACCAAAGTCGCAGATCCTGCGGTGTCGGCGAGCTCGGCGCGGAAATCCCTGCTGAATTTGCCAAAATCACAACCCTGTAATCATCTGGAAACTCTTCTGGCTTCCCTTTGCGTCTAATTTAACAGTTTCACAAAAGAAAAAAAAAAAAACAACCTCAAACCGCATTCTCACTTTAAAAGGTTTGGAGGTTTGGTTTGGAAAAGCGGCGGCCGACGGAGGACGAATTGGGAGGCGCGCTAACACGTGGCAGCGGGATACGCTAACTCCACCGGGCCACCGGCGAGCTTCACCTCGAGCTGACCGGGGAGATATTTATATAAACCCAAATATACATATTTACTTAGATCGCCTCCTACCAGATACAGCAAAAATAGTTGCGCGTTTGATCCCCGGTGGATCGTATTTCCGAGACAAAACGGCGCGTCAACAAACGGTACCGAACATCCTGCTTATCCAGGGACCCCAAATAAACGGAGGTGTTTTCATTTGCCGAAAAATAATTTCATCGCGATGCAGATGGCAATGTTTTGCGCAGCCAATCATGGGAAACAAATTGGGGGTCCCTCCAATCAGAAGCTTAGCGGCCTAATCCGACTTGGGGGTCTGTGAACCCCCGAGTTGCTCCCGACGGCATCGTTAGCGCCTTGCTAGCCATTTCAAAGCATTTGGAACCACAAGGTGTGAAAACAATATGAAAGTAGTGACTCTGTTATGCGCAGAGCTAGTAGTTAGCTAGTAGTTAGCTAGTAGCCAGAGACAGTTCCTGCGAAAGAGTGTAAACGTCAACAATGGTGCCCAAGCTAGGGATGCTACAGACAGAAAATGAGGTGGAGATACTTCTTGGAGTGACCCTGGACTTCAAGGAGGGACAATTCCAAGAGTAGGCCAGGAGTCACGCACTTGGTGTACTCGTTGTTGTTGTTATGACTCCCCCCCGCCACTTCCTGTCTCAGCGCAAGAACAAAAGCAGGTACTGCAGTGAGTGTAAACATCAACAATGGTGGCAAGTGGAGTATTTGCTTCTTGGAGTGACCTTGACCTACAAGGCTAAGATCACTTCCAGGAGGACGTAGACCCGGTCCAAAGCACTGCAGAGTACAGAACTCTGAAGTATGTCTAGAGGAAGGAGTAGTAGAAGTACTCTGGGGTACTCTGGAGTTGGCCGTTGTTGTTTTGGTCGACCCAACATTGCATGCCTAGAGGGCACTTCCTATCCCTGCACGTACTCCAGAGTACAGTACTCTGGAGTACTGTACTCTGGAGTACAGTACTCTGGAGTACACAGGCCAATGTTGTAACGGCTGACCCAGCAGGAAGTGCAATATACGCATACTCTGGAATACAGTACTGGGAGTCATAGCAGTAGAAGTACTCTGGAGTACTCTGGAGTTGGCCACTGTTTTGGTCGACCCAACAATGCATGCATAGATGGCACCTCCTATCTCTATGCAGTACTCCCAAGTGCAGTACTCCAGAGTACTCTGGAGGCCATCGGCCACTGTTGTTATGGTTGACCCAGCAGGAAGTGCAACATACGCATACTCTGGAGTACAGTACTGGGAGTCACAGCCTTAGAAGTACTCTGGAGTTTTAGTAGACCCAACAGTGCGTGCAAAGATAGCACTTCCTATCTCTAGGTGTACTCCAGAGTACTCTGGAGTCTACAGTTCGTTGTTGTTATGGTTGACCCAGCAGGAAGTGCAACATACGCACACTCTGGAGTTCAGTACTGGGAGTGGTAACAGCAGAAGTACTCTGGAGTACTCCCGAATTGGCCATTGTTGTTGTCTACAACAAGGCTGCACATGGCGACTGAGTGTAACCTTAGTGTTACTTCTGGACAATTTAGGGTCTCCAATGGACCTCCTGCACCCGTGGAGAACATCGGAGACTCCACAACAAGGGACCTTCTTGCTGAGAGGCACTTTATACCTCACAAAACGTGAACATTTCCCATTTTCCCCATTGTCTCCATCTACTTTAGGGACTCACCATAGTTGTAGTTGTTCCTCTGGTAGGTTTTCCAGCCTATCTTGACGTTCTTGCACTGACAGCGATCTACACAAACACACAGATGCACAGTGTGGGTGATCCCTCGGGATCATAACTTTTAGCAAAAGCAAAAAAAAAAAAAACACTCAGTATTCAGACTCCTCATCCGTAAGAGTCCAAACATCCAGACCGCATTGGTCATGGCGGCGGCGTGTCATGTGGGACAGATGGCGGCGGCGGAGGAGATCCCCGTGTCCGACCCTAACTCGCAACAGTCGTCCCATCGCCGGCCTGCGCGAGACTCTGGGCGCGACATTTTTTTATCATATTTTTTTCGGTAACCCAGAAAAATAAAACCCCGCATAGCATTGGCTAGCGCTTTCAGCTAAACCAGGGGTCGGCAACCCTTAACACCCAAAGAGCCATTTGGACCCCGTTTCCTCGGAAAAGAAAACACCGGGAGCCGCAATTACTTACTTAAAATAAAGGTACCGCTGTATATATTGCTTTTTATTACCTTTACACTTTGTATAAACAAGTGTGTTGCTTCTGAAATTCACAAAGTATTACAGAGAAAATTAAATTTTATTTATGTAATGAAGTCATTTTGAGCTTTGGGCTTTCAGAGCGTTTAGCGGAGCCTTGACCTGAATTTTAAAAATAAATCGGGAAAAAAATCACTGTGTCAGTAAACAATAAAAAATAAATATTTGCAAAATATCTTCATAAATATTTATTTCACCTGGTTTATGGGACTTCTGCTCCTGAACTTCCGCGCACAGCATCTGCACATCGGGACTTTACCGGCTTCCGCGAGTGTGACGTTATTTTGAGCGACGAAAAATAATAAATATAATTTTATTTAATATTTCAAGTGAAAAAAAGGAATTAACACAAATGAAATACGCATCAATTAAATATTTATCGTTTATTTTCCCGAGCCGCTCGGAGCCGCAGTGTAAAGATGGAAGAGGGCTGCCGACCCCTGAGCTAAACAATGCTAGCCGTATGTTTTTAGCGGTTACCTCCGTCCGGTCCCCTGCAGTGGAGGTTGGTGGAGTCCATGGGGAAGTCGGGGCTGGATTCTGGCAGAGGGGGTTAAAAAAATACATTAATTTTTTTTTTTTTTTTTTTTTAAGCGCCAGCAGCCGCCGGTCACAGACGGCGTCCGCTTGAGTAATAGCTCGCAGCTGCGGCGCCGGTAATTTCGCTGTCCGTGTTGAATTAACCACCCGCCGTCTGGGATGAGCCGGCGGCGGGTCGGAAGGAGGGAGTCGTAAACGCCGTTAAAAGAAAACAAAAAAAAACAAAACAAGCGCTGCTACTAGAGCGGGGGTGGGCAATTATTTTGGCTGGTGGGCCACATTTCTTATTTCGTTTTTATGCGCGGGCCAACTCGGTGTCACGTAAATTGAAAATCGCAATTTGAATTTCCTGGCATTTTATTTCAACCGTCAAAACCGTTAATGATCGTAAATGTACCGACATTATTTTGTATGGAGTTGAATATTGATTGAAAAGAAAATAGTTTGGCGGGCCGGATAAAAAAGGCAAAACGGGACGTGAAGTACCCACATATGTGGTTGAGGATGAACTCCCGAGGATGTTACGAAGGATAGCAGGTCAAAGGTCACCCTTACCTGGGTTGCACCTGGCCGGGTCCTGGTAGTACGGATCTACGGGGAACGGATAGTTAGTTAGAACCGGTACCAGTGGCGCCCCCTGGAGGACGGCCTCTCATTCATGTCATATCACGGAATATGACGATTCGCTCAGTCATTCACGTGTTCTCTTGAGACACGCTACCATTCACCCTCTCATTCACATGTCAGAGACAAACAACTAATTTAGTCATTCACATGTCATAAAGATACACAAATATTCACCCTCTCACATCGTAGAGACACATGATGATTCACTTATACATGCAACCATTCACGTCATATCGAGACACACGACCATTCACTCGGTCATTCACATGTTCAAAAGAGACATTCACCCTCTCGTTCTTTTTATTGCCAAATCATTCTGCAGATGTTTGCCGCTGAAAGCTCAAGTGGTGAAGACGGTGGCCGGTGACCTCCTGGTTGCCGGGTTACCGTGGCAACCGCGCCGAAGCATCCTTGAGCGTGAGGACGGCCCGGTCGCAAAAAGCTGTCACGACACGGTGCCTTCTCAGCCGCCCGAGTTTCCACGATCCGGACTTTCAGTTCAGAAAGCGCTTTTATTCAAGGAATGTGCAAACAGCCGGCTCCTGTCAGCCCGAGAAGAAAACACCGTCTGGACCGGAGGAGGAGGAGGAGGAGGCGCTCGCAGCGTCCGGAAGGAACCCGCCGTGAAAACGCCGGGCTTTGGAAGGCGCTCCGGGCTAATCCGGCGCGCATCTTTTGTGGAAGTTGAGGATTTGAACAAAAAGTAAAAAAAAAAAAAAAAGAAATAACGGAGTGGTCAGTAATGAGCAAAGTAATCAGATTACAGCTCGACTTGAGCTTGAAGAGGCTGGTCGAATCGTGAACCGGCGCAGACCTGCTCCTGGTGGATCAGTGACCACAAAGAACTTCTCTGCTTCTTCAATGAATTGCTGACGTTTAACGCAGAAGGACGTTAAATCAAGATGCTAGCTTAGCTTCCGTTGATTGGAGGTTGCTAATTGCTAGATTCGGCCGTCTGTTGGAGGGAAGTTAGCTCCGGACGGAGGGCAAGACTTGTATTACTTATCGTTTTGCAGCTGCCGCAACTGGGAACCGCAGGATTGTTAATTTTCGGGGGGCGGAGCTGTAGTTTGGATGATCTCCGGAGGTTTGTGTGGACGGACCTACTAGGAACATCGCAGTTAGCGTAGCAGTTGGGCGGAAACGACAGCGTGAATTGCGCATTGGAGGAGACCCAGAAGTGACCGTCGGAGGGAACTACGAGTCATAGCTAAAGCTATGCGGTCGACACACTTGCTAGCTTGCCGTCGCCTTAGCGTCGCCGCACACTCCCGTTCCCGACCTTCCTTGAACGCAACAGCAAATTAATCCGGAGCCGGCTTTTTTTTTGTTTTTATCTGTCCGCACTCGCTGGTCCTCGGCCCGTTCTAGGAAACGGCACAACGAGGGTTTCATCCAGCGCTAAAGGAGTGAGCTTCCGCTATCGAGACGCTCTTTGAAAAGCCCGACTCGCGGCATCTTTTCAAGGAGGAGCAGGAGCCGAGCGCTCAGATAAGAAGCCGGAGTTCAAATGAGTTAATCGTGCTTTGGTGGCTCACTTGGTTCTCCAAGGGTTCAGAAGTCCCTTAAGTGCCATTTAGTAGCTCCGGCCCGCTAACAAACCCCTGTATCTCTTTCCTCTGCTCCATAAGGCTCCATTGTCAATGGTGGGAACCATCGTTAGCATTGTTAGCATCGTTAGCCACCGACTGGATGAACCTGTGAAGGAAAGCACTTCCTGGTGGAACGTCAGCTGAAGCCACGAGGGAATGTGGATCTGGAATGATCGGAGGATTTCATCGGCTATCAAGCTAACGCCAAACATCTGAGGACCGAAGACCTCCTGGGGAGGTTCTACCAGCTTCATCCCGTGATGAAACGCGGAGTACGCCGAATCCTCATCTGAGGACTCGAGGTCTCAGAAATAATATTCATGCTCTTCGATCCCTCATCCGAAAGGACGTGGAAGAAAAGCTAAAGGTAAACAAATCAACAAAGATACAATGCTAACTGACTCCACCTCCGAGTGCATCAACGCAGGAGTTCGCCGAGCTCGGTGGATTCTTTTACTTTGTGATTCGAGTCCCGGATCGTTTGCTGTCCGAGAAGCGGTTGCTAGCTAGCTAGCTAGCCCGGAGGCTAAACGCGAGCGAGGTGCGGAAGCCGCGGGCTTGTTGTGAAGAGACGGAAAAGTTGTCGTCGTCGTTCAAAGCAGCTCGGAAAGTTAAGACGCTAAATGAAGTTTCTCCATAAACATTGTAGCATTAAGCGCGGAGCTAGCAAGATAAGCAAACGGTTGAAAACGCTAACGACGGTACCTGGCCCCTCCGCTTTGACGATGGCCTCCGGCGAGATGCAGACGCCGCGGTCGTACAGCGGCAACTCGCTGCACGACAGGCTGTCCGGCCAGCTGTGGTTGTAGCGCTTCATCACGGGCTCGCAGCCGGACTTCGCCCGCTCGCACACCGCCTTGCAGGGCTTGATGGGCTCGTGCTGGAAGTCGATGGTGCAGATGGGGGCGTACATGGCGCACAGGAAGAAGAGCAGGTCGGAGCTGCAGCCGGTGCCTGGACACACACAAGGGAACAGCTGCGTTAGCTTCTTGTCGCCAGAAAGGAACCCTTGTAGGCAACAGAAGGTGTTAGATGTTAAAGCATCCAAAGAGCTACGTGGCGGAAAGTACGCGCAGATCAGCCGGACCTTCTCGGAGATTCAGAGTCCCCGCGGGAGCTTGTGGATGCCGAACAACCGCGGCAGATTAGTCCGTCTGAGGATGTCGAAGGGAAGGGATGGGGCCAGACTTGTATGACTTGTCGTTTTGCAGCCGCGGCATCAACTTGGAACAGGACGATTGCTAATTTAAGGGGCGACGCAGCTGCGTTTTGGATTCTCTCTGGAGGTTTGTGCGCGCAGACCTACCAGGGTCAAGCTACCGAGGTGTGTGCTGCCGCTGGGTCGTATGTTTAGGTGGGGGTAGTTAGCATAGCAAGAGGAGATCATGGTGTGAATTAAAGGAGATCCACAATTGACCCTTGAGGAACTCCTTGCAGTTTGGACACTTTCCAAAGAAGACGGGAACGGTTCGGCCGGACATTGGGATGACCGCCGTTGTGTTATTTTGTTTTTTAAAAACTTTCAAAAGAAAAAAATATACAGAAATACACTCGTTTATTTTTTATGTTTTGGGATGGTGGGGGATTTAAACTGTCGAGTTCCGGAAGAAAATGTCCCTCGGCCGAGCGGTTTTTGTTTTGGCCCCGATATGTTTTACCATACTTTCAAAATTATAACCCTCCGGCCGCTTTTAATCACCTACTTCCGAATGTGGGCAGCCGTTTCTTTCCCTGTTTATTCAGCTCGCGTCCAAACCAAAAGGACATTTTCTATCCCATCTTCCGCGGTGGCCTGACCGGGCGACCGGACTCGACCGCTGCCGAGCCGCCGCTGGTAACTAGCAAGGTGTATCATCAAATTCACCCTCTCGTCCACACGACTGGAGACTCCTGGTCGGCATCGCGAAGCAGACGGGACGGAGACAAGACCGAACCCTAAAAAGCTGCCTCCGTTCTCTGGAGTGACTCGCTGGAGGAGGTCTTCTGGATCAGGGTTACTGTCGCTAACGTTTATCCTTCTCACAGGAGCCGATCCGAGAGGCGGAGCTGTCAATCACCTGCGTGGAATCACCCTCTCACCCGAGGACGGAGGGAACCCTGGCAGGAGAACGTGGAGAACCTAAGGACACTGGTAGATCCATACCACCATTCACCTTCTCATTCACATGTGGAGACATACAAGCATTCACCCACTCATCACACCTCATTTAGAGGCATACAAGTTTTGCTCCTTCTTTCACCCTGTCATTCATTTCATATGGAGACACACATCCATTCACCCTCTCATTTATGTTGTGTAATGACACCCATTCACTCATTCATTCACATGTCAAATAGAGACATACAAGTCTTGCTCCTTCATTCAAACATCCCATGACAAGCATTCACCCACTCATTCAGGCATACAAGTTTTGCTCTTCTTTCCCCGTCATTCATGTCATATGGAGACACACATCCATTCGCCCTCTCATTTATGTTGTGTAATGACAACTCATTCATTCACGTCATATAGAGACATACAAGTCTTGCTCCTTCATTCAAACATCACATGACAACCATTCACTCATTCATTCACAAGTCATATAAAGACATACAAGTTTTGCTCCTTCATTCAAACATTATATGACAACCATTCACCCTCTCATACATGTCACATAATGGCAGTCATTCACTCATTCATTCACATGTCATACAGAGACATACAAGTCTTGCTCCTTTATTCAAACATCACATGACAACCATTCACCCTCTCATTCACATGTAATCATGAGACATGTGACTGTTCACCCTCTCATTCATGTTGCGTAACGACACCCATTCACTCATTCATTCACAAGTCATATAGAGACATACAAGTCTTGCTCCTTCATTCAAACATCACATGACAACCATTCACCCTCTCATACTGAGATATTGGCTTCTATCATTTTGCCACTTTTAAAAAGCATGGATATTCGACCCCTAATCCCGTGTCCGGACATTCACGGGCTCACAATCGTCACCCCGGGGACCTTCTGGCCCTGAAACTCCGAAAGAGCGACGATAAGCTCATATTTCCCGTCCGTCCGTCGGCAATTTCCCCCACCTCCGGCGGCTCCGCCTGCGTTTGCTGCGTTCGCAACCCGTCATTACCCTTTCACTTGTCACCGTGACGACTCTATATTCAGATGACTGACATTCCGTGGCGTCTGGGGTTTTTCTGCATTTTCAACCCCGAGGCGTTCTCCTTTTTTTTTTTTTTTTTTTACACTTTTCAAACTTTTTCTCCGCTATCTTCTATTTGCGCTGCGGAGCAAAGAAAACAAAAACATATTTGGGATCGCGATCAAGGTCTGGTGCGTTTCAAGAACCTCTGGCTGACTTCTTCCCCCGCCTCCCTTAGCGTCATTTCGCTAACGGCGAGACCGAAACGAGGACAAATCAGCGTTTTTTATTTTTTTTATTTTATTGCGGCTCGTGGCCTGAGGTTTGGCCCGCGGCGCTCAGCGCATGAATATTTCGCAGCGGCGACGGGTAATTTCTTCCTGGATTCTGACCTGCCGGTCTTTCATTAGCATCTTCCTCGGCCAACGGAAACGCCGCGGCCGTTAACAAGGTCGTCGCGGTTAATTCCCAAGCCGGAGTCCGACCTCCGAACGACCGTGGTGTTTTCCTTTCCCCCGCCGACCGTTTAGCTTCGGGTTGAGACGCAATAAAACCGAGCAGGATGTGACCCGTCGCGCCAGAAGGTGGGACGAATTGCGGCTACGGCACTTCTGGAAACGGCGAGACGAACCCTCTCGGCTCCCGAAGCGCCTCCGGTGCCTCCAGAAGCACAGAAAAATCAGGCTACCAATTTTCGATCGCTAACAGGCTGTAGCGTTGTAGCGTAGCGGCAGTCGTACTCGCTATTTTGAGTTGGAAACATCACTTGTTGTCTTGTTCTCTTGTTATAATGCTTGTTTTCAGTAAGCTAGCCTTTGTAACGGCTCCCAAAACAAGTGAAGCATGCTAATGCTAGGGGTGTCAAGAAGAAGCATACAGTCCATCTGAAGTAGGAAATAGTAGCTAAATGCAAGAGCGGCGTTGATCTCAGCTCTCTCCAAGCGCTACGACACGGCTAAGTGTTCCACCTGTAGCCTCCTGAAGAACAAAGATGCGCTAAAGATGGTTGACGTTGCTAAAGGGGCGCTAACGGAGGAAAGGTTTCAAGTCGCTAGAAGTTATTGCTAGTTTGGTGGCTTGATGAGAGACAGCTAGCTGGAGATAGTGTTAGCAGGTAGCGTTAGCGAGGGTCTCATACTCAACAACGCTTCGCTTTTGCTGATTTAGTGAAGCAAACGCCGAGTACAAGGGCAGGCAAGAAAAGGAAGGATTAAGGTTAGCTTTATTTCCTTTGTATTATTGCCACAAATAAACCCAGAAAAAGGTTGCAAAACAGCAAAGTATGTTTTTTGGGATCAACGATTTCTTTGTTCACAAACTGAGTCAAAAAACAAATTAAATTCGCGAACCGAGGTTCTCTATGTGGATCCCGTATGCAGCGAGTTAGCGCCTTAGCAAGGAGTGAGCTAGCTAATCGACAGGGGGCGCAGAAGAAGTTGGATTTTGAGCGGTAAAGAGATGTTGTGTGGTTTATAGAAATGAAGATCTTGAGGTTCCTCTTGAGGAGGATGGAGAGGATCAGGAAGGAGTTTCCCAGAAGGACAGCACATGGTAGATGTTTTTGGAGACGGACGGAGGAGGTCTGGTGAAGATCTGGGTAGAAGGAAGCTGAGGTGGGAGCAAGAAGGTCTGGAGGAAGACCAGAGAGGTTTATGGATGGAGGTAAAAAGGACAGGACGAGAGGATTAGAAGAAGGGAAATGAAGAGAAGAAGTTGTAGACTTAGGCTACTTCCCTGGTACAGGATCCCAAACTCAGCCAACTCCCAAACAAGCAAATCCTGCTTCTCAATTTCAAGTTCAATGTCATTTAAAAGCTTTCAAAAAACCCCAAAAGGTTTGTAAATCACAGTAATTTACAAACTATAAGCTGCTACTTTTCCCACCTTGAGTCATATTAATGGTCCAGTCCAAAAAACCCGTTTTCAGGCCAACCCTTAAATGTACCCTGTAAAATACGCCACCCTTGAACTGTCTTTAGATGGTCCACGTTCTCCTAGAGGCTGTGAATCCAACGCTAAAAGCACTCAGAAGATCGGAGTGGGTACATCTGGGTTTCGAAATAAAAAAAAACTCAGAAATGGAAAAGGCTACCTGACGCAGGAAGCTAGTGTACAGATCAGATTAGCTAAAAATCACCAAACTGTTTACATAAGAAACCTGTGCAATACTTGGTTCTCCAAGGGGGTCGTCGGGTTTAAGAAAGGTGAACCGCTTGGAATGTACCAAACGTGCAGACCTGCGGGGCGACGTTATTGGCTCAGCTTATCGAGAAACTGCATTCGTGACATAAAGAAAGCGAAAGGTGCGAACAAAAGGCGACGTCCAAGAGACGGGAAAGCCGGACGAAGACCTGGACGACCACAGAAGTAGGGTTTGGATAAAACATGACGGCCTACGACCCCTGCGTGACCTCCTGACCTCCATTTCCCATCTTGCGTGATGTATCCTATAAGTAAACAAAGCACTCCCTGGTCTCCTTTAGCTCGCTAATCATCAAAACCCGCAGGTTTTGGGAAACATGTTGCTTCTTGACAAGAAAGCAGCCAAAAGCATTGCGCCACCTTATCCGTCCGACTCGGCGAAGTCGTACGTGCCTGGATGTGCTCGGCACTCCCACGGCTCTGCTCTTTTGTGTGTCCACGAGTTCCGGGAAAGGGTTGTTTTGGCAAGAGGGGCTTCTCTTCTTGACTCTGCGGAACATCTGACTCCTGTCGTCAAGCAAGCCTGATCTGGCGGTTCTTTCTTCTGCATACGAGTTCTTTCTCTCGGGCGCAAGAAGGTCTCGACCTTTCTATGTGGAGGCTTCATGTTCTCCCCGTGTCTGCAAGGGTCCAAATTGTCCAGACATGTATGACTTGCGACCGGTCCGGGGCGAACCCTGTTTCTTGCCCAATCACAGCTCTGAGAGTCGATAATAAATGATTTTATTGTTAGCTATTAGCATAGTTATTAGCCGAGTTCCTATCCGCCATTGACTTCGGAGTTTGTTTGTTTTTTTTCAGAATACTGATGAGGACATGCTCCAGGACCTGGGGAAAGGACCAGAGGACGAGAAAAGTCGTGCCGGTTTCTCCTCGTCTGGTTTTCCAGGAGCGAGAACATCAAGTTCCCCGATGAGTTGAACACTTCTGAGGTGAGAAAGAGAGTTAATACTTTCCTCCCTTTATTCTTTTTCTCCTTTCAATCATCTCGCGACTCCTTATTGACTAAAACATGAGGTAGCCTAACGTAGCATTAGCACTGGAAGTCATTGTGGAGGGGCAGTGTTGCGCAAAATGCTCAAGCAAAAGGAACAGATAAGAAGAAGACATGGTGACGGTACAACGTAGCATGCTAATCATCGCCATCTCCTTCACTGCCGCCATCTTTGTTATTGTCCGAAACGGAATTCGGGACTTGGACGTGAACTCTGAACTCTGCACTGCCCCCTGGTTGTCCTACATGGGCAGTGAACTTTGAGAAGGTCCCTGTTTCCGTATGCAAAACGTGAGAGCAGCTGTAAGCTAACTTATTTAGCCAAAATGTTGAAGTTCCCCTGCGAGCCCAGGAAGCCCTTTAAAGGTATATCTCGACAGAAGAGCTCCTTGTTGCTCCCTTTGTCACCGCTTCTGTCCATTTAGCCACAAGGAAACATCCGAGCAGTGACCTCGGTACTCTCCAAATATGGCACTCCACGGTCCACTAGAAGTATCTGGTCATGGGGGCGACTCACGAGTTCCACCAAGCACCGATGTTCAAGGAGAACCGAGACCCTGCTTCGACGTGGGAGCTGAGATGGTCGGAGGAACTGAGGTCCATGTCGCCTGGTTCCTCGGTTGTCCCAACGGATCCTGAAAAGAGGCTCCAAAGAGTCCCTACGGTGCCAAAGGCGCTGACGAACCTCAACACTCTACTTCCCGCCTTTGCGAATGTCGACAATTTTTCCCCGTAAACCGCTCGTGTTTCTCGCCGGCGAGCGCAGGAGTGCAGATAATTATCGGTTTCGGAAGAAAAAGGAAAAATCTCAAGTGTTTCAGATGTTATCGAGTTACGGCGCCATTTGTTTTAAGTGGAGCCACTTCGCAGCTCCGGGTGCCGACACTTTGAGGTGGGAAACCAGAAGATGCCGACGGTTTAGAAAGACGGTTTTGCCGCCGCCGCGTTACTCAGACGGTTCCTCCAAGCCGGAGTGTTGTTCTTGGACTTTTCCATTTTCTTCGGGTCCTCTGCACTCGGTGCTCCCGCCAGCAATCAAGCCGAGATCTCCGATTTAAGCCCCGGCTTACATTTCGGGTTTCGCTCGCTTTATCTGGAGAATATTCCGCCGCGGACGTGAAAAATAAAACCGCAGCGCCGGTCGCCAAATCCCTTCAGGTTCAGGACGGTTTTACCGAGGAACACGAGCATACCGATGCCAGGAATCCTCGGGATTCCGCCGATATCTTCCGCAGGAACGGGTTTTTGACGAGAACGTATCTAGATCCAGGTTCTCAGCAGTCACAGGCTCCGACAGCACGTTGCTCTGCTCATCCATCTCCAGTTGAATCGACGATCAGAAGCCGGTCGGCTCATTCGGAGGTGCTAAGTCTCCCTGGGAACGTATCCGACCCGTCCGACCGTCCAGGGATGCCAAGGGACATCCCTTGTAGCTCCCTGATGGGGAGCTGCTAGCAGGATGTGTCCGTGGCCTCGCCAGGTCTTCTTGTTTAGCGCCTCATTTGGCCAAAAGGTGCAACGGATCCTCCTCAGGAAGGCGGTTGCAGCAACATTCAGACCCCAGACAGCAGCTGCCATTGGAGGTCATCTTGACAAGAAATTTAGGTCGATCAAAACTACCCGTATGCTAATAATAAAAATAATGCAGGGCAATGGTTAGCGCTTCTGCCTCACAACGAGGTCCCTGGTTCGTGTCCAACCAAGGGTTTTCTGTATGTCTGAGTCCCCATTTGGTTCCTCCGGGTTCCCCCTCAGTCCCACAGGAGGTTCACTGGAGAGCCTGAATTGTCCGGACTCATGAATGATTGTGTCTTTCTATCACGTGTGAATGAGGGAGCTAAAGTTGTATGCTTCTATCAGGTGTGAATGAGGGAGCTTAAATGGTATGCTTCTATGACATGTGCATGAAGGACTTAAAGTTGAATGCTTTTATGACTTTTGCATGAGGGAGCTAAAGTTGTATGCTCCTATGACGTGTGAACAAGGAGCTAAAGTTGTATGCTTCTATGACGTGTGAACAAGGGAGCTAAAGTTGTATGCTTCTATGACGTGTAAATGAAGGAGCTTAAGTTGTATGCTTCTATGACTTTTGAATGAGAGGGTGAATGGTTTTATGCCTTTCTATTGTGTGTGAATAAGGGAGCAAATGCTGTGTGCTTCTATAACTTGTACAGGAGGGAGCTAAAGTAGTATGCTCTTGTGACGTGTGAACTAGGGAGCTAAAGTTGTACGCTTGTATCACGTGAGAACGAGGGAGCTAAAGTTGTATGCTTCTATAACATCTGAACAAGGGAGCTAAAGTTGTATGCTTCTATAACATCTGAACAAGGGAGCTAAAGTTGTATGCTTCTATGACGTGTGAATAAGTTGCGATTTTAAATGGAAAAAATGCATTTTAAATATGAAAAAAATCAACTGATTCCCCATTGGGTTCCTCCGGGTTCCCCCTCAGTCCCACAGGAAGTTCATACAGGTTCATTAAATCAACACACAAACCCACTTCTGGAACCAATTCAATTTGTATCTTAAGGGACCGCAATATATACATATGTATACATGTTTTAACCGTAGCATTTGTAGCGTCTGAATGTAGCACAAGTAAGCCTGAAAACCCGTTTTTATTGTTGTTATTTTTCCTGTGTTTGGGAGAAACTTCTCGCCGCCAGTTGCCAGGATACCGTGACCGCGGGGGTTACGAGTTACACGCCGCCTTACGTAAATCCCGTTCAAATCGAGCGGACAGTTTTGGTTTATTGTAATTTCCCCAGCGGAAAAGTTAGCCCCTGCAATATTTCTCAGATAAAGCAAAGCCGCCTGGGTCGCCCTCGGAGGCAGAACATCGGAGAAGCAGCCTTCTCTCTTATTTGGGGATAAACTCCATCGCAAAAACGACTCCCGCAGATTTCCAGGGGCTCTGCTAGGAGAGGTCGGGATATCTAACTGGCGTCGGACGACGTCCACAGCGTCCAAGGACTTTGAAAAGAGTTGGAAAAAACGATCATCTCACACCTGCTAGCATCCAAAGACCGAAGCCGTCCGCGCAAAACCGCCAACAAATACCGTCTCTGCCGCCAAAACCGCTCTGGAGATTGTTTATCTACCCGGTTTCTGGTTTTGTTGAGGTTCATCTATCGGTTGTTGACAGTCTTACGTCCCCGTAAAAACTGAAAGAAATGCGATAATATCAAACACGTGAAAATCTTTGGTGTCCACGACGACAACGGCCGCGGCCATGTTGGTTTGGGTCGGCAAATTGGGAGCAGGTGCTGCCAAGTACCCAAGACGCGACCCTGGAGATGTGACCATGTCACTGCCATCGTCCTGTGTAATGCTGTGCTAATATTGTGCTATGTGCTACTAATTTTGTGCTACATGCTGCTAATGCTGTGCCACATACTGCTAATATTGTGCTGTGTGCCGCTAATGTTCTGCTACTTGCTGCTAATGCTGTGCCACATACTGCTAATATTGTGCTATGTGCTGCTCATGTTGTGCTACATGCTGCTAATGCTGTGCCACATACTGCTAATATTGTGCTGTCTGCTGCTAATGTTGTGCTACATCCCGCTAATATTGTGCTGTGTGCTGCTAATGTTGTGCTACATCCCGCTAATATTGTGCTGTGTGCTGCTAATGTTGTGCTACATGCTGCTAATATTGTGCTGTGTGCTGCTAATGTTGTGCTACTTGCTGCTCATGGGTTCACATACTGCTAATAATGTGCTATGTGCTGCTCATGTTGTGCTTACATGCTGCTAATATTGTGCTGTCTGCTACTAATGTTGTGCTACATGCTGCTAATATTGTGCTGTGTGCTGCTAATGGGGTCACATACTGCTAATATTGTGCTATTTGCTGCTAATGTTGTGCTTACATGCTGCTAATATTGTGCTGTGTGCTACTAATGTTGTGCTACATGCTGCTAATATTGTGCTGTGTGCTGCTAATGTTGTGCTACTTGCTGCTAATGGGGTCACATACTGCTAATATTGTGCTATGTGCTGCTGATGTTGTGCTACATGCTGCTAATGCTGTGCCACATACTGCTAATATTGTACTTTAGTATGTGCTTCTTATGTTGTGCTACATGCTGCTTATGCTATGTCACATATGGCTAATATTGTGCTATGTGCTGCTAATATTATGCAACCTGCTGTTAATTTTGTGCTACATGGCACTCATGCTATGTCACATATCGCCAATATTGTGCTATGTGCTGCTAATTTTGTAACATATGCTGCTAATGCTGTGTAACATACTGCTACTCATGCTATGTCACATATCGCCAATATTGTGCTATGTGCTGCTAATTTTGTAACATATGCTGCTAATGCTGTGTAACATACTGCTAATATTGTGCTATGTGTTGCTAAACGTGTAACATACGTCTAATATTGTGCTATGTGCTACTAATTTTGTGACACATGCTGCTAATACTGTGCCACAAACCGCTAATATTGTGCTATGCTGTGCTGTATGTTGCTTATGTGTTTTTAATGTTGTGCTATAGGCTGCTAACATTGTGCTAGTTGCTGCTTTCATTTTGTAATGTGTATCTAAAGTTGTGTTGCGTGTTTGTGCTGCTAATGTGTTGCTTTGTGTTTCTAATTATATGCTACGCGCTGCTAATATTTTGCTAATGTTGTGCAATGGGTTTTTTAAGTTGTGCTATGTTCTAATTTTGTGCCATATGCTGCTAATATTGTGCAATGTGCTGCGAATGTTGTATCACATGCTGCTAATGCTGTGCAACATGCAGCTAATACTGTGTTGTGTGCTGCTAAAATTGTGCTGTATGCTTCTTATATTGTGAAATGTGTATCTAAAGTTGTGTTATGCGCTTTTAATGTTGTCACGCGTTGCTAACGTAGTGCTACTTCCCGCTTATATTTTGCAAGGTGTATCTAAAGGTGTGTTGGATGCTTGTGCTGCTAATGTGTTGCTACGTGTTTCTAATTATGTGCTACACACTCCTAATATTATGCAACGTGTTCCAAAAGTTGTGCTATGTTCAGCTAATGCCGTGTTTCAAATTTTCTGGCACATGCTGCTAATGCTGTGCAACACGTAGCTCATACTGTGCTATGTGCTGCTTGCGCTGTATGCTGCTGATATTGTGCAATGTGTATCTAATGTTGTGCTAGGCGTTATGCTGCTAATGTGTGCCGCTAATGTGTCGCTACGTTTCTAATATGTTGCTGAATTTTGCCAATATTGTGTCAACATTCAATATGTGTTTCTAAGGTTGTGCTACGTTCAGCTAATGCTGTGCTAAATGTTTCAAATGTTATGCTATATGCTGCGCCAGGTACCGCTAATATTGTGCAATGTGTTACATGCTGCTAATGCTATGTCACAAACCGCTAATATTGTGCTATGTGCTACTAACTGTGTGCTGTGCTATGTCGCTATGTCTGCTTCACTGTATTAAGTGTATTAATCTACTGCAGTCAAGAAACCATGAACAACTGCAAACAAGTACTTTAGTTTTACGCAGTGAAGATGTTGATGTACTGCGTTTGCTTTTTTTTCCCTGCTAGCTAAAGCTAACGCTCCTCTTCCCAACATGGAGCCGGATTTGGTGCCAACGGTGTTTCACGTCCACACAAGTGCATTTATTCAATGGAGGGTTTGCTAGAATTAGCAATTAGCCGCGTTCCCTTGGCCTCCTGAGACTCAACGTGAAAAGCAACATGAGCCGCTATCTGAAAATTTCTCCGAACTGTCCAGCTCCAATTTTGCTAGTTTTGCATTCCCACGGGCAGCGAGGGACCATAGACGCTACCGTTGTGATGCTAGCATCTACGACGTGCAACCTGAAGCGCCACGTTCAAAAACACAGAAGACAATTTCGCCATGTTTAGTGTGTTTTCTTTTAGCCGTCAGCTAACTCTGCGTTAGCATGCCGTAAGAGCTTAGACCTGTTCTTCTGCCAATTTTGTTGCAAAAAAAAACCCCTCTTCGCACTGACCAGGATAGGTCACAGGAAGTGTCTAGAAATGGGCGGGGCTTATGAGTTCCACCAATCATCTACGTCACATGACTTCCTGTGGAACCATTAAAAAAACCCTTCCCTAAGAGCTAAGATGGTTCCACGTTGCCTGGTTCCTCTGCTGTCACAACGCACCAAGAAATGACCTCTTTCCTGAAAAGAAACAACATGAAAGAGGCTAAAAAAGGGAAAAAAAAAAGAAAAAATCTCACATATGGGCTCACTGTCGCCCCCTGCTGGTCGGAGGAACACATTACACCAATGAGGCAGGATAATAAGTTTACTGGCTGCGGCTGATTTATTTAACTTTTTATTTATCGAGCATCTTTTCAGATAAATTAGCAAAAAAAAAAAAAGTTTATCTGCTATCAACCAGCACGTCAGCAGATACAGTAAATATATCCATGCACGAGGAAGAGGAAAGTACTTTTTTAAACTTTAAATGTGTCATATTTTGCCGTCAGGAGCTTTAAATTAGCACGGTTGATGCTAATAGGGGTACAAAGCATAGAAATAAGGATTATTTTATACATATCTTCCATCCATGCTTCTATTTTCTAATCTTTTATCTCCGTTTCCGTATTATACAGGACTGTCTCAGAAAATTAGAATAAGAATAAGAATAAGAACAACTTTATTAATCCCGAAGGAAATTGCAGAATTGCAGAATATAGTGATAAAGTTCTTTAATGCAATTAAAAAAATATAAATTACTTTTTCATGATATTCTAATATTTTGAGATAGGATTTTTAAGTTTTCTTAAACCATCATCAGCAATATTATAATAATAAAAGGTTTGGAAAATATACTGCTTAAAAAAAATAAAGGGAACACTTGAACAACACAATGTAACTCCAAGTCAGTCACACTTGTGTGAAATCATAGTGTCCACTCAGGAAGCAACACACATTCATTTGGACTTGTTTTAAGGACATTACATCAAAGTTGGATCAGCCTGGAGTTTGTTTTTACACTTTAATTTGGAGTGTGATTCCTAATCCAGACCTCCATGGGTTGATACAATTGATTTCCATTGATCATTTTTGTGTGATTTTGTTGTCAGCACATTCAACTGTGTAAAGAGCAAAGTATTTCATAAGAATATTTCATTCATTTAGATCTAGGATGTGTTTTTTAAGTGTTCCCTTTATTTTTTTCAGCAGTGTATTTCAGTTGATTTGTGATGAATCCAGAATGTAGGAGATTTTTTTTTTTTTTTTTTAATTGCATCACAGAAGATAAAGAACTTTATCCCAATATTCTAATTTTTTTTTTTTTTTTTTTGGCTAGTATGATCTACTTTTTCCCTGTTGTTTATTTCAAAAACAGTTGTGAATGACATGCGTGTGTTTCAGGTGGTTAATTGGAGATTTAATTAATGCATATAAGTGTGTGTGTGTGTGTGTGTGTGTGTGTGAGGACTCACCCAGCAACCCTTCGAACTGCTCGATGGCGAGCACGGCGTTGTCCTGCGTGCTGTGGTGGAGGTGGTTCGGCATCTTGGTCATGTTCCAGGGCATGGAGCGGCACAGCGGGATCCGCACCGGCTCGCAGGCCGCCGCCCGCACCGCGGTGGCCGGCCACAGCGCGCAGGACGCGGCCAGCAGGGACACGCACAGCCCCGGGGACAGCATGGCGCTCCGGAGGCCCCCGGGAGGAAGGAAGGAAGGAAGGAAGGTAGGAAGGAGGGAAGGGAGGGAGGGAGGGGGGTTTCTCTTTTTTAAATCCCCCCCAAAAAAAATTCAAATAGTAAATTTCACAGAGGGTTTTGTTGCACACTTCCGGTCGTGCGGGGCGGCGGCGGTGCTGCTGCAGCGGCGGCGGCGGCTCCCGGTCTGCAAGGAGCTCCGGGAAGCGGGTGGAGCCGCTTTCTTATTCAGACTCTCACCTCCTCTTCCTCCTCCTCCTCCTCCTCCTCCTCCCTTCCCGGCTGGGAGGTCACATAAGACACCGGTGGATAAAAACAAGCTGAGATTTAGGAAGAAAAGTGCGATTTTAACAGCGTTTTTTTATTTGCACACATCCATCCTCATTTTATTCCTATTTATACACTGCTCAAAAAAAAAGGGAACACTTAAAAAAACACATCCTAGATCTAAATGAATGAAATATTCTTATGAAATACTTTGCTCTTTACACAGTTGAATGTGCTGACAACAAAATCACACAAAAATGATCCATGGAAATCAATTGTATCAACCTATGGAGGTCTGGATTAGGAATCACACTCAAAATTAAAGTGTAAAAACAAACTCCAGGCTGATCCAACTTTGATGTAATGTCCTTAAAACAAGTCAAAATGAATCTGTGTTGCTTCCTGAGTGGACACTATGATTTCACACAAGTGGGATTGACTTGGAGTTACATTGTGTTGTTCAAGTGTTCCCTTTATTTTTTTGAGCAGTATATTTTCCACTATTTAGATAAGAATAAGAACAACTTTATTAATCCCGAAGGAAATTGTTGTGCCAGAGTTACAGAAAATATAACAGTAATGAATAATAAAAAGAAAAGGCAGAATTAGAAATAAAAATAAACTATAAAGTGTCTCAGTGAAACTATAAAGTGTCTTAGTAAACAAGTGAGGTAAGGAGTGCACAATAGTATGATATTAATCCCGAAGGAAATTGTTGATTAATAAAGTTGTTCTCATCTAAATAGAGTGGAAAATATAAATAGGAATAAAATGGGGAGGATGTGTGCAAATAAAGCATCTTATAAAACTTATATTGTTATAAAACTTATATTGTTAAATTCTTGTTGTGTGTTTTTCGCCCTCACTGATTTTTTTTTTATCATTATTATTATTTTCATATTTATTCATTGGTCGTATTTATTTTTCTTATTTCTTATTTCCTTTTTTTTTTTTTTTTTTTGACGCGGCTGTGACAAAGGATAAAGTTTACATCGAAACTTATTAACCTCAATGAACAAATAATGGTCAGTTTTCTCTTCTTTTTTTTTTTTTTTGACGGCCGATGAGGGTGTCGGGTCCGACGGAAAAAAAACAAATAACTAAATTTTTGAAAATACGTTAAAAAAAAAATGCTATTTACGGTCCAGGAAGTCGCATCGCTGCCATTTGAGTTGCCTAGCAGACAATAAAGAACTGGATTTTTATTTTTAAAAACTAGTTAGTGATTTTTATGTATATTTTTCAAATGATAGATTTATTAACGGGCCGGATCGGACCACCTGGCGGGCCGATATTGGCCCGCAAGCCGTACGTTTGCCACCCTAAGGCTACTTTTTTGTTTTTTTTTAATATTTTAACAAGTATTTTCAATCAATATTTAATTTAGAAACTCCTCATTTTTTCCATTTGTTTAATTTTGTATGGATGGTTTTATACAAAATACTGTCGGTACATTGATATGGTCATTAATAATCTGAAAGTTGAAATAAAATGCCAAAAATTTGAAATATTTACATAATTTTGTTCAATTTACATGATACCTAGTTGACCTGAGTGAAAAAAATTAATAAAAATGTAGATCGCTAGTTAAAATAATTACTCACCCCTGTCCTAAGGGGTGGAGGTTAACGAGTAACCTAGTATTTTTTTAAATTAACTAGTGGTTACCAATGTTAATGGAACAGAGGTGGAATATTTATCAGAATCAGAATATTTTATTGATCAGCCAGGGGGAAATAGCTGTACATTGAAAGTGGGGAAGAATAAAAAATCTAAAAATAAAGGATAAAATAGTGAATAATAAAAGTAAAACAAAAAGAAGAAAAAAGAGCGAAAGAAAGAATAATAATGAAGATAAAAGTATATAAAATACAGAGAATTATACAGTATGATTGCTGGATATAAAGTCACTTTGTCCTTAGATTGTATTATATTTTTTTTAGAACCTCACAAAGATGATTTATATTTATATTTACATTTTAAGACCAACTTGGCAAAGATGATTTATATTTAAATTTGTATTTATATGTTTCTAGAACAACTTGGCAAGGATGATGGATATTTATATTTATATTTATATTTATATTTATATTTATATTTATATTTATATTTATATTTTTGGAACAACTTGGGAAGAATGATGGATATTTATTAATATTTATATTTTTATAATTTTAGAACAACCTGGCAAGGATGATGGATATTTATATTCATATTTATATTTTTATGGAACAACCTTGCAAAGATGGATATTTCTATTTCTATATTTTTAGAAAAACTTGGCAAAGGTAATGGATTTTTATACATATATATATTTATATATATATATATCATTTTATGTATTTCTATTATATTTATGTAATTTATATTATTTTTTTATCATCATGTGAATAACAGGGTCAATAGTTGTATGTCTTTCCATTTGACGCCGTGATTGACAGGTCTGGGTTTAACCCCGCCTCCCGGCCAATCACGTCTCGGCTTGGCTCCGCCCCCTCCTCCGCGACCCTGAGCGCATGCTAGCTGCTACAGATAATGAACGAACGAATATCTTTCCAAAGCGAGTGTGGAGGAGATCCACTCATGTGACCTCAGAGTGGGAACTCCGCTTCTTTGCGGACGATGCTGTGCTTCTTCTGTTGGCTTCTTCTGATCCATGAAGATCAGCACCTTCAAATCCAAGGCGGTGGTCCTCAGACGCCGTATCTTCTCTCCAGGTCGAGGGTGAGTTCCCTCCCGGTGGCGGTGCAGTTCTAGCATCTTCAGGAATGAAGTGGGTGCGGCGTCGGCAGTGATGGACGCTCTTTGGGTCTGTCGCGGTGAAGAAGGTCATGAGCAAAGTTCTCGATCTACGTTCTGGTCCGGAGCACTCGTTTGGAGATCGGGCGAGAAGCTCGGCCATCCAGAAGGTGCTCGGGAGTGCAGCCGTTGCTCCTCCGGCATCCTGGGGAGCCAGATGAGGTCCACCTGGTTTAGGATACATCTTGGAGAACTCCTTGCTGAGGTGTTCCAGGCATGGAAGTGGATCTGCATGAGGGTTTGCTAGAATTAGCCATTAGCCGCGGTTCTTCTGCCTCCTGAGACTCCAACACGAAAAGCAACATGAGCCGCCTTTTGACGTAAAAGTTCTCCAAAGTGTCCACCTCTGGTTTCCCTCCAGGAAGTAGCCTCCTCCAGGGGAACCTTGTCAGTTTTTGTATTCCCACGGGCAGTAATGGACCACGGTAGCACCCGTTGTGATGCTAGCATCTACGACATGCAACCTGAGGTACCACGCACCAAAACAAACCACCAAAGAAGAAGTATCATGGACACCATGGTCAGAGAAGTTGCGACAACATCCACGGACCGATGGTCCTCAGATGCAAGACATGAAGGGTTAAAGTGTTTACTTTTAGCCGTTAGCTAACTCCGCACTTGTAGATGTTTCTCCGCGAGCCCTGGAAACCCCTCTGAGGTAGAGCAGGCCAGAAGAGCTTGGACCTCTTTGACCTTACGTTTATAACTTCTTCATCTGACCAGTGACCAGAAAGGTTATGAGTTCCAGGGTTAGGAGAAGGTTAGGAGACCCCGGGAAGACCTAGGACACACTTCAGGTGCTGCATCTCAGGGCTGGTCTGGAAACGCCTGGAAGATCTGGAGGATGTGGCCGGGGAGAAGGACATTTGTTGCACGAGTACAAAACTACAATCCCCACTTGAAGAACTCATGAACACCTTCTGGGAAATGAAGGAACTCCAGTTTGCTCCAGGCGCTAACCACTGCGCTACACTGGATTACCACGCAAGGCGCTAATCTGGCGCAACTTGGACTGCACTGTCAGGGGGTTCTACTCCCTTTCTTGGAGACCTTGTTCAAGTCATCTTCTTCTGGGAGGACAGAGGTCCTTCTGTAGGCCAGGTCCCCAACTGGTCGATGCAGAAGGCAACGTCTCCAAGTGCTACCACCTGGGGTTTCTGTAGATCATTTTGGGACCTTCTCGACATGGAAAGCGCCGTCAGACAACTGGGTCAAGAAAAGGCAAATGTCCTTTAGATAGCATACCGCTAAGCGAGGCGCTAACCAAGTGGAACTTGTGGCTCCGCATCTTGCCCGCTTCGCCGTACAAGCCGGGAATGGAACCGGCAACCTTCCGATCGGAGCCCTAGATGCTTCCTGGAGAACCAGAACTACAGTTTCAAGCAGCTCGCAAATTCACCCCTTTCCCGTCCTGTAGCTAAAAACAAAACAAAATCGTCACCCACTTCATCTGAGAGGCAGAACGAATGAACCGCTCCTTTTCCTGGCAGTCCGGCACCACTTGGAAAGCGTTGCGCTGGAAAATAAGAATCGCAGAAACTGATAATTTGAATTTGAAAAAAAATATATCGGCGGGCGGAGGGCGCGAGGGGGTTCGGAGAACACATGGAAAATGTTAGCCGACTCGTGTTGTTGAAACATCTCTCTGGGAGATTGTAAAATGGTCAGCGAGAAGCTCGATAAGCCAGTTAGAGGCCGCCTGTCAGCTGTACGCCGTATTTTTTTACCCCCTCCCTCTGGTGGACCGGCGTCCAGCATCTTCAAGCGTACTGCGTGTCGTGTTTTGCAAGAATTCTCAAAACGTTGCCTGAAATCTGCTTGCCGGTTCAAAGGGAAAAAGCGAAAAAGAAGCAGCAGCCAAGGAAATGAGGTACCTTTGCAGATTCGAAGGGGAATAAGAAGTGTTATTAGCAGTTTTAGCTAGCAAGTGGATACTAGGAAAGGGTTGTAGGGGTCACAGAGATCCAGAAGCTGCTCGTCGATGGACTTTGGCTTTACTGAGCAACACCTGCCTCCAGGGTAAATCTGTCAGCTAGCATAGCTGCTAGCTAGCAAAGCATGTTTGTTAGCCATGTGGTGGTAGGTTCAGAGATGGAGATGAGGAAGGTAGCTAAAGGTTCATCCGTGTTTGACCTCAGGTCGGTCCAGGAGATGAGGTGGTGCACACAGCAAGAGGGTACTCTGCAGAGCCTACATGTATGGCTGGGTTCTCTCCATGTTCTCCCACCAAGGTTCTTCACCAAAATGAGTCCGCAGGTTCATTGAAGGCTTCAAATTGTCCAAAGGTGTGGATGAGTGGGTGAATCTCCAACACGACCCTGAGTGCAGGACTAGCGGTGTGGACAGTGAATGAATGAATGGACCATGCGAGAAACAACAAGGGTCACGAGTCCTTGGGTGAGTTGAGGTACTTCCTTTGCTCCTCCAGATTTTTCCCATCTGATGTACCTCCTTCCTTGCTGACCTTCTGATCTCAGGTGTGCTGTGTCCCTTCCTGGAGATTGTAGACCCCACTTGTGTCCTCCACCTTCATGTTGTTCCACTCGGTTCTTCTTCTCTTTGTCTACCACCATGAGATTAGTGGTCCATTAGTGGTCCTTCACATTCTGAAAAAGATCTCGCTCTTCACTTTTGTCCCTTACCAGCTCCTTCTTGCTGTTTCAGATGAGACTTGTGTGGTCTGCACATCTGAGGGCGTTCCATCTCTCACTTCTAATCTTTACCCTTCTTCTGAACTCCTCCCCCCATAGTTTGATACCATCCAATGTGGTGGTAATAGACACCTTGAGCTGAATATGCACTCCTTGAGCTTCTCCATCAGCATTCTGATGTTCACCATATGTCCTCTTGGGCCAAGTCCGGCCTGTTCTCCAGCAGTGAGAGATCTACGTATGTCAGTTGGTTGGAGGTCAACTTTAGCGCCCAAGTTGTGCTGATAGTCCAGCTGCCGGGGGTGGAAGTAACATCTGGTTT
>NC_141289.1:1322500-1350000 GCF_037954325.1 Fistularia commersonii | reverse complement strand
AAAGGGAGCAGGAGGACTTGTGCCTTAAACAACCTCCGTGAGACCTCGCCACTGGAGGAGGTAAAGGTCTGATCCTGTGGAAAATAGCTGTTCTCAAAAGATGCTAGGCATGGAGGTATGTAGGTATGTAGGTTGGTATGTAGGCCATCGGTTGGCGGGCAATGGGAAGGCCATTGGTAGGTAGCTCGGTAGCTTGGTAGGTAGGTATGCAACAGGTAGGTACGTAGGCCATTGGTAGGTAAGTAGTTGGGCAGACAGGAAGGTAGACAACAGGTTTGTAGGTATGTAGGTTGGCCATTGGTAGGTAAGTAATTAGGCAGATGGGTAGTTTGGTAGCTAGGTATGCAACAGGTTTGTAGGAAGGTAAGCCATTGGTAGGTAGGTGGCAGGGCACAGGTGGGTAGCTTGGTAGGTAGATAGGCAGCAGGTAGGTAGGTAGACCATCGGTAGGTAGGTAGTTCGGCAGACAGGTAGGTAGGTCTGTAGGTAGGTAGCAAGGTAGGCAACAGGTTTGTAGGTAGTTGGGCATTGGTAGGTAGTTAACAGGGAAGACTGGTGGGTAAACAACAGGTTTGTAGGTAGGTAGGCCATTGGTAGGTAAGTAGTTGGGCAGACACGAAGGTAGACAACAGGTTTGTAGGTATGTAGGTAGGCCATTGGTAGGTAAGTAGTTAGGCAGATGGGTAGTTTAGTAGCTAGGTATGCAACGGGTTTGTAGGAAGGTAAGGTAGAGGTAGGTAGGTGGCAGGGCACAGGGGGGTAGCTTGGTAGGTAGATAGGCAGCAGGTAGGTAGGTAGACCATCGGTAGGTAGGTAGTTCGGCAGACAGGTGGGTAGGTCTGTAGGTAGGCAGCTAGGTAGGCAACAGGTTTGTAGGTAGTTGGGCATTGGTAGGTAGTTAACAGGGAAGACTGGTGGGTAGACAACAGGTTCGTAGGTAGGTAGGCCATTGGTAGGTAGGTAGTTGGGCAGACAACAGGTTTGTAGGTATGTAGGTAGGCCATTGGTAGGTAAGTAGTTAGGCAGATGGGTAGTTTGGTAGCTAGGTATGCAATGGGTTCGTAGGTAGGTAAGCCATTGGTAGGTAGGTGGCAGGGCACAGGTGGGTAACTTGGTAGGTAGGTACGTAGCAAGGTAGGTAGGCCATCGAAAGGTAGGTATTTCGGCAGACAGGTAGGTAGATAAACAGCAGGTAGGAACATAGATAGGTTGGTATGTCATCAGTAGGTAAGTAGTATCAAAGTAGCTAGGTAGATGGGTATGTAGATAGGTAGGTAGTAATGCAAGGGGTAGGTAGGTAAGTCGGTTGGTAGTTTGGTATGCTAGAGGTAGGTAAGCATTCAGGTAGGAGGGTAGTAGTAGTTAGGCGAGGAGGTAGGTCGGTAAGTTGATAGGAAGTTGGGTAGTAGGAGGTAGCTTGCAAAGGTAGGAGGTAGGTCGGAGGACAGGGAAGTAGGTAGGTAGGTTGGTTGGTTGATAGGAGGTAGGTAGGTAAGCCAGGAGACAGGTAACTTTAAGACAGTGTACTTTATTCCCCCCAGGGGCAAATTCACAGTTCCAGCAGTTGATAACATCATGTAAGGAACTACAGTGCAGTGAAGAAGGCGTTGAAGAAGGCGTCCTATGAACACCAGCGAAAGGACCACAGTAAAGGATCACCAGAAGTGGTCACCAGAACATCTGCAGAAGCTTCATACAAGAGGTTGAAGGACATCTAAAGAGGTACAGTAGGTTCAAACCTCTCCTGCAAGGAACATCAAAAAGGGCATACCAATCCAGTCCATCATCCTTCTAGGTGTTTGTTGGACTGTATCACCTCCTCACCACTGGTGTTGGAGAGCCTTCTGGTGAGGCCTTCTTACCATCACCGTCTTGAAACAGGGGAGATGTTTCGAAGGTATTGCTGTGGAGCAACAAGCACAGGAACCTCAACTTCATCAGGGATACTGCTCCCTCTGGTGGCGGTGTGGAGAACATCACCAAATGCCCCACTGGAGGCTTCTGTTCATACATCTCCTGCTCCTGGACCTTAATGTGACGTTCAAGTTTGTTTGTTTTTCTTCTGCTTTTGTCTCGTAGATGACATCTCATCATCCACATTTGCGCGAGGCTACACAAGTCGGAATTCTATTTCTACGGAGTCAGATCCCAAGTCTGCTGAAGTTCTGATGAGCAGATCTGGACCAGCACTCTTTAAGATGATCTACAGACGAGGAAACGCCGCTTGTCATAAGACTAGTGCTAACAGCTACATGCTAATTGGCTACATGATACAACAATGATGATCAGTCTGAAGATTGAGAGAACCTCGGGCGTCATCCGTCCTCCAGGCATGAAGACTACCTCCATATGATGTGTGACTGAGGGAGCAAGACTTGTATGTCTCTACATAAGTCATGAGTGAGTGGTTGTCATTACATAACGTTTGTTCATTTTTAATTAAACTAAATTTGAATTGAACAATCATCATATGCTTATTCTGATATATTAATTTGAATTGAATAATCATTCATTAGTTAATTTTATTTAGTTAATTTGAATTGAATAATCATCATAAGTTCATTGTAATGTAAGGTTAATTTGAATTGAAGAATCATCCATAAGTTAATTAAGTCAAGTTAATGTATTAATGACAATAATCGTCATAAATTCATTATGCTGTTAAGTTAATTTTAATTGAATAATCATCAAACATTTATTGTAATATTGAGTTAATTTTTTATTGAATAATCATCCATAAGTTGATAAAGTAAAGTTAATTAAATAGTAATATATAAGTAGTAATTAATAGTAAATTAATAATTAAATGATAGTTAATTTTAATAGAATACTCATCATATGTTTTTATGTAATGTTACGTTAATTTTAACTTAATAACCATAGGTTTATTGTAATATCAAGTTAATTTCAATCGAATAGTCATCATACATTCATTGTAATATTAAGTTAATTTTAATTGAATAATCATCCATAAGTTGATAAAGTTAAGTAAATGTTAATAGAATAGTCATCATATGTTTATTGTAATGTTAAGTTCATTTTAACTTAATAACCATACATTTATTGTAATGTTAAGTTAATTTTAATTCAATAATCATCATATATTTATTATAATGTGAAGTTAATTTTAATCGAATAATCATCCATAAGTTAATTAAGTTAAGTAAATTTTAATAGTACACTCATCATATGTTTTTATGTAATGTTACGTTAATTTCAACTTAATAACCATAGGTTTATTGTAATATTAAGTTAATTTTAATTGAATAATCATCCATAAGTTAATAAAGTTAAGTAAATGTTCATAGAATAATCATCATATGTTTATTGTAATGTTAAGTTAATTCTAACTTAATTACCATACGTTTATTGTGATGTTAAGTTCATTTTAACTTAATTACCATACGTTTGTTGTAATGTTAAGTTAATTTTAATGTAATAACCGCCATAAATGTTTTGTCATGTTAAGTATGTTTTCATACAACATTTACAACAACCACGATTTTATTCTTTATACTGAACATCCTTGTTTGTGTTTTTTTTTTTTTTTTGCAAATTTACATTTTACAAATTTACATTTTTTACATTTTTTTATTGAAAAAAAAAAAAAAAAAAAAATTAAATTAGCATCCTATAGTCTTAGCATGATGCAAAAAAAAAAAAAAAAAGCGCTAAATAGCGCGGTATGTCGTCAGAATGTCGTTGTTTTTTTGGGGAGTCCGTCCTCCCGGTCGCCGTCACCTGCCGTCCTCAAGTGGGCGGCGGCGTTCCCGTCCCGCTCGCCACGTTTAGGTTATTTATTCTCCTCCGGGGGGGAAAAAACAGCTCCGGGTTTCGTGTTTCGGCTGCAGGAGTCGCTCCGGGAGACTCCGGGAAGCTTCGAAGGGAGATGTTCCCAGATGTTCCCCGCCGTTGAGGGTTCCTCGGATTTCCTCTCCAGGAGCGTCCGGCAGGAGATCATCTCGCATTTCAAAGCGGAGGAGCAAAAGTAGGTGCGGGGAATTCGACCGGTTTTAGCTTGAGATGTTCTGAACCGCGGGTTGTTCTGTTCGGGTAGTCCTCAAGGTACCCCCATGCAGTCCCTGGCCGAGGAGATCCAGAGCTTCTCGCGGACGCGCCTGAAGCGGCAGTGCACCCGAGTCACGTCGCTGAGCGGCCGCAGGATCATCGAAACCTGGAAGGGATCGGCCGTGACGGTGGTGGAGGATCCCGGCCCGCCCGGGAAGACGCTAGGCTACGTACCCGACACGTCCTGGGACCTCCAGGTCGGGGAGGTGAAGCCCTACCTGCTCCTGGGTGGGTAAAGATCATCTTGTCTGGTCTTTGTTTTGGACTCGGGGCAGATTTTAAGAAGTCCGGCATGGAGCTACGAAAAACTTTAGACATTCAAAAAAAATTTTTTTTTCCAAAAATTTTCATGTGTTGCATTTGTGGACGGAAAGCGAGAATTGGGAATTTTATTTGCGCGCTCAACAAAAACATTTGGAACTCCCAGATGTATAAGAGATAACAGGAAAGCAAAAAATAATAATAACACAAATCAATAATAATTATGCAAAATATTATATATGTGCGACAAATGAATTGCCGATTTAAATGTGTTTATTTAATTTTATTTATATATTTTTTTTCTTTATTTTTCCCTATTTATTGCATTTTTTTCATGGGCGCGTCATAAAAGAAATAGCCATGTTTTTTTTTTTTTATAAAAGAAATAGCCATGTTTTTTTTTTTTTTTTAATCAATTTTTATTTTCTACATTACACAAATCTAGAATTGGATAAAAAAAAAAAGAAAGTTAATTTGAATTAATCCCAATTAATCGCGATTAATCTTAATGGATAATTTTTTATTTATTTTTTTTTCAAAAGAGGGAAGCGTCACCATCCAAAAACCCAGATCCGTTCCCGAAACCGGTCCGGATGATTCCGGAATCCGAACCGGACCCTCCCTACTTTTCCATTAGCGAGTCGCCGTGGTAACACGAGCCCGACCTGGTGGGGGGGCGGAGGTTGGAGATGCGATCCTTCAGGGTTCACAGGTTCACGGGTGGCGCACGGGTGACCTCGTGACCCGTCCGAGACCCGCTAACCAACCGGCGTCTCTAAATCTGTGTGTGTGTGTGTGTGTGTGTGTGTGTGTAGGTTCCCAAGACGCAGCCCACGACTTCTCCACCCTGAAAAAACACAAGGTACTCCAGTTCCCTCGCGGGGTTTCGGGTGGGTTTCGCTCCAAGAGGTGCCAAAAAAGTGGCGCCGGTTGCTAGGCAACCAAACCAAATCGATAGGTTACGTCGCGTTCCCGGCGGTTGTCGATGGAAGGACGGAAGGTGTGGAGTCAGGAGGGGGTTCTGGGATCTCCGGCCGACCTTCTGCCGGTCCTGACTCGTCCTCCCGGTTCTCCAAAGGTGTCCCACATCCTGAACGTGGCCTTCGGCGTGGAGAACGTCTTCCCAGACCTCTTCGTCTACAAGACGGTCCGGATCCTGGACCAGCCCGACGCCGACCTGCTGCCCCACATCCGGGACTGCTGCGACTTCATCCGGAGGGCCCGCGCTGAGGTAACCGTGGCAACCGGCGCCGCCGTCCGGGGGTTAGCGGTGCCGTTAGCGTAGCGCTTGGGAGGGAACGCGGAATCCGAAAAGGGGGGGGGGGGGAGGACGATTCATTCGTGGTATCGGAGTGGTTGCTATGGAAACGGCAATCTAAATAAAAACAATAATGAATGATTTAGAAATTCATTTTTAGCTAAAAAAAAAAAAAAAATGATGAAAAAGGATTCAGTCATCATTTGTAAAAACTGTTTCCTTTTAAATATAAAATAACAAAAAGAAAATGATTCAGTCATTGAATGAATAAGAAATTAGGTTTTCCCAATAAAAATGGTTTTAAAAATTTACAAAATGATTCATTAAAAATATTAACATTGACATATAATAATTTTTCAAATAAAAAAAGCTCAGTATTTTTTTCATACTCGATAACAATAAAAATAAAAGCAATATAATAATAATAAAATAAGTTATTTGTTAAAACAAAGATTAATTTGAAAAATAATTTAAAAAGATCCACTTAAAAGATTTGCAAAATCGATTGCTTTTTAAATAAGAAATTATCAAATAATAATAAAAATGAATCGTTAAAAAAGATGAGTTAATGTGTATACTTTTTAAATAAAAAATGATATAAAATATAAAAAATTAGTCATCAAAGAAGATGAGTAGAAACTACTGCCTAAATAAAAGAATATTAAAGAAAGAAAAAACTATGATAAAAAATAATAAAACGAAATAAAGATGCTATTGAGAATAATTTAAAAAATGGAATCATCAAAGTACTAAAAGAAGGAATGATTTTAAAAATAAAAATACGCGATTCATAAAAAAGATGTGTAAAAACTGCTTTTGAAATAAAAATAATAAAAATTAAAAAAATTAGCCATTAAAGAAGATGAGTCAAAACTAATGCTTTTAAATAAAAATAATCTCAAAGTAATAAATGATTCATTGAAAGGAATTAATAAAAATGAAGCTTTTTTAATTAAAAATAATTTAAAAATAAAAAGTAATCCATAACATAGAAAAAAAATGTTTGTTCAATAAAAAGATTAATTAAAAAATTATTTTTTTTGAATAAAAATAAAATACAAAAAAAATAAATGAAATAAAAGGAACTAAAAAAAACAGTAAATATTTAATCAAAAAAAGACTTAAAATAATAGGAAAAAACATTCATGACAACAAAAAAAAAAGCTTTTTCAATAAATCAATAAATAAAGGATAATTAATAAAAATAGATTTATAAAAAAACCAAAACGTGCACGATGTTGCAGATCCTCCTTCTCACCGAGGCTCTTCCTCTTCCTCCCGCCCACCTTGAATAATTCATTCTTAGTTTTGCTCATGTTTTATTGAGCGGCGTTTCAGATCAGATCTCACTGTCATACAAGCTTTTAGCCTAAATATGACACCGTCACACACACACACACACACACACACACACACACACACTCGGGGAATCATTAGGCAGTCATTAGGAGTGTTTGATTACAGGAAGGGGTTTCGCGCTCATTATGAAATGTTGCGACGCGCATATGTTGTAATTCCAGCCCCGATAATCAAACCCGTGCTTTTGCGGCCAATCGCGGGGCTCGGATTACCCAGAGCGCCATCTGGACGTTATCGGCGTCGCCGTGGCGACGGGAAGTGAACACGGAGGAGAGAAAGAAGGGCGGCGGTGAAAAGTCATTCATTCGTTCATTCGTTCGTTCATTCGTTTGTTGATTCGTTCATTCGTTTGTTTGTTCGTTCATTTGTTCATTTATTCATTTACACATTTGCCCGTTTGTTCATTTGATCGTTCATTTGTTCGTTTGTTCATTGATTCGTTCATTCATTTATTCATACATTTTTTTCATACATTTGTTTGTTCGTTCATTCGTACATTGATTCATTCGTTTTTTTCATTCATTCATTCATTCATACATTTTTTTTTACACATTTATTCATATATTCGTTCATACATTCATTCATTTGTTCGTTTGTTCATTGATTCGTTCATTGATTCGTTCATTCGTTTGTTCATTCGTTTGTTCATTCGTTCGTTCGTTCGTTTGTTTGTTCGTTTGTTCATTCGTTCATACATTGATTCGTTCATTCGTTCATTTGTTTGTTTGTTCGTTCATTTGTTCATTTATTCATTCATACATTTGCCCGTTTGTTCATTTGATCGTTCATTTGTTCGTTTGTTCATTGATTCGTTCATTCGTTTATCATACATTTTTTCATACATTTGTTCGTTCGTTCGTTCATACATTGATTCACTCGTTTGTTCATTCATTCATTCATTCATTTGTTCGTTTGTTCATTGATTCGTTTGTTCATTCGTTTTTTTCATTCATTTGTTGATTCATTGATTTATTGATTCTCTATCCTGCACTCCGGTCACAGGGGGCGGAGCCTAACTCATCTGTGATTGGATTTTTGCACACACACACACACACACTTCAGAATGCAAATGTACATGTAAACACACACACACACGCACACACACACACACACACAATCAGAATGCAGCTGTGCATGTAAACACACACACACACACACACATACACACACACACTTCAGAATTTAGATGTGCATGTAAAGACACATGCCCACAACCCCAGGCCCACACACTTCGAAACACAGCCGTGCATGTAGACGCACACACACACACACACACACAAACACACACTTCAGAATGCATGTACATGTAAACACACACACACACACACACTATGAAACGCAGCTGTGCAAGTAAGCAAAAACATACATTCAGAATGGACCTGGGCACAAAAACACACAGACACACACACTTCAGACCGCAGATATACATGTAAGCGCACACACACACACACACACACACACACACACTATGAAATTCAGCCGTGCAGGCAAACACACACACACACACACACACACACACACTCCAGAATGCAGGGTTGCAGGTAAACAAACACACACACACTTCGAAACACAGCCATGTACATAAACACACACATTCACTTGCCCACAAACATCTAAATGCATCTGAGCATTGAAACACACACACACACACTTCAGAACGCAGATGTACACGTACACACACACACACACACACACACACTTCGAAACACAGCCATGCACATAAACATACACATGCACACACAAACTTCGAAACGCAGCCGAGCATTAAAACACACACACACACACACACACTATGAAACGCAGCCGTGCACGTAAACACACACACACACACACACCCCAGAATGCAGGTGTGCACATAAAAAAAAAACACACACACACTTCAAAACACAGCCGAGCATTAAAACACACACACACACACACACACACGCACACACACTATGAAACGCAGCCGTGCACGTAAACACACACACACACACACACACACTATGAAAGGCAGCCGTGCAGGTAAACCTGGTCTCGTCCCCAGAAAGGCGTGGTCCTGGTCCACTGCAACTCCGGCGTCTCTCGGGCGCCGGCCGTCGCCGTGGGTTACCTGATGTCGTGCGACGAGCAGCCCTTCGACGCCGCCCTCTCATTGGTCAAGGCGGCTCGTCCCGCCTCCCGCCCGAACCCCGGCTTCCTGGAGCAGCTGAGAAGCTCCGCCTCCGGCCGCTGAGGCGCGGCGGGAAACGAGACGGGAGGAAGTGGTCGTTTCAGCTTCTTTACCTTTTAGAATTCCGGTCCAGATTATCCAGAACCGACCCGGATTAACCGGGAAGAACCCGATCCAACGCGGAGCGGTCCAGATTAACGCAGGTTAACCCGAATGAAACCAGATTGACGGACGAACCTGGACTAATTCCGACTAAACCGGCCTAATCTGGATTTAGACTAACCCAGACTAACCCAAATTAACCCAGATTTAACCCAGACTAACCTGAATGAACCCAGATTAACCCAGGCTATCCCAGATTGACTCAGATTTAACCCAGACTAACTAAAATCAACCCAAGTTAACCCATATTAACACAGACTAGCCTAGATTACCCCAGGCTAACAAAAGTAACCCAGATAAATCCAAACTAACCTGGATTTAACCCTGACTTGCTTATATTTAACCCAGACTAACCCAAGTTAACCCAGATTCAACCCAGATTAACCTAGACAAACCCAATTTAACCCATATCAATCCAAAGTCACCCGAATTAACCCATATTAACCCAGGCTAACTGACTAACCCAGATGTAACCCAAATCAACCCAGATGAATTATCCAGGACTAGTCCCGGACAAAGGTAGAAGAACCAAAACTAGCCTAGACTAACCCAAATGAACCAAGATTTAACCCAAATTAACTTAGATTTAACCCATATTAACCCAGATTAACCCAAATTAACCACGATTTAACTCATACTAATCCAAATGAACCCAGATGAACCCAAATTAAACTAGATTGACAGACAATACTGGACTAATCCGGACTAAACCTGCCTAATTTGGATTAAGACTAACCCAAACTATCCCAGATTAACCCCGATTTAACCTAAAATATCCCAGGCTAACCAAATTTAACCTAGACTAACTAAAATTAACCCAAATTACCCCATATTAACGCAGACTAACCTAGATTAACCCAGGCTAACAAAATTAACCCAGATAAACCCAAACTAACCTGGATTTAACCCTGACTAACTCATAGCTAGCCCAGACTAACCCAAGATAACCCAGATTCAACCCAGATTAACCTAGACTAACCCAAATTAACCCATATTATTCCAAACTCACCCTAATTAACCCATATTGACCCAGGCTGACTAACCCGGATTAACCCAAATTAAACTAGATTATGACTGACAATCCTGGAATAATCCAGGACAAACCGGTCTGATCTGGATTTTCAACCCAGTTTGAACAATTGATTGACCAAAGAACGCAGATGTGCACGTAAATTCCACACACACACACACACACACACACACACACACACACACACACACACACACAAGACCATGCACATAAACACACACACGCACACAATGCAGAACGCAGGCATGCATGTAGACACACACGCTTTGAACCGGAGTCATGCACGTAAACACGCACAACCACATACTGACACACACACACACACACACACACACACACACAAAAAAAAAAACATGCAATGAGGCAATGCACGTATACACACACACACACACACGCACGCTTTGAACCACAGTCATGCACGTAAACACGCACAGCCCACATACTGACACACACACACGCACACACACACGCACACACACACACACACACACACGCACACACACACACACACACACACACTGTACAGATGTTTCCCTCCAATGTCTTTTAAGTTAGGGACCCAATGTGACTTTAGCCTTGATGTGTTTTATCACTGTGTGTGTGTGTGTGTGTGTGTGTGTGTGTGTGTGTGCGCGTGTGTGTGCGTGCGCCGCTCCGAAGCGTCCAACAAATCGAGCTTCAATTGTGAAACCATTTAGAACCATTTATGTAAAAAACTACAAATCCCAGCTGCGGGAGTGCACTCCCCAATGGCTGGAATTGTTGGATTTGTAGTTTTATCCCGACAACCCATCAAGTGTGATTTGTCGCTACGGAGATGAAGACGGCCCTTCCGGCGCCGCCCGTGTGTGTGTGTGTGTGTCACCTGGTTCTATTAAAAATCTACACACACCCTCGCCATTTTTTTTTTTTTTTTATCCTTTCCATCACGCCCTCTCTTCTTCTTCTTCTTCTTCTTCTTCTTCTTCTCCACGGCCGCTGCCGCCATGTCAATTCGCCGCTCCAAAATAACTATGGCCGCCGCTGATTGCTGATTGGCGCCGTCAGGGGAGGGAGGGCGAGAGACCTCCGCCCTCTCGGAGAGAGCGAGCTGAGTCACGGCGAGCGGCATGTGGACGGACGCCGCCGGAAAATGTCCCTCAGGATGGAGAAGCTTGAAGTTCCACGCCGCTGACGATGGGCTCCTTCTGCTCGGCGCCGGACAAGAGGATGGCGGTGGTGACGGGGACGCCGCTTCTCTCGGCGGCAGGTTTGGATCCACTTTATTCCCCCCCCCCCCCCCCCCCCCGGAACTTCGTGGTGGAACATCTGCTCCTCAAAACATCGAGAAGATCCAAAAAAAAAGCTAGCGTTTCGTTAGCGGCGGCGGCGTTGTTGTTGTTGTTGTTGTTGCTTGAAAAGGCTTTTGACAAACAAAGAGCTGAATACATTAATTAGACACACGTGCGCGCGCACATACACGCGTGCACGTGCACACACACACACGCGCGTGCGCGTGCACACACACATACACGCGTGCACGTGCGCCGCCCACGCTGTCATCTGTAATTGTCCTCTCCGTGTCCAGCGCTGTTGATTAGCAAGAAGCAATTAACGGGCTATTAGCCAGCCGACCAATCACGGCGGCCCGTTTTCGTCAAGTGGCGTTGGAAGGGGGGGGGTTTGTTTGCGAGGATCCGCCGCCGCGTCTCAGCCGGGCGGTGATAGTCAACTTCCTGTAAACTCACCCCGATCACTTCCTGTTTCCACCCACACTCATACAATCAGTCTGCGTTCTGATTGGTTGAAATATAGGCTTGTTAAAAAAAATCGAGCATTGTGTTTTTAAAACACCATCAAATGAATGAATGAATGGATGAATGATTTTTTTTTTCCTCCAAAAAATGCCTTCATAAGCATGACGGGCGGCCATCTTTCCTCAGTGGACACACTCCTTACACACTTTTTTTTGTTTTTGTGTGTCTATACGACTCGTGAATGAGAGGGTGAATGTGTGTGTGTTTATATTATGTGTGAATGAATGAGTGAATGGTTGTATATTTCTATTTGATGTGGATGAAAGGGTGAATTTTAACATGTCCCCATGTGACATGTGAATGAGAGGGTGAATGGTTGTATGTTTATATATCATTTAAATGAAAGAGTGAATGATATGTGGCCTCTGGCTTTTAAGTGAATGAATGAATGAATGAATAAATTTATAGTCGTTATTATGGGACGTTTTCCAGGACTTCATGAATTTTTGGATGCTTCTATTTGAGTTTTTAAGTGAATGAATGAATGAGTGAAAGTTTACATAACATGCAAATGAATTAATGAATGGTTGTATGTCCCTATATTAATTAACGGATGAATTAATGAATGAATGGTTTAGGTTTATATAATTTGAATGAATGGATAAATGACTGAATGAATGAATGGTTGTATGTTTATTTAACATGTGAATGAATATTTACATAATATGTCAATGAGTGAATGAATGGTTGTATGTTTACATATCATGTGAATGAATGAATGAATGAATCGTTGTTTATTTAATGCATATTTAATGCAAATGAATGAATGAATGTCCTTATATGAATGAATGGTTGTTTGTTTATTCAATGTGAAAGAATGAATGAATGCCTGTACTTTTATTTAATATGCGAATGAATGAGTGAATGAATGGTTGTATATCCTTATATGAATGAATGAATGAATGAATGAATATTTACATATGTCAATGAATGAATGAATGGTTGTATGTTTATTTAATGCATATTTAATGCAAATGAATGAATGAATGTCCTTATATGAATGAATTGTTGTTTGTTTTTTAATGCAAATGAATGAATGAATGAATGAATGTCCTCATATGAATGAATTGTTGTTTGTTTATTCAATGTGAATGAATGAATGAATGCCTGTACATTTATTTAGTATGCGAATGAATGAGTGAATGAATGGTTGTATATCCTTATATGAATGAACGAATGAATAGTTTTATATGTATATAACATGTGAATGGATGAATGAATGAATGAATGGTTCTTTGTTTATTTAATGCAAATGAATGAATGAATGTTCTTATATGAATGAATAATTGTTTGTTTATATAATGTGAATGAATGAATGAATGAATGAATGCCTGTACGTTTATTTAATATGCGAATGAATGAGAGAATGAATGGTAGTTTAATGCGTATTTAATGCGAATGAATGAATGAATGGTTGTGTGTTTATATATCATGTGAATGAATGAATGAATGTTGTGTGTCCTTATATGACGTGTGAATGAGAGGGTGGATCATCTGATGACTGGTTACATCACACACACACACACACACACACACACACACACACACACACACACAGTGTTATCACTCCTCCATGCTCTTTCATTGATCATCCTCTAAGCAAGCGCTTTAAGCTCCGCCCCCTCGCCATCGCTAATGATCTCCTAGCGACGCAAGCTAATGGGAGATGGATGCTGAAGGTCCCAGGAACAGCAAGAAGAAGCCGTGGATCATCTCCGCCGCCGGAAACTCGGCTTATTTCCTGCGAGTCTTTCACGACAGGAGAACTCCATCCTGGTCCGAACCTCCATCTCCACGACGACTGACTGGGCGCCATAAATCCGAATTTGTTGCGTAAGAGAACAACAATCGGCGTCCGCGTCGTTATTCGATCAAACCCTTCGGAGGTAGAAAACATCAGGGGGTTCATGTTCATCTGCCTACTGTATTTTGGGGAGCGTAAGGCGCTACGCCTTATAACACGCGTGATAAAACATACATGAAGCCGAACAACTTCCCTCTGTTCCCTTGGAAACTCTGGTCTCCTTGCTTCCTCCACTTCCGTACCATCCATTCTTTAATGTTGAATTCTTCAGCGGCTGCTCTCGTCACGTCATCTACTAGGAGACTGAAAGCCTTCAGTTTCAACTCCGCTTTGTAAGCATGTTTCTTTACAGGTGCCATTTTTTGGGGATCTTCAGTGATATTGTGTCGAAGGACAGTCTTCTTCTTCTTCTACCTTCATATCCTCTCTCACGACGTCCATCTATCTTCTCTTTGGTCATCCTCTAAACATCCTGCCCGGCGGCTCCACCTTTAGCAACCTTCTACCCAGATCTCCACCATTATTTGGACATGAACAGAGGAGTGCTCATGTCCGAACCATCACTTTGTCTCGGACATACATGTCCTGCACCCTTGAGACAAATTCTTCTTTTCCTTTGGTCTTTTCCCTTCAGGGGTCTCCATTGCGAATTTATCTTCTCTTTCTTACCCCATTCTCTGTATCCTCTCCATCATCTTCTCTTAGGTCTTCCTCTAGATCTCCACTTCCAGCATCCATCTACCAATATGTTCACCATCCCTCCTCTGTCCATCACCCAACCTTCTCACATGTACCGTCCTTCTGATGGACTCATTCCTGATCCTCTCCATCCTGGTTGCCCCCAAAGAGAACCTCAACATCTTCATCTCTGCCACCTCCAGCTCTGCCTGCTGTCTATTAGTCCATGACACTGTTTGTAGATCATCTCACCACCTTCTCCTCCACCTTTCCCTTCATTCTGGCTGATGTTCTTCTATCTCTTCATACCCCTGACACTTTTCTCCACCCATTCCAACCTGCTTGAACCCGTCTCTTCACCTCTTTCACACCTTCTCCTACGTTCTGGACTGTTGACCCCAAGTTCTGTACCTTCTTCTCTTGCACCAACTAGCTTCCTATCTTCTGTCCATCCATAAATCCCTTCTGATCTTCTCTAGTTTTAGCGTCTTTCTACTCAGATCCTCTGTTCCTGCTCTCACTACAGATCTGCGAGCATACATGTCAAAGCACAGTATGTACCGCTATTCCAAAAAGTGGCGGAGGTAAGCATACAACGTACTCTTCTCTGATTGGCTCATAGTTGGCGCTAGCGGACACCTGAAGTTAATGCGACAACATTGTATTCCAGCATTACATGATCAGTTATCGTTCGGTATCGATATCGTCATTGTTGCTGTGACAAACCAATTTCCCCGATGGGGATCAATAAAGTAGTATCTTAACATGCGTCACCAGAAAATTTGTGAACGTGTGAATGAACGCTTGACGTTCCAGTCGAGGAGTGAACGGACGGCGCGTTAGTGTCGAAGCTAACAGGTGAAAATACAGGGAACAAATCGTGGGCGATCTTGACCTTTTCTCCTCCCCCTTCTCCAGGTAACCCTCGACAGCCAATCACAGCCGTGGAGAGGCGTGGCCAAGGAGGCGCCGGCCCGTGCCTGGTGAAGAACCTCAAGTCCTGGTGAGGACATCTAGCTTGTTTAGCCTACGGGCTAATCTGGAGGTCCTGGTTAGCATCTCGCTAGTGAACGGGTGAGGGCGCAACGTTAGCGGAGTAGCTGCTAGCATTAGCGCCTTGTGTAATGAAGGCACCGAGGGACTTCTAGATCTGCGTCGGCCAATCAGACGCGAAGCGGGAAACGTCGGAGGAAGGCGGGTTGTTGCGGGAGCCAATCACAGCAGGTTTTGGTGCGAGAGGCGGAGCTAAACCTGGACCTGTCAATCACACGGACGTGGGAGGAACCTCTATGCAGATGCTAGGAGTGTTGTGGTTCTATGTGTGTGTGTGTGTGTGTGTGTGTGTGTGTGTGTGTGTGAGTGATAGGATGGAATTGCAGCAGGGTGTAATAGCCACTATTGACCACTAGGGGGCAGCATTTCCTCTGGTTGTCTCAGAAGGATTTGACAGGAAAACCCACTGCGACCAAGTTTCTGCAATATCAAACACACACACACACACACACACACGCACACACACACACACACACACACGAAATATTCGTTTGCAAACTGGGAAGGGAGGAGGAGGAGGAGGAGGAGGCGGGAAGTCTGTTGGCTGCAGGATTCCATCACTCTTAGCAACCGTTTTTGAGTTACCACGGAAACGCTGTGTGATTTTCTCTGCTTCTTCTTTGTCCTCCCTCTCTCACTCTCTCTCTCTCACTCTCTCTCTCTCACTCTCTCTCACTCCGTCCTGTCTTTATTACTGGTTGATTTCTCTTCCCCTGCATCGCCACGGCGATGCTCTGGGACGCACCGCCCGACCGTATCGCCGCGGCGACGCCGTAGAGCAGCGAGCAGCCGGGCGGGGGAGCGCTCCCCCCCCCCCCCCCCGCCAACCCGCGCAACTTCCGTCGCCACGGCGACACCACTTTCCCGCCTTTTGACCTTTAACCCCGCCGCTCGCCGGGTAACGTTAAAACTTCCCGCGGTAGATGTTCCGGATCGAGAAGCTCCCAGGAGAACCCAAGACAGATCTTGAAGGACCAGCAACTTCAGGAGGTGATGGAGAACCAGAAGCACGAGGAGGAAGAAGAAGAAGAGGAGATGCAGTGGACTGAGCTCGACCAGGAGGAGGAGATACCACATGCTGAGGTCTCGCAGCGGCGGCAGGAGGTCGAGGAGGACGTCCAGGAGGAGATGCTTCACCGTGAGAAGATGCCACTCAGGCAGGAGGTGCAGATTCTTGTGACGTCTGAGGAGCAAATCCACGAGGAGGAGGAGGACCAGCAGGACTTTGTGGACCCTCTGGAGCAGAACCACAACCACCAGGTGCTGATCCGACTGAGAGGAATGTGAGTAACGGCGCCCGTCAGCTGGCTGATGATGTAATGCCGCCGCCGGTGATGTAATTGCACCGGCCGCTAATTGGCAACCCTGCGGCGAGGCTGCGCTCTGCCTGGTTGCCGTGGTGATTTTGGCACAGGCTTAAAAAAAAAAAAAAAAAAAAAACTGTGTGTGTGTGTGTGTGTGTGTGTGTGTGTGTGTGTGTCACCTGTCCCACCTGTTCTCCCGGTTGGCGGCGCCGCTATCAATACGGCGGCAGATGCTACGCGGCGTGCGTTCCCCGCTCCCCGGTGTTTCCATGGCAACGTCACGCCGTTGCGATGCTCGGAGGTTCTCCGCACGGGCGTCGAGGGGCGGGGGGGGGGTGGGATCGGACGTGACATGCGGGCGGCGCCCGGAGGAATCAGGCTCCGCCCACACGTGACTTCTCGGCTAATCGCTCCGGCTAATATGTTATTTCGGCGTTTTAGCATGCGAGCTAGCGCCTCGTCGGCGCCAAGATGTCGCGTGTGAACGCGCGAAAGCAAAAAAAATTAAAGTGTCATTAATAATAGAACCCATGTGTCTAGCTTAGCATGAATTAGCATTGACATCGACTGACACTGTGATCCTCGCTCCGCTATGTAGCCTAAGGCTAATTCATGCTAATGCTACGCAAACACATGCGTCCTTCATGGTTTTTATGAGTTCGGTTCGGGTCGAAAACAAAGATGGCGGCGGTCGCCGTTTCTTTGCGAGCGAGACGGCCAATCGGCATGCGAGCTAGCGCCTCGTCGGCGCCAAGATGTGGCGTGTGAACGCGCGAAAGCAAAAAAAAAAACAAAAAAGTGTCATTAGTGAAAGAACCCATGTGTCTAGCTTAGCATGAATTAGCATTGACATCGACTGACACTGTGATCCTCGCTCTGCTATGTAGTCTAAGGCTAATTCATGCTAATGCTAGGCAAACACATGCGTCCTTCACAGTTTTTAAGAATTCGGTTCGGGACGAAAACAAAGATGGCGGCGGTCGCCGTTTCTTTGCGAGCGAGACGGCCAATCGGCTCTCGGCCAATCACAGCTCGGATAGGTGACCTCGATATGAATGAATGAAGAAATGAATGGAAATATCAAGCTAAAACAGGAAGAGCAAAGTCTTTGTCTTCATCTTTCGCCGTTTCCGAGTTACATCGCAGCCTCGGGTCGCACGCTCGCCACCCTGTTGCCCTGGCAACAGCCGCCCGAGCAACGCGGCGTGGAAAGATGAGAGTTTCCGTCCGGCCCGTGCGGAGCAGCGCTGACTCCGCCTCCTCGGGCCCAGACGAGGTCAAGTGTTATTTTAGCTCGAGTTTCAGACACACACACACACACACACACACACACACACACACACACACACACACACCAACACACCTCCCACTCGTTCCCGTCTCCAGCAGGACAGTCATAACACAGACGCCGGCAAGCGAGCGGGACATTTTTTATTATTTTTTTTAATCCAAGATGGCCGCCCCCGCCGTTTATTTTGAGGCGTTTATTTTTTGTTTTGTTTTTTTTGACGACCGTCTGGACGGCGGTGGAATCTTCTGGACCAGCAGGGTTGAGGGATCTCGTCGGGTTCCAGCCGGTCCTCAGCAGGTTCCCTGAAACCCCAAACTGTCCTCAGGTTTGAGATCTCTGTGATTGACAGCCGGCCCGTCCGGGTTAAGCCCCGCCTCTCGCCCCTTCCTCCAGCAGTGATTGGCCGCAGCCCCCTGGCAGCGTTTAGGATGAATGAGAGAATGATTATATAATAACATCGCACCACCACGGTTGTTGCACATTTTGTCCACCGGAGGCTAGTTTTAGAGTTCGACCAAAACAAAGATGGCGGCGTTGGTGGTGAACTAAAACAAAGATGGCGGCAGGAGTGTTAGATCAAAGCAAAGATGGTGGCGGTACTTTTAGACCCAAACAAAGATGGCTGTGGTAGTGCTGGACCACAACAAAGATGGCGGCGGGAGTGTTAGACCAAATCAAAGATGGCGGTGGTGGTGTCGAACTAAACCACAGATGGCGGTGGGAGTGTTAGACCAAAACAAAGATGGCGGCGTTGGTGTTGGACCCAAACAAAGATGGCGGCGGGAGTGGTAGATTAAATCAAAGATGGCGGCGGTAGTGTCAGACCAAAACAAAGAGTGCGGCAGAAGTATTAGACCAAAACGAAGATGGCGGAGCACAACAAAGATGGCGGCGTTGGTGTCGAATTAAAATAAAGATGGCGGTAGGAGTGTTAGATCCAAACAAAGATGGCGGCGTTGGTGTCGGACCCAAACAAAGATGGCTGTGGTAGTGCTGGACCACAACACTGATAGCGGCGGGAGTGTTAGACCCAAACAAAGATGGCGGCAGAAGTGTCGGAATATAGCAAAGATGGCGGCGGGAGTGTTAGACCAAATCAAAGATGGCGGTGGTGGTGTTAGCAAAGATGGCGGCGGTAGTGTCGAACTAAACCAAAGATGGTGGTGGGAGTGTTAGACCCAAACAAAGATGGCGGCGTTGGTTTCGGACCCAAACAAAGATGGCGGCAGTAGTGTCGTAACTCAGCAAAGATGGTGGCGGGAGTGTGCGACCAAATCAAAGATGGCGGTGTTAGCAAAGATGGCGGCAGGAGTATTAGACCAAAAACAAAGATGGCGGCGTTGGTGTTGGACCCAAACAAAGATTGCGGCAGGAGTGTTAGATTAAATCAAAGATGGCGGCGGTACTGTCAGACCCAAACAAAGATGGTGGCAGGAGTATTAGACCAATGCAAAGATGGCGGCATTGGTGTCAAACTAAAATAAAGATGGCGGCAGGAGTGTTGGACCAAAACAAAGATGGTGGAGGTCTTTGTTTTGGTCCGGCTGTTTTGATTGTTTTCTCTGTCACAACAAAGATGGCGGCGGTGGTGTCGAACCAAAACAAAGATGGCGGCGTTCGTGTCAGACCAAAACAAAGATGGCGATGTTGATGTCAAACTAAAACAAAGATGGCGGCTGGAGTGTCCGACCAAAACAAAGATGGCGGCGTTCGTGTCAGACCAAAACAAAGATGGCGGTGTTGATGTCAAACTAAAACAAAGATGGCGGCAGGAGTGTCCGACCAAAGCAAAGATGGCGGCGTTCGTGTCAGACCAAAACAAAGATGGCGGTGTTGATGTCAAACTAAAACAAAGATGGCGGCTGGAGTGTCCGACCAAAACAAAGATGGCGGCGTCGGAGGAGCTATTGATGATTTACGTCCTAAGATGCGTTGCTTTTCACCGATGACCACCAATTCTTCTTCCCTCGTCGTACCGACGCCATGTCGTCTTCTCTGCTTCTTCGGACGGTTGCATTTGAGCATCCAGCGCCGCTCCAGGCGCTCCAGGCGCTCCAGGCGCTCCAGGCGCTCCAGGCACCTTTCACTGCAGTTTGGCTCCCAGGATCATGATTTTGCAAGAAATAAACACCGTGGACGGGTAGAAGCTCTTCACTCTCCCTTTCACCACCTCTTTTTAATTCCATATTTTATATTTATTTCATTTCCAGCCAATCCGACTCTGCGATTGGTGGAACTCCACCACTTCTTGCAAAGTCCGCCGTCTTCTAGTCGGACGCCGATCTCGTTTCCCCGTTGACGTCGCCGTTGCGCGTTCCCCTACCATCGACGACCACCATATTTTGATTTCGACGGCGGTAAAGAACGGGAGAAGAAGCAGCCACGCGTTGACCTTTTCCTCGGGGCGCTGACTCCGCCATCCAGACTCGGGATCTCTGACGGGATATCAGATGGGCGCCGCCGCCGCCACCGCCGTCTCAGAAACATTAAATGCAGAAATAATCCAGAGCGGGTCGAGGCACTGATTCTATTATCTGTTTACTGGAATCGTCTCAGAGAAGATCAGAATCGCAGAAAATCCGTTTTAAACCTGGAATGAAAATAGATCCTCCTCCGCCCCGCCCCGCGCAGACTTAGCGTCGACGGCTAACGAATGAGTTTCCGGAGGACATCCGACTTTAAGACGGCGTTTGTTTTCGCTCACCGGACGAACGATGTCTCCAAGTCGCGTCAATCACCTGCTCCGGCTCTGATAGCATCTAATGACGTTACGTTAGCTTCCTCCACCAACCTCGACGCTAACACCGGTGTTCTATTAGATTAGCATGAAAATAACGGTCGTGTCATTAATCATTTGTCTTTTTTTTTTTTTTTTCGCTAGGTGCCCCACCCTTGTTGGGCCAACTGCGCAACAATGCTAACCCTTAGCTTGAGCTACTCTGTTCTGTTGTGACTTGATCTCTCATTAATGTCCGATTTCGAGGGGCCAAGGCTTTAAATTTGTCCCCACGGCAACCAATTTGTTGAACCTTTGCTATAAGATCATAGATCTAATGACGTTAGCTTAGCTTCCTCCACCAACCTCGACGCTATCGCCAGCTTTCTATTGGATTACCATGAAAATGATGGTCGTGTCATTTGTTGTTTTTTTTTTCACTAGGTGCCCCACCCTTGCTGGACCAACTGCGCAACAATGCTAACCCTTAGCTTGAGCTATTCTGACTTGATCCGTCATTAATGTCCGATTTTTAACGTGCAAGGATTTAAGTTTGTCCCCACGACAACCAATTTGTCGTATCTTTGCTATAAGATCATAGATCTAATGACTTTAGCTTAGCTTCTTCCACCAACCTCGACGCTAACACCGGCGTTCTATTAGATTACCATGAAAATGATGGTCGTGTCAAAGAATCATTTGTCTTTTTTTTTTTTTTCGCTAGGTGCCCCACCCTTGCTGGGCCAACTGCGCAACAATGCTAACCCTGAGCTTGAGCTACTCTGTTCTGATGTGACTTGATCCGTCATTAATGTCGAATTTTTAATGAGCAAGGCTTTAAATTTGCCCCCACGGCAACCAGTTTGTCGTACCTTTGCTACAAGATTATAGATCTAATGACGTTAGCTTAGCTTTCTCCACCAACCTCGACGCTAACGCCAGCGTTCTATTGGATTACCATGAAAATTATGATAGTGTCATTTGTCATTTTTTCTTTTCGCTAGGTGCCCCACCCTTGCTGGGCCAACTGCGCAACAATGCTAACCCTTAGCTTCAGCTACTCTATTCTGATGTGACTCGATCTGTCATTAATGTCCGATTTTGAGGGAACAAGCTTTAAATTTGTTCTCAAGGCAACCAATTTGTTGAACCTTTGCTACAAGATCATAGATCTAATGACGTTAGCTTAGCTTTCTCCACCAATCTCGACGCTAACGCTGGCGTTCTATTGGATTACCATGAAAATGATGGTCATGTCATTTGTTGTTTTTTTTTCACCAAGTGCCCCACCCCTGCTGGGTGAACTGCGCAACAATGCTAACCCTTAGCTTGAGCTACTCTGTTCTGATGAGTTCTTATCCGTCATTAATGTCCGATTCTGAACAGACAAGGTTTTAAATTTGTTTAGTTTGTTGTACCTTTGCTCCAAGATAATAGATCTAATGAAGTTAGCTTAGTTTACTCCACTAGCATCCCTGCTAACAACAGTGCTCTGTTGGATTACCATTAAAACAATAGTAGTGACATTTGTTATATTTCTAAGCTAGGTTGCCTACCACATGGGCTAACTGCGCTATGATGCAAATCCTTAGCTTGAGCTACTCTGCTGTGACGTAACATCACAGGAACAAGCATTTGATCCATACTTTATGTCCGATATTGATTGGCCGAGGCTTCAAAGTTGGAGGTTTTCAAGGCAAACCGGTTTGGATTTCAGTTTTCATCCCATCAGCCTCCATCACTGACAGGATCTAATAGCGTCATGCTAGCTTTCGCAAATGCACACTATTCAAATACCATGAAAATGATTGGGATGCTATCCGTTGTGTCCTTTCGCTGGGTCGCCTTCCTGCTGGGCTAACCGTGCTACGACGCTAATCTTTCACTTGAGCGACTTCGCTGCGACGCGACATCAGAAAAATGCCCCCTTTGATCCATCATTCATGTCCAATATTGATTGGGTGAGTTTTAAAGTTGGAGGTTCCCACGGCAACTGGTTTCGATTGTTACACCTTTGCTTCCGACAGATTTCGGTTTTCATCCGCGGGGTTCGCGGCGGTGACTGGTAGCTTCTGTGACTGATAAAATCGAATGACGTTATGTTAGCCTCCCTGCTAATGTCACCACGGCTAACAGCAAGCCCCTATTGGATCACTGTGAAAATGATGGCTGTGTCAAATTTAGTTGCTAGGTCCCACTTAAGACATTATTCCCCTGCTGGGCTAAGTGTGCTATGATGCTAACCCTTAGCTTGAGCTACTTTTCCGTGACGTGCGTTCGATCCATCATCAATGTCCCATATTGATTGGCGACCTGTTCAGTTGTCGTCCCTTAGTTGCGATGGATTTTAGCTTTCATCTGCAAGGTTGGCGTTAGCTTCCTCCGCTAATATCACAATTGCTAACACCATTGCTAAATTGTATCCCTACGAAAGAGATAGGGGGGTCATTTGATAGGTTTTTATGCTGGATAGCTTGCCTGCTTGGCTAGCTGTACAACAACGCTAACCCTTAGCTTGAGGTACTCTGCTGTGACGTGACATCACAAGAACGCATGTTTGATCCATCATTAATGTCTGATATTGATTAGTGACCCTTTCGATCGTCGTTAAGCTTTCGTCTGCGGGTTGCTGTTAGCATTTTCTGCAAATATCACCATTGCTAACACCATCCCTTAATTGGATCGCTATAAAAGTAATAGGGGTGATATTTGTTATATTTTTATGTTAGATTGCTTACCTGCCAGGCTAGCTGTATAACAATGCTAACCATTAGCTTGAGCTACTCTGCTGTGACAAGAACGCATGTTTGATCCGTCATTGATGTCCGATATTGATTAGCGACCCTTTCGATTGTCGCACCTTAGCTCCGGATGAATGCTAGCGCCGATGGATCTTAGCTTTCGTCTGCGGGGCTGCTGTTAGCATCTTCTGCTAATATCACCATTGCTAACACCATCGCTATATTGGATTGCTATAAAAGTAATAGGGGTGAAATTTGTTATGTTTTTATGCTAGATGGCTTACCTGCCAGGCTAGCTGTATAACAATGCTAACCATTAGCTTGAGCTAGTCTGCCGTGACAAGAACGCATGTTTGATCCATCATTGATGTCCGATATTGATTAGCGAAAATTCTGCCGAAAATCTTTTGTTTGTTTAGTTTTGGGACGTAGGCGAGGAGGTGGATCATCTCCGATCATCTGCCTCCTCCCGTTTACTTGGTCTTCTTCATCTTCATTGTCCTCGTTCTCGTCGTCATCACCATCGGAGGCATCAGAGAAGATCAAGAACATCTTGATCAGGAAACATCATCATCATCATCATCATCACCAAAAACTAAGAAGATCCAAAGTGTCTCCTGACCTTCTTCATCTGAGCAGGACGTCTCCAGGATCCATCAGTCTTCTCCTTCTGGGAGGGAAAACAAAAAAACAAAAACAAATGTACATATGCCCAGTTTCCATGGCAACAGCAGAGCGTTTTGATGCAGCAGATCGTGCCGGACCTCGTGCCCACCTTCTCCACCTCTTCCACCTCCACCTCCACCTCCTCCACCTCCTCCACCTCCTCCACCTCCTCCATCACCTTCATGTCCAACTGCACCTTAAGCTCCACCTCCATCACCAACTCCACTACCTCCAGGTCCAGCTCCACAACAACGTCCACCATCACCAACTCTACCACCTCCACCTTCTCCATGTCCACGTCCACCACCATCACCACCTCCACCTTGACCACCTCCTCCACCACCTCCATGTTTAACCCCACCTCCTCCAGGTCCACAGCCATCTCCACCTCCATCATCAACACCATCATCACCTCCACCACCTCCATGTCCTACTCCAGCTCCACGTCCACCATCATCATCACCTCCATCACCTTCATGTCCAACTCCACCTCCTCCAGCTCCACAGCCACCTTGAACCTACATCACCACCTCCACCTGCTTCATGTCCTACTCAATGTCCACCTCCAACTCCACCACCTCCATGTCTAACCCCACCTCCTCCAGCTCCACCATCACCACCACCTCCACCTCCTCCATGTCCTACTCCACCTCCACATCCACCACCATCATCATCTCCTCCATCACCTTCATGTCCTACTCCACCTCAAGCTCCACCTCCACCTCCTCCAACTTCAAATCCACCACCACCTCCCCGTCCAGCTCGACAACCACCTCCACCATCTCCAACCCCACCTCCTCAAGGTCCACAGCCACCTCCACCTCCATCATCAACCCCATCATCACCTCCACCACCTCCATGTCCTACTCCAGCTCCACGTCCACCATCATCATCACCTCCATCACCTCCACGTCCACCACCTCCTCCATCACCTTCACCTCCTCCAGCTCCATGTCCACCTCCACCTCCATCATCACCTCCACCTCCTCCATGTTCTTCTCCACCTCCATGTTCTTCTCCATGTCCACCTTCTCCTCCACCTCTGCTGTCCTGCATGACGTCCACCAGGGATTCGAACCTGAAACCAACCTGCTTCACATTTTTAGCATCTGCGACCTGATGTTTGTTATTCACATACAAACATAGGAATGTGTGTGTGTGTGTGTGTGTGTGTGTGTGTGTGTGTGTGTGTGTGTGTGTGTGTTTACAGATGCTTTGTTTGTTTTTATCGCCGGCATTTTAATGAAAGACCCACGTCGTCCTCAGGCCAGCGGCGCTCTGGCTCGTCGTGGGCGGCGTCGACAACACACACACACACACACACACACACACACACACACACACACACACACACACACACACACACACACACACACACACAGGAGCGGGAAAATAGAAACAGAAGGAAAAAAAAGAAAATGGATTGTGACCGAACGAAGCCAGGGAGGTTTTTTTTCTCTTCACCTTCACTTTCTCTCTCTCCTATTGGTCGGAGGTTCAACGCCGCGCCGTGATTGGTCGAATCCGTCGGATGCTAACTGTGAAGCTAGTAGGGTTCAGATAGAGACGTGTGTCCATTCACCCTTTATTCCACACACACACACACACAACAATAGCACTTTCAACTTGCAAAATACATATTTTATTGCCTGTTTATATATTGTATAGTTATTTTATTGCCTATCTGTATATTTTATATATATTGTTTATTTTATACAGTTTTGTATTTGTATTGTCCAGGACTACAGATGGAAATTAGCTATAAGCTATAATTTGGTACAAACATCTTTGTGCTTGATGTATTTGTACACTGTCCTAATAGACTTCTAAACAAACACACACACACACACACACACACACACACACACACACACACACAGAGCACGTGTAGAGAATGAATGAATGAATGAATGTTCGTCAGGTTTTTGACGTGTTGGACGTCGGCGGCGCCTGATTGGTTGTTTTTGTTTGTTTTTTTTAAATGACGCGTTCTTCTCTTTTTTTTTCCCTTTTGCAGGCAGAAATACAAGAACACGTCGCAGAGGTAAGACACACACACACACACACACACACACACACACACACACACACACACACATACTAAAATTATTTACTAATTGATTTCATGAGACTTTATGAACTCCTACACTTGCGCTGAGGGAACGGCCGCACTGTGTGAACACACACACACACACACACACACACACACACACACACACACACACACACACACACGGGAAGCTCTTAGTCTGAAGTGATCCTCCCACACACACCTGGCCTCTGCCTGCCTGCACACCTTTCAGCCTGTCTGTCTGTTTTTGAGTGTGTGTGTTTGTGTGTGTGTGTGTGTGTGTGTGTGTGTTTCCTCCTCGTATGTGAATATTCAATGACCTCGTCCACCTGGAGATACGAGCGACGGGATATGATGATATGAGACCGGATTGGTGCACGGGTTTTGGACCAATCAGAGCGCAGCAAAGGATGGATGGATTCCGATGTGTGTGTGTGACGCAGTGGTTGGAGATCCGACTCCTGTCTGGAGTCCCCATGTTCTCCACATATCTGCATTCGGTTGTTTATCTCGATATGAGATATGAAGGAGGGAGCGAGACTTGTATGTCTTTTTTGAGGTGTGAATGAGGGAGCAAAACATGTATGTCTCAAAATGATGAATGAATTAATGAGTGAATGACTGTCATTATATGACATTGATGAGAGGGTGAACAGTCACATGTCTCTTGATGACATCCGAATGAGAGGGTGAATGGATGTTATTCCATAAAATTTGAAAGAAGGAGCGAAAGTTGTATGTCTCTATACGAGGTGTGAATTAGGGAGCCATACTTGTATGTCTCTAAATGAGATATGAATGAGGGAGCCATACTTGTATGTCTCTATGTGAGCTGTGAAGGAGGGAGCCATACTTGTATGTCTCGACATGAGGTGCGAATGAGGGAGCCATACTTGTATGTCTCTAAATGAGATATGAATGAGGGAGCCATACTTGTATGTCTCTATGTGAGGTGTGAAGGAGGGAGCGATACTTGTATGTCTCTAAATAAGGTTTGAATGAGGGAGCCATACTTGTATGTCTCTATGTGAGGTGTGAAGGAGGGAGCCATACTTGTATGTCTCGACATGAGGTGCGAATGAGGGAGCCA
>NC_141289.1:1310000-1317500 GCF_037954325.1 Fistularia commersonii | reverse complement strand
CGAGTGGGCGGCGAGGGCGAAGAGCCACCAAGAGCGGCGGTTACAGGCTAATACCTGATGTGATTCAATAGTAGCCTGTGACATACCATTGGAGGACACCTGCGAGAAGATCGAGCCAGGCCTCCTGGGAACCGAAGGAGAGGTCCAGGCACGGGGAGAAAATACGAGGTCACAATCAAGCACCGATGTCCTTTCTCCGCCTCCGACAAGTATGACGTGTTCTTCTACCGCTCACCGTAATGGGAAGTACTTGTATGCTTGAGCGCGTGGTAGTACCTTATCGTGAGAGCGGAGGCGGAGCTTCACGGGAAACGAGTGAGATGAGCATCACGTCGAACCGCAAGACCGACTCCAATTAAGATGTAAATGGGTCTGGAGGTCTTTGTCCTTTAAATCTCACTTGTATGCCTTTTGTCCAAAGCCGGTGAGGCAAATGAAGCCCCTCGGGGAACAAGAAGTCACCTCCTGGCCTCGGTACATTGTACAAAAAGTCTTACTTACTTTTCCGCATTTGCATAAAACATCCAGGTGACTTCAGAAGAACCAGTCCAGGCTTCAATGGTGGGACAATCAGGCTGAAGGTGAGGAGCACTAGCTTGAAGTTGGTGGCCAGTGGAGATGCTGAAGGACACTGTCATGTGGTCTTTGGTGGGGAGTTCCAAGTTGCCTACCGAGGTGTAGGGATTTGGAGAAGTTGGAGTTTTTGGAGGGGTTTCTGAGGTAGACCAAAAAGAACGGGACTGTAGTCTTCTATCCAGGAGGTCACATGGTTGTGGACAAGAAGGGGCGGAGCCTATGGATAGAAATCGCCAAAACAGGTGATTTGATTAATATGAGACTGGAAAGATAATGTAGCGTCTCGAACGGAGGATGAAAAATGGAATTCATTGGTTTATTTCTCTTTATCGATGACTTGAACGATACTTTATTTATAATAATAAAATAATAATGATAGTAATAATTATCATAATGGTGGCGATGATGAAAACAACAATAATAGAAATAATAGTAATGATAATGACAATATGGACAAAAATGATAATGAATAATAATGATAAAGATGATGACGATAATAACAAACAGCAATAATAGTTGTAATTATAATAATAATAATAAATTATAATAATAATGACAACAGCAATAATAATTATAGCACTGATTGTAATATTTGATACAGTAAGCAAGATAATAATGATGATGACAACTACAGTAATAATGGTATTATAATAATAGTAATAATAATAATCATGACAACAGTAATAATAATATTGATGATGATAATTTTTTAAACAACAATAATTATGATAATGATAAAGATAATGATAATAACAACAATTATAATAATCATAATGACAACATTTCATAATATAATAATAATGATAATAATAGTAATGATGAATTGAAAATGTTTCAATAATAATAATTTAATCATATTAAATAATAATTCAACAATTAAATTTGTTTACATTTTTTAAAAAACATTTTTAATACTAATTTTAAAAGATAATATATGTGTTTTTTCAAGATGGCACTGGTAGACAGCAGCTCCTATTCTTATCTTATAATACGGATAATAAATAATAATAATAGTATCAACAGTAGTGACAACAATAATAATAATAAAATGAAAACAATATTACTTATAATAACAATATAATGACAACAATAACAATAATAATAATATGACAACAATGACACTAATAATAATAAAAGACAACAATAACAAAAACAATTATTATAATGATAATAGAATGATAATAAAAATAACAATAATGGAAAAAATAATAATTCTAAAAAAGATGGTGAGGATAATGATAAATTCAGAATAAATTCTGACGTCAACAAAAACAACAACAATAATAATGATAATAATAATACTGATGATAATTCTAATGGGATTTAGTGTAATAAAAATATATAAAAATAAACAAAAATTGAATTCTCCATGGATAATAATAATTGCAGTATAAATCCAGCCCACATAATAATGCAAGTATAAAAATAATAACAATTTGATATCAAATTGACATAAAATGACATTACAATTTAACGTTTGTAATTTAAGAAATGTTCTTAAAAAAAAAAAAAAAAAAAAAAAAGTTTTCTTTCGTCCTCCTGGTTTTCGTGTCTCCAGACTGAAAGGCGCCCTGGAGCAGATGGACCACGGAGTGGTGGACCTGCAGGAGCTCCGCAGGAACCTGCAACTCGCCGCCGCCATGCTGGACGCCGTCTACACCGACGAGACCCGGTGAGGGAAGGCGGCGGAAGGACGCCTCCACCTTTGACCTTTGACCTTTGACCTCCGACCGTCTCCGCAGGCGCCTGCTGGACACGGAGGACGAGCTCAGCGACCTGCAGGTGGAGTCGGTGCCCAGCGAGGTGCGAGACTGGCTGGCCTGCACCTTCAGCAGGAAGATGGGCGTCACCAAGCGCCGGCCCGAGGAGAAGCCCAGGTTCAGGAGCATCGTGCACGCCGTGCAGGCCGGGATCTTCGTGGAGAGGTGAACATCTTTGTATGACACGTGTGGGACAACATGGGAGAGAGGGAATGTTTGTAGAAAATGTGAATGAGTGAATGTGAATGTTTACATGTTTATATGAGTGAATGTTTATATAAAATGTGAATGAGTGAATGTTTGCATGTTTACATAAAATGTAAATGAGTGAATATTTATATATGTTTTATATGTTTTTATGAAATGTGAATAAGTGAATGTCTATATGTTTATATGAAAAGTGAACGAGTGAAAATTTGATATAAATGTGAATGAGTGAATGTTTTTATAAAAAGCGAATGAGTGAATGTTTATATAAAATGTGAATGAGTGATTGTTGAATATTTATATAAAATTTGATTGTTTGCATGTTTATATGAAAAGTGAATGAGTGAATGTTTATATAAAATGTGAATGAGTGAATATTTGTGTGAAATGTGAATGAGTGAATGTTTGCATGTTTATATAAAATGTAAATGAGTGAATATTTATATAAAATGTGAATGTTTATATAAAAAGTGAATGAGTGATTGTTGAATATTTATATAAAATTTGATTGTTTGCATGATTATATGAAAAGTGAATGAGTGAACATTTATATGAAAAGTGAATATTTAAATGTTTCAATGAAATGTGAATAAGTGAATGTCTATATGTTTATATGAAAAGTGAATGTTTACATGTTTTTATGAAATGTGAATAAGTGAATGTCTATATGTTTATATGAAAAGTGAATGTTTACATGTTTCAATGAAATGTGAATAAGTGAATGTCTATATGTTTATATGAAAAGTGAACGAGTGAAATTTTGATATAAATGTGAATGAGTGAATGTTTTTATAAAAAGCGAATGAGTGAATGTTTATATAAAATGTGAATGAGTGATTGTTGAATATTTATATAAAATTTGATTGTTTGCATGATTATATGAAAAGTGAATGAGTGAATGTTTATATAAAATGTGAATGAGTGAATATTTGTGTGAAATGTGAATGAGTGAATGTTTGCATGTTTATATAAAATGTAAATGAGTGAATATTTATATAAAATGTGAATGAGTGAATGTGAATGTTTACATGTTTATATGAGTGAATGTTTATATAAAATGTGAATGAGTGAATGTTTGCATGTTTATATAAAATGTAAATGAGTGAGTATTTATATAAAATTTGATTGTTTGCATGATTATATGAAAAGTGAATGAGTGAACATTTATATGAAAAGTGAATGTTTACATGTTTTTATGAAATGTGAATAAGTGAGTGTCTATATGTTTATATGAAAAGTGAACGAGTGAAATTTTGATATAAATGTGAATGAGTGAATGTTTTTATAAAAAGCGAATGAGTGAATTTTTGTAAAAAGTGAATGATTGAATATTTATATAAAATGTCAATGAGTGAATGTTTTTAAAAAAGTGAATGAGTGATTGTTTGCATGTTTATATGAAAAGTGAATGAGTGAATATATGAAATGTATATATTTATGTAATATTTGTATAATATATTTATATATATTATATACATATTTATATAAAATGTGAATGAGTGCATGTTTGCATGTTCATATGAAATGTGACTGTTTACATGTTTTTATAAAAAGTGAATGAGTGAATATTTATATAAAAAGTGAATGAGTGATTGTTTGCATGTTTATATAAAATTTGATTGTTTGCATGATTATATGAAAAGTGAAGGAGTGAAATTTTTACATAAAATGTGAATGAGTGAATGTTTATGTGAAAAGTGAATGAGTGAATATATCAAATGTGAATAATTGAATATTTACATAAAATATGAATGAGTTATTGTTTGCATGTTTACATGATATGTGAATGAGAGGCTGAATGGTTGCACGTCTCCATATGAATTGTGAATAAGTGAACGGCTGTACGTTGCTATGACGACTGAATGAATGAGTGAATGGCTGTTTCCCTGTGATGGATCCAGGGGAGCCCAAGAAAACACGGAATTAAAATATGCGGAGCTAACGTCGCTAACTGTGTGTTTGGACCGCTGTTGCCGTGACGACAAGCAGTCCATCCTGGCCACAGTGGAGGAGTGGGCGGAGTCTGTGAGGTGGTTTACATCCAATGATGTGTGATTTTTCACACATTTATATCTATCTATGTGTGTGTGTGTGTGTGTGTTCGTGTAGGATGTACAGACGGACGTCCAACATGGCTGGCCTGACTTACCCTCCCACGGCTTTGACAGCTCTGAAGGTATATTAAAACACACACACACACACACACACACACACACACGCCAAAGTCTGATGATTGACAGGTGACAGGCAGCTAAGCCCCGCCTCTCACCCGATCAGCTAGGATGGACCCTTTGTCCTTTAACCTTTAGCTAGCAGTTCTTATCATTAGCGAGTTAGCGATTCTGTCAAACACATTCTGATCAAAATTCGATCGATCGATCGATCGGGAGCGGCGTTGTTGCTAAATACTGATGAAGTTTCCCGGAAACGTGAAGTGTTTGCAAAGCGTATGGACGCAGCTGGACTCGCCTAATTACTGGATGGCTTTCGGAGCCTCTCCAAGGCTCCTCTTCATCTGAAGAACCTCTGAAGAACTGGAGGAGGCTCTTCAAGAAACTACATTTATTGCTAATTCTCCTAGCGCTAACAGCTACGTCGCTCCTGTGATCAAATAATCGTGATAATATTCCTAAATTAAACATTAGGCCAGGAAACCTGCGATATGAGCGAGTAGCCTGGGAGCTAAGAGAAGATATGAGGTCACAGATGAGGTAATAAGAGCTGGAAGAAACCGACGCTCGCGGCGTAAAACATGAAGAGAAAACTCGTCATTAGCCGCGGCAATTAGCAAACGAATGATGATCCCGTTTGCTTCTCACAGCAGGTGGACCAGTGGTCGTTTGACGTGTTCTCCTTCCACAAGGCCACCGGAGACCACGCCCTCAAGTTCCTGGTCTACGACCTGCTGACCCGCTACGACCTCGTCAACAGGTTCAGGGTACACGTGCCGCCTCTGACAGAACAAATATCCCATTAGCGCTCGCTAGCGACGAGGTCCCTGGTTGGATTCCCTTTCTGCGTGGGCCTTCCATGTTCTCCAGATGTCTGCATGGGGTCCCTCAGGGTTCTCCAGGTTCCTCACACACTCGTAACACACCCAGGAGGTTCATGGAGACCCTACATTATCTAGATATGTGAATGACAGGGTGAATGGTTGCCCGTCCCTATTTTACATGTGAATGACAGGGTGAATGGTTGTTTGTCCCTATTTGACACGTGAATGACAGGGTGAATGGTTGTTTGTCCCTATTTGACATGTGAATGACAGGGTGAATGGTTGCCCGTCCCTATTTGACACGTGAATGACAGGGTGAATGGTTGTTTGTCCCTATTTGACACGTGAATAACAGGGTGAATGGTTGTTTGTCCCTATTTGACATGTGAATGACAGGCTGAATGGTTGTTTGTCCCTATTTGACATGTGAATGACAGGGTGAATGGTTGCTCGTCCCTATTTGACATGTGAATGACAGGGTGAATGGTTGTATTGCTCTACCTGTCCAATCCCCGCCGCCGCTTCTGGTCCTCAGATCCCGGTCCAGGCCCTGGTGCAGTTCGTGGAGGCCCTGGAGAACGGCTACAGCAAGCACAAGAACCCCTACCACAACCTGATCCACGCCGCCGACGTCACCCAGACCGCCCACTTCCTGATGCTGCACACCGGACTCATGGTGACGCACTTTTGCTACCATGGTAACCATTAAATAACAAAACCCCGGGCGTCTGACCGCTCGTGTGCGCGTTTGCAGCACTGGCTCAGCGAGCTGGAGATCCTCGCCATGGTTTTCGCCGCCGCCATCCATGACTTCGAGCACACGGGGACCACCAACAACTTCCACATCCACACCAGGTACGGCCGCGCCGCCTCTGTGCCGCGCAAGTGCTTAACGCGCTAACGCTAACTTGGGTCATCAGGTCGGAGGTGGCGATTCTGTACAACGACAGGTCGGTGCTGGAGAACCACCACGTCAGCGCCGCCTACAGGCTGATGGCCGAGGAGGACATGAACATCCTGGTCAACCTGAACAAGGACGACTGGAGGTAGAGTCCGACACGGACCGTGACTTTTTTTTTCAGCTTTAGCTGCTAACAGTTAGCTACAAGTTAGTTACTTCACCTTCACTTCACTGTTTTTACTTCCTTGATTGAAATGAAAGCTATTATGGAACCGTGTCGGATATTAGCATGTAGCTGTTAACGCCACTGTTAATACGAGTATGAGCTCATTAGCGCCATTAGCGCCCTCCCAACCCTCGTAGCTTCTTCGTCTTAGCGTCGCTTTCCTTCTTGCTCCCTTCTGGTGGAGGCAGAAGCCGCCCGCGAGATGATCTACAATCCCAGGACGGATCCCGGCTCGTTGTGGCGCTAATGGCTACATGCTAATATCCAACGTGAATCCACAATAGCGTTCATTTCCATCAAGGAAGTAATGATCCCATGCTAATAATGACGGCAACGCTAATCATCGCTTGGACATTCGTAAAAAGGTGGCTAACGTCTCCTGGCTGTGGAAGCGCGAGTGTTCGCCAAGCTAGAATGACGAAACCGAAATGTCGGAAGTTCAGCGACGTCTTGAAGTGACGTTAGCGTGAATATCTGCTTGCGGCAGGGAGCTGAGGGCGCTGGTGATCGAGATGGTGATGGCAACCGACATGTCCTGTCACTTCCAGCAGATCAAGACGATGAGGAACACCTTGAGTCAGACGCACAGGTGGGGTCGCCTTCGAAAGCCTAGCTTATAAACTCGTGCTAAAGGCTTCATTCATTCATTCATTCATTCATCAATTCATTTATAAAGTCATTCATTAATTTATTCATTCATTCATTCATTCGTTCATCAATTCATTTATACATTTATTCATTTGTTCATGATCCAAACCGCCTTGTAGCGGTTAGCGGTCGACCGCTAGGCTACATGTTAGCACAACTATTCACTCATTCATTCACACGTCTTGTT